>NC_135497.1:52349261-52694261 GCF_052857255.1 Amblyomma americanum
AACCCTAGAAATTCTCCAGGTACCAGGTGCTGCCCAGGACACGCCATCGTTGACAGATTCCAACAAAACGTGCTCCGCAGCGGCACTGAGTCCGGCCGGGTTGGGCGCGCAGTACCCTACCAGTGAGCTTCCAGCGTTGTACGCGAGGTGGCAGCACAGGAAAATGAAAAAGGCGGATTCTGCAACTACGGCTTCTAGTTTCTTTTTCCTCCTCCTGAGAGTTTCAATCTCTTCATCAATGCACCGTTTTTTCCGCTGTTTCGCATCTTCACGCTCCTGCTTTTTATGTGTTTTCAAAAAGGCACGGTATTGGCTCTTCGGAGAAGTCACAGATGCTCTCAATTCCTTAGTGATGGGAACATTGAAAATGCCACCTGCTACGTGTACAGCATCACAGCTAATCCGCTGTGAAATGCCCTGCGTCCATCACAAGTTCATGCTTCTTGCACGCAGCCATCAAGTTTGACGACTGCGATGGCGCTGGCTGTGGTTCATTAGCTTGACATTCAGATATCGTCAGGAAGCTCCTTACCATACAGCTACTCCCGGCGGCTTGCATGTGCTCTCTATGCTTTGCACTTTTTAGATGGCTTTCTAGTGCCGACTCCCCCATGACAGTGATGTCAAAATACTTACAGCAAACTTTGCATTTTGCCTTGTGCGGATTTGACATGTCCGACGCAAGCCACTCTCGTTAGTCGTCGTTGTGCAGCCATGACCTCTGAAATTTGCATTTTCCGGGCATTGTTTGCACGCACGTTGACTGGCACACACTACGCTGCAGACGCACAAAATGTCACGATACCGCCGCACACGCACACCCAAGCACTACACGGGCAATAAATATCGCGATACAACCGCACATACACATATCAGCACTACGCGCGCAGAAAATGTTACGATGGAACAGCACACGCACGCATAAGCGTTACACGTGCTCTAGACGTGACGATACAACCGCACACGCAAGCGCTAAACGCGCACAAAATGTAACGCTTCGACCGCGCAACCACACACACAATGGCGGCCATTTGTCTACTCAACTGGAAAGTGGATTAGGTTATATTGGATCTTGGGGCTTATAACCGGCGGACATTACACTGAAGTCCTAGCCAACTTTTTTGGGACGCTACGACGGAGTCTGCCCGCCGTGTCGTCACCACCACCCATCACTTGAGCCTATTCCAATTTTCAAGGCGGCGTTTAGTTGTTTCGACCGCCCTGGCCTTGGAAAAGGCTTCTTGCTCATTCACCTCGCTGTCGGTCGTTTTACCCTCTGTCGGCTGACCTGAGTCGAAACCTAGCGCCTGCAGAAGGGTACATGTATTCGGTTGGCAGGGGTGGAGTGATCTACACAACAGAATAACATGCTCTATCGAATCCTCATCCTGCCCACACATTGTGCACATGATGTCCGCATTGATCTGGCCGGATACCGGGCTTGCCACTTCTTCGTGCGCAGCACCCCCGCTCGAGCCCCGAAGAGTAGTGCACTCCTAAGGTACCACTGCCAAGGGAGTTGTCGTAGAAGGGCTCAAAAAGTACACAGGAAATGGTTGAGAGGAAACGGTGGACAAGCCAGCGTCATTGTGGCTAGACGTTCACGAGCGTCCGCTAGGCACGCGCTTACTTGACTGTACGAAACTTACACTCTATTTTTAACAATATCGCACTGGGATTTCAGGTGGGTTGATATTTTATTAAATACAGTATTGTGCGTTTTTATCGCTGACACTTACAAAAATTTCCCCGCCTCAACCGCTGGCTCGTTTGCGGTGAAACTGCACACAAAGCTTGCGTATTATGGTAACATTTGTATCGTAGCAAGTTTGACAATGGTACTTACTTAGTTCAGGCGCACATGATGCGAAAACGTAAGCGTCTACGAGAGATCGGCGAGCCAAAACCCGCAGACGACGCTTTCTGGCTGAAAACCGGCAGTGGCGCCATCTGTTTTCGGCAGCGGAAAGCGTTTCGACTAGGCCGCCGAGGCGAGCGTTGCAAGGAGCGCGGGCCCTTTGAATAATCCGTTCGGCATTTGCTTCATCTTAAATATTTTCAAATTATAGCACTGAAAACCAAACCAATTCCAGGCGTATCTCATCATTTGCCCGCGCTCCTTGCAACGCTCGCCTCGGCGGCCTAGTTGTGACGCTTTCCGCTGCCGAAAACAGATGGCGCCACTGCCGGTTCTCAGCGAAAAAGCGTCGTTTGCGGGTTTTGGCTCGCCGATCTCTCGCAGACGCTTACGTTTTCGCATCATGTGCGCCTGCAACTAAGTAAGTACAATTGTCAAACTTGCTACGATACAAAAGTTACCATAATACGCAAGCTCTGTGTGCAGTTTCACCGCAAACGAGCCAGCGGTTGAGGCGGGGAAATTTTGGAAAGTGTCAGCGATAAAAACGCACAATACTGTACAATCACTGAATGTTAATTAAAAATAAAAATTTTAAAAATTAAAGGGTTTTCAAGCATCTTCGAAAATTCCAGGACCTTCAAGGCCATGAAAACAGTCCTATCAAATTCCAGGGTTTTCAGGGGTTTCAAGGACCCGCACGAAATTATTTAGACATACGATGGCCTCTCCTGTCCAAAAGAAGCGAAGCATTATAATGGGCGGCAGAGTTTTGGGAGAGAGTTCCTGTCAGGAAGTTGGATCGGATGAGATGGCTGTGGGAGGCGCGAGGCATGAAAAAAGGCTTCTGCTATTAACAAAAAAAAAAAAACTCGCAGGACTGTGCCCACCCGTTAAGTGCAAAGTGAAACCATCGGTCAAGCTCTGTCTGCTTCCGTGAACTTCGGGATCCCGGCCGACGGACAGACACGCTGCGGAGGATGACTACTTTGAAGTGCGGTTTTGACTCGTGGTAATAAATTTTTTCTCTCTCTCCCTATCTCTGTCTCTCACACAGGACAGTTACCAGGTGTCCAACGTGAATGTATAAGCGTTGGCAGCGGTGTGACAACAATGAATTTTTCAGAAAGCCCTGCCGCTCCTTGGCACGCTGCCAATTTCTCTAGTCGATTCATGTCGAGGCATAGTAATTGCGCGGGAGCGTCTTGGCGCCAGCGAATTTCGTCGCTACCCGCGTGGGAGCAACTTAATTGGCGCGCGGACAAAATCGCCGCCGGCACAGCCACGCTTGTCTTGGTGACCTGAGCGACACATTAGCAAAGGTTGTAAGTTTACACTGGTTGTCGATAAGTACGATAATATACATACCTTGCGCAGCAGGCCGTGCGATATTCGCCCTATGCCGTCGCTGAAGATGTACTCGCGATGGGAACCATCGCTGCTGCGGCCAGGGGCTGCGTGGCGGATGTCCGGTTCCACAGACGTGTTTTGGCTCGGGACCGTTAACAGACCCAACGACTGCGAAAAAGCCTGCACGCAGGAAAAGAGGTCTCCCGAGTGGGCCACTTTGCCATAGCTGGCGGGCGATAATATTGGTGATACAGAATTCATGTTTGTGCAGCTGGGAGTTGTGAAACTTGTGAAACCTTTGCGCAAGTATAGAGAAGTATAGAGTGGCTTCTCAGCAGTAGAAAGTGTGTAATGGAAACAACACCTCCATAATAGGCATTGGTACTCCAAAAGGAGGCTGATTTGCCTGGTTAGATCTCCGGAGACAGTCCGCGCAGAGTCGCAATTTTTTATGAATGCTAGTCTTACTTTCCATTCCCCCTCTGGAGCATTTTGACACTCCCACATTCGATTCAAAAACGCGCAAGGCATAACTTATGATCTTGTGGATAATTTCACAGTCAGATATGAGTCACTGCACATTGCGCCTGATCCCTGCGGACCACTGATCAATGAAGGGCTCACATAGCTACAATGCGATCCAAACAAATATGGATTAATGCAATGCACCTGGCCTTGAAAGTGTGATGAATGATGGTGAATGGCAGAGATCGACACTTGGCTCAGCCTTCTTGAAAACAAAAGCTCCGTTATTAAAAGCGAAGAAGAGATTCCCTCACCCACTTTCGTGCGATTTAGTCGCTTTTCCCATCACCTCTCTCAACAAGAACGTGACTGGCCTCTGACCTGTCCGAGCCGTGCCATGAACTTGGGCACGCTGACGATGGTAGAGAGGTCGCCGATACCATCGCGTATCTGCTCCGCGGTGCGGCCCTGATTGTCGTGCGCGTAGAACCAGAGGCCGTGGCTGCGTAACTGGCTCGTCGAGCAACCCAGGAACATGAACCGGCGGCCACCAATCTTCAGGCCCGACGACAGCGGAGGCTTGATCACCTACAGAAAACAAGCCCAAGGTAAAAGAGAGGAACTAAATGGACGGTTTACATTGTCATTTCAAGGAGCCAATCCCATGCATAACTTTCCTTATTATCCTATCAAATATCTTCATTCAGTTATGTGCCCTCCTCTGCACTTCAGCTACATGAATCCATACAGCAGTGGAACGAAAAAGCGACGGTGAAATCAAATTAAAATAGGCAAATAGAAGCTCATCAATGTGAGACTGAAATGTAGCACTACTGCCAATATAGATTTGTCGCATGACATTTTGATTCCCTGTGTCCTTCAGTGCGAAAGGAAGTAGCCGCAATCCTCGAGTATCAGCGGTGTCTGTGCGTGTGAAGCCTTTCAGTAGCAAGTGCATTACCGGCTCACTTGGTGAGTGGACACGTCAGTCGCACTGTGAATAGGCGGCGCTGTCCACCTACAATTTGAGGCAGTTACACGCCTTTCCTTCTCTCAAAACATAACTGGATCCCCGAGTAAGAGGACACCTCAACAGCGCTCTGAGCTACGTGGCGGTGGTGTACATGTGAAAAAAAACAGTGCTTTCGCCCAGTCTTTTGTGCTTAGCAATGCTAAACCGCCAGCCATTTTTTTTACTTGAGACTTCAGATACTGCATTTTTCAAAAAATTAAGCACGCTACGGCTACTTGTTCACTAGGCGATCATGAACCCCCCACATGAAGGCATCTAACACTACCGATAGAATAGAACTAACGGAGCTATCAAAGTTAATAAATAAGCGCAAGGTAGCCGACATAAGGAAGTTTAATATGGAGAGAATCGAGCATGCTATAAAGAACGGAGGTAGCCTAAAAACAGTGAAGAGGAAACTAGGCATAGGTAAAAACCAGATGTATGCATTAAGAGACAAGCAGGGCAATGTCATTAGCAATATGGATAAGATAGTTAACGTAGCCGAAGAGTTCTACACTGAGCTGTACAGTAGCCAATGTAATCAGAGCGCCAATGAGAAAGACAGCAGTGCACAGCAATGCGTCATCCCGCCAGTAACGAAAGATGAAGTAAAGAAAGCCTTAGAAGCAATGAAAAGGGGAAAAGCAGCTGGGGAGGATCAGGTAACAGCAGATCTGTTGAAGGATGGAGGGGACGTCGTGCTAGAAAAACTAGCCACCCTGTATACGCAATGCCTTATGACCTCGACTGTACCAGAAGCTTGGAAGAATGCAAACATTATCTTAATTCATAAGAAGGGAGACGCCAAGGACTTGAAAAATTACAGGCCGATCAGCTTACTATCCGTTGCCTACAAAGTATTTACTAAGGTAATCGCTAATAGAGTCAGGGCAACGTGAGACTTTAATAAACCAAATGATCAGGCAGGCTTTCGTAATGGATATTCCACAATAGATCATATTCACACTATCAATCAGGTGATAGAGAAATGCGCAGAATATAACCAACCTCTATATATAGCTTTCATTGATTACGAGAAAGCATTCGACTCAGTGCAAACCTCAGCAGTCATACAGGCATTGCGTAATCAGGGGGTAGAAGAGCCTTATGTCAAAATACTGGAAGATATATATAGCAACTGCACAGCTACTATAGTCCTCCATAAAGTCAGCAATAAAATTCCAATAAGGAAGGGCGTCAGGCAAGGAGACACGATATCGCCAATGCTGTTCACCGCATGTTTGCAGGAGGTATTTCGAGGCCTGAATTGGGAACAGTTGGGAATAAGAATAAATGGGGAATACGTAAATAATCTGAGATTTGCTGATGACATTGCCTTGCTGAGTCACTCAGGAGGTGAACTGCAAATCATGATCAACGAGTTAGACAGGCAGAGCAGATCGATGGGCCTAAAAATTAACATGCAGAAAACCAAGGTAATGTTCAACAGTCTAGCAAGGGAACAACAGTTCACAATTGGCAGCGAGAGCCTAGAAATTGTGCCGGAATACGTCTACTTAGGGCAGGTAGTGACAGCTGATCCGGATCATGAGAGGGAGATAACTAGAAGGATAAGAATGGGGTGGAGTGCATATGGCAAATTCTCGCAGATCATGAGTGGCAGTTTACCAATTTCCCTCAAGAGGAAAGTGTACAACAGCATAATCTTACCGGTACTCACCTACGGGGCAGAAACGTGGAGGCTAACGAAAAGAGTTCAGCTTAAGTTAAGGACAACGCAGCGAGCCATGGAAAGAAAAATGATAGGTGTAACGTTAAGAGATCGGAAGCGGGCAGAGTGGGTGAGGGAACAAACACGGGTTAATGACATCCTAGTCGAAATCAAGAGAAAGAAATGGGCTTGGGCAGGGCATGTGATGCGAAGGCAAGATAACCGCTGGTCTTTAAGGGTAACGGAGTGGGTTCCAAGAGAAAGTAAGCGTAGCAGGGGGCGGCAGAAGGTTAGATGGGCGGATGAGATTAAGAAGTTTGCAGGCAAAGGGTGGATGCAGCTGGCAAAGGATAGGGTTAATTGGAGAGACATGGGAGAGGCCTTTGCCCTGCAGTGGGTGTAGTAAGGCTGATGATGATGATGATGATGATGATGATGAACCCCCCAACAGCATACCGCGCTAAGAAAGTCGTCCTTGCAGGCACCCAGCGAAAAGGAGATGAGCTTGCAGTCGTCGTCCCGCACGACGATGCGCAGGGCGTAATCTGGGTCGCAGTGCTGAAGCAGGCGGCTCTTGCACACAAGTTGAGGGGGCATGTAGACGCGCCGAGTGGGCGTCAGGATCACCTTGCGCACCTTGACCATGTGGGACGGCAGCTCCTGGGCGATCACCGAGCCTGTGAAAACGTCGATGCGCTGCCGGTGCGCCCGAAACCGGAAGTACAGGTGCTCCAGGGCACTGCGGAACCAGAACACCTGCGCGGTACTGCGCCACAAGGACACTGTTCTTGATATGCTGGATATTGAAGTGTTGCACAATGATCGGTAGGAAAAAGAGGCAATAGTGTTGATGTACAGAAAGCATTGAAAGGGACTGTAGTCCGAGAAGAAATGAAAAAAAATTTAAAAACACGATTATGTTCAGGGTTCACCGGCACTTCTTATGTGTAAAGTGAATTTTTTCCTCACTTTCCACCTAAAATGACACCTTGAGATCAAGCTCCACAAAATTCCTAAGCTACACACCGTTCACTTATCTGTGTGCCCCTATTATCACACAGTTAGCATACTGCATTTCTGCATGCATTCTTTAACCGATCACATGTCTTAATACCGAGTTCCTTGTATATCAAACTGAGCTCCTCGTTCAGTTCTGTAATATCGCGCACTTGTAGCCACCTTAAAGCAGCGCGGTCTACACCATTTCATGCAGCTCTGCACGAACATCAGAGGTCTCCCAGGCGCCCGCGTGGTGTTACGCTTAGACCTTTTGAATAAGCGCTCCCTGAACGTCCGTATGCACCGTACGCTAGCACAGTGAAAGAGATAGCACGACCTATCCCCTCATTTGTTCGCAACCGTTCAAAGAGCAGCTATATTAATATCAGCGTGCACACATTCCTATGCTATTTATCCGACGATCAGGCACACAATAAAAAATTTCCGACAACGGTGGCTCGCATGCATGAAAGCAAGCGTTATCCACATTTTTTGCGATATGCTGGGAATACACAGGAAACCGGACTTTGAATTTTGTAACGGAAAATCTCGTGAGCAAGCTTGGTCACGGCATGCAAAGTGCCGACAATAATGCAGATACAACATCTTTGGAAGGTTCAAGTGAAACTTTGCTAAGAAAGCAGCATGCCACTTCCCGAAGCAGTCTCTGGTAGTCCACACTTCCGCTACCATTACCCTATATAGCCTGCAAGCCGCCGTGAAGGAATGAGGCGGAATGCTGATGCCAACAGGGCACTACACTTGTAACAACTTCGTCGGGAAAGAAGCAGGTGCCACTCAGGTGTTCATCTTGGGGAAACTCGAGGAGGAGTTTAGGAGAACAACCTGCCAGGCTAGTTGTTTATGCATGTGGTTTACTCGGAAGTGCAAAAAACGGACGAGGGACGGAGTAGGGGACACAAGCGCTTGTGAACGTGTTTCTATGTCCCCTAATCCGTCCCTCGCCCGTTTTTTGTGCTTCCCAGTAAACCACATGGTGGAGGAGGTCCATCGCTTCTGGTCGGTCGCGCGTTCCCAAGAAAGAAGATATTGCAAACTTGAATGTATTTCTTTCAATTTAATTTCATAATTCGTTACACTGGCTTCCTAACGTTGCCACTGGCCTAATTTTACCATCACTATCCAAGAAAAAACCAGGTTCCACTGCTGCATACGTGCGCGTATAGTGTTGTCATGGGCACGAACTGAACATGCTCTGCTACATAAAACACATCTGTAGTTACACTCTAATTTTAAAAAAGCTAACAGAGGTTTAGCGCCTGTTTAACCTAGTGATATGAGCGAAAGCAATTGTTAAGCAAGGGTACATATGGTTTGGCCCTGGAGTCGGCCTGGTGCGCGTGTTATCCATGGCGAGGCAGAGACCAAGCGCCAGCGAAGCAACTGTTTTTTGCAACCTTTTGCTAGACACGTGGCAGAGCAGCGAAGAGGCCCGGAGCGAGCGCAGCTGTGGCGAATCCACAGCGAGTTACATATCATGACGTTCCTTGCTACGCCTTCGTTGCGCCGGTTCAAGGTGAAACGAGCACTAAACATGACCTTGGGAGTTGTAGTGGGAAGAGTCGAGCTTTCACTCTAAGAACACGGTTTCTGCTGCTGTCTTGAGTACAGAATTCTGCAATAAAAGCTTACTTAACATAGTTCAGAAAACAAATCATACTGAAGGCCAGGCCAGGTGCGAGGCGAGCGGGCTACGGACATAAAGAGGGCCCTTAAGCTTTTGTTGTTAAAGCCAGCCTGAAAAACCGGGCTCTCACCTTTCCCTGGCTAAGCGAGAAATAGATCTCGAAGAGGGCTTCTTCCAGGGCACGGGGACACTCCTCGGCGCGCGCAGACAACTCGAGGAGCGTTTCCCGGCAGCTCTGAGCATCCATCGCCAGCTCATCGGTGACCTGCAAAGGTGGTAATCTACGTGTTGCGTTCGACAGTGCAGTTTTCAAGCGCCGTTCGAGTCGTACGCCCGCTTAATTCTCCTTCGCTTCGGGAAGCTCCCTATTGAAACCCAAAATGACACCGTAGGTCCGCAAAAATGCGCGCATAGAATAGTGACGCAGCTTTATATTTACGCCAGGTCATGGCACAGCGCGATATGCCAGAACCGCCAACGCAGCAAATCCCCGAACGAAGATCACCTTTATCCGTCAACAGCGTAGATCCGACCCATCGATGTAACCCTTACTTTGGAAGCAATATGCATTCACTCGTGATAATCCTTATTGATTCTGCATTTAAAATGGTATAGTGTGGTATGGGGGGAACATCCCGAAGTGACTTAGCCTATCAGGGACGTTGCAGTAGGCGATTGCCGAGTAATGCCGACCACCTGGGGATCTTTATCGACCAACAACAGCGCACACCGCTCGGGCGCTTTTGCCTTTCGCCCCTACTAAAGCGTGGCAGCCGGGACCGGAATTGGAACCCGGGTCCTCCGGGTCAGTAGCCGAGCACCGTAACCACTCAGCCCATGCGGCAGCTACGTTTAGAACGTACTTGACATTAATCTTGGAGGTCCTGTACATGGAAATTACGTGATGTACTTGATCCAATTCCGACGGATATAGAGACACGCAAAGGGTGTCTTGTACTGTCTGTCTTGTATGTCTTTTAACTTATTCTACAGAAAGCGAGAAGTTTGAAACAAGAAATATTCAAGAGGATCGGAGGTTTCACGCCGACGTCCTGGAACATTTCTATTTCGTCCGCTTTTGACCCTTGTTCTTGGGGTAGAGCTTACAAGAAATTCACGCAATGAGTTAAATCCCTACCTGAAAGCTCTCGGACCAGACGCTGAGCAAGGCGTACACGACGCCGAAGTCCTGCACGCTGGGCCTGGCCACTGCCTTCAAGTCGCGCGCTTGCAACTCGCGCACCGGCGCGTAAAAAACCTGCGCGTTTTTGCGCGTGCGCAGGATCAGGTTGCAGAGAGGCGCCCAGTGGCGCGGTCCACTGAGCGTCAGGCGCATCATGCGACTTCTGCCCAGAACGTCGGCACCGCACTTGAAGGGTCCTTCACCGAACTCGACGGCCCGGTCCCACGGGGTGGTGTCGGACAGGTCGAACTGCGACAGGAAAGGTGGTGGGTGAGCAAGCTGTTGTGCGGCTTATTTTGAGGCTGACTCGAATCAATTTAATATTATTTCATGGATCAAGGAACAAAATCAGGTTAATGATGTTCTGGTTAAAATCAAGAAATCAAAAATAGCATTGCAGTCCATTGGCAGGGCACGCAATGCGAATGCACGATGACCGATGGTCACTTAAGGTAACAGAGTGGATTCTAAGAGAAGGCAAGTGTAGCAGTGCGAGGCAGAGACTAATATGGGCGAATGAAATTAGGAAGTTTGCAGAGATAAGGTGATCGCAGCTGCAAAGGACAGGGTTAATTGGGGATAAGAGCAAATCCTCTGTCCTATGCTGTCACAGTTACACTACTGCTGCTGCTGATGATGATGATGACTGACCTAAGTTCAGCGCCCATAATCTACACTAATGGCTGTAATAGTAAGGAGCTTCTAGAGCCACCACTGTCATAACTTTATGTTTGTGTAACAAAAAACAGTGAGGTCACGACTGTACTGCCACACTATCACTATGCCCTGTGAATGGGATAAGGATATATGGGCTCTTGCCCCGTCAAATTAAACTATTGGCATACCGGCGTAGTCGTTTTGGAACTTTTGTGTGGATTCCCATTGCCCGATGTCCGTTACTGCCTCTCGAGAAAGAAGGGGAGCGGGACATGGTTGAAAAAAAATTTCAGATACCAGTAACTGGGAAACAAAGGCTAGGCGGTTAGAGTGAAAGTGCACAAGGAGCAGAGGACGCAGAAGCGAAAGGATGTATGTCCACTCTTGGTAGTGGTCGTGAAGCTTTGCACCGCGCTCTTTTAAGCAGCAGAAGTCCGGTGACGCCTAAAATACGTTTTACGCCCATTAACATTCCCTTCACCACAGCAGTCAGTGGTCCAGTTTTCTACACAGCTTTCCTTGCAGTCCTGCAATTTTCCGTGTTGCGCCACAGCTGCCCTTCTACGCAGTGATGTAGAACTCTACGACTAAAGGAAACTGTAGCGGAAGGGGAAACCGTAAGAGTACAGGAGTGTGTTTGTACACGGGTTTTTTTCTTTTAGTCCATTGAAAGCAATTAACGATATAGCGCTGCTCACCTGTGGCAGGTAGTCGCCCTCGCGATTGCACTGGCTGGTGGCGCTGTTGCCAGCGCACACCTTGTAAAGCAGCGGCGGGTGCAACAGCTGCAGGTAGACAATAGTGGATGTCGGCGACGTCTTGCGCAGAATGATGCGGCAGATGGTCGAGTACCGCACCAGCAGCCGGAACCGCGTGGAGCTACGCTTGCGGACATCCACGAAGTACAGGTACAACCCATTGGAACAGTGCTCAAAGTGTGCATTGCACTGCGTCACCTGGTGGAAGAGAAGGCATTCAGAAGAAGGGCCGAAACCGAATTATTCCGCTCCGACTGCGAAACTGCCGTACTTTTTAAGTATGCCTATCCATGTTGGTACAGTTTTGCACTTGCCAATTCATGCAGCGTGGCTAATACGTTCCAGGCCCTCGAAGAGCTTTATGTACTGTAAGCACAGTATATCAAACCCCTCCAGAGTCCTCTTTTAAGATTGACGATACATTTCCTCATCATTTGCGAAGTCATGCAACCTAGCCTCGTCACCCCAAATCGCTGCACCGTAAGAAAAATTGGACAACGAATCGCAGGTCGTTGATACAGGAAGTAGTACATAAAATTGGTTGTTTGAAATCATCCACGCAGTGTAAAGAACTCTCCCTTCCCCTCTCACTAGTGTTTCTAAATCTTTCTGGAGCCGCTCTTCACAGAATTCAATTCCCACAACAATTTAGGCTGCGCGCCAAGCAAGCCAACTAGACATGTAAGGAACCAGATGATGGATAAGGGGCCCATGTGCCAAAGTGCGTGACCATCAGGCCCGAAGCTCTGCTTTGCCATCACGTGCCCAAGACCTGTCCAGGAAAAAAGGGTTAGATTTAATGTGCCTATGAGCTGCCACTGCCTTCCAGAAAAGTGATGAATTGAGAAGTCCTCACTACCCTTCTCATATCCCTCTTATGACTGGGGCTCTCAGCATCATCTAAACTATTTACCCAGCAGAAAAACACGGTGTTTTTAGGATACGACACTTTATGTCCTCACAGACTGCAATGCAGTTTATTTCCATGACCTTCCACCATGCAACCGCCACTGCCATAACTCAAACTTCTGGACGGACGCTGTCAGAAAACACCCTACGGGAACCTCATCTCACCTTAAAGCCTTCAGACGAGGTCAGCTCACTGTTGGGACAAGACGTCTTCGCAGATGAGCTTGTCCCATCTGAAGGGGAGGTAGACTTGACCGCTCTTCCCTTCTTTCCCCGCTTCACAGACATTGATTTGCCGGAGAGGGAGGACGATGACTTGGCCGACGAGAGTGGCGATGGCGGAGGTGGCATGGTGTTGGTGCTGTCAAAGTGCGCCACAAAAGTGTTGTACCCGAGGAAGCAGCCGAGGGCGAACGCGTTTACGGGTACGTCCTTGTGCTCCGTGGCTATCTGGGTGCTGTACGGGTCGCAGAACTCCTCGAGCTCCTCGGATGCGAGCCACCATTCAGGCGGGCCGGACTTGCCCGCAGCCGCGCCGTTATTAGAGGCGTTCTGGCATTGGTCGCACCTGCGGAAGTGAATGTAAAATTGACGCGCGGAACCAAGAGCTGGTACAAGCTTAAGAAGCCATATGTTCTAACACAAATGGCGGTACTCTCACCACCCTAGCCACCTCAATATGGCGGCTATGAGCCCGCAGAAACCGATAGTTCATTATTGCACCAGGCAAGAAACTCTGAATTGAAATGTCTGCATAAACACGCCCCCCCCCCCCGGTTTCTGAAACTGAATAGACGGAGATGCCGATAATAATTTGCGCAGTAAGTTGTTTACGAAGCTCTACAACCTCTTCCTCTCGATCACCATATTCTGAGCAGTGCTTCACAATTCATCTGCATTGCTCAAATGGCACTGCAGTCACCTTAGTTCCAGTGCGCACAAATCTGCTAACCTCCGACTTTTGAACCCATGTCAGCGCATATGAGGAGTTTCTCAACTTACGCGACAGTAGAGGCTTGACAATATGATTGTTGACGCCGATCGAAGACTGGCTAAGGGCAAAGCCAGAAGTACTTGTAGCGCACTCACCACTTAAGTACGATATGCATGAACGAGTCCTTGGGTGACCGCTCCAGTTGCAGCGTCACGTTTGCCGTCCAAGTGGGGCTCTCGTAGACTGCCACCTCGCCGCAGTCTCCGGCCACCACTTGGCCCACGGCGCACTGCAGACCGAGAAGCCGCCGAAGCTGAGACGCTGTCGGCGTGCCCCAGCCGGAGTCCAGACAATGGACGCTTAGCGCCATCTCCCGGCAGTTGTCCTGCCGGTCGCGAGCGCGAAACGCGGACGTCGGTGCCATCGGCCCCGGAAGAAACGGCTTTGCAGGAGGCTCCATATTGGCAGGTGACTATCGTGCCATTTCAAACTCGCCGACTGGCTTAAGAGTTGAGTTTGACTATGTCTTCTGCTTGAGCGGAAGTCACACAAGAAGACCGACGGGTGGACCTGGAGCTGCTCGCTGTCTTGGCCTTTGGTGCGAGCTGCGAAGAGGCTTTGCATAAGTAATTAGAGCTGAATACAGCAGCTGCATCATGGGCATGAGTGACAGCATCCCTGATGTTGGGCACCACGACTTCATTCTGGCATAAAAACTGTGATTGCAGTTAACACACACCCGCCGCTGTGGCTGTGGTTAGGGCACTCGGCTACTGATCCGGAGTTCCCGGGTTCGAACCCGACCGCGGCGGCTGCATTTTTATGGAGGCAAAACGCTAAGGCGCCCGTGTGCTGTGCGATATCAGTGCACGTTAAAGATCCCCAGGTGGTCGAAATTATTCCGGAGCCCTCCACTACGGCACCTCTTTCCTCCTTTCTTATTTCACTCCCTCCTTTATCCCTTCCCTTACGGCGCGGTTCAGGTGTCCAACGATATATGAGACATACTGCGCCATTTCCTTTCCTCAAAGACAAATTATTATATTTTTAACACAGCGCTACCACATCCTGACACATTAAGCACCGCATCCTTCTAGTCTTGCTCGGAATCGCAGAGGGGTCTAGCCAATTGACGAACAACGAACATCTCGCAAAACGCCCTATATGACTGCTGCAAAAACCAGAGGGTATCAGGATTCTTGCACCAGAAAGTTGCAATTGGCGTGTCGGAAGAGGCTTCTTTTCCTCCAAGTAGTCTCCACCGATCAGGGAGGTGACCTACCAAGGTCTAAGGCCTACGTAGACTGCGTAACGGCATCGGAGCGTAGTGCTTCGGATGAACGACTGCCACGTGGGGCACTGCTATGCCTAGGTGGCCTAAGCAAGGCACCATAGCGGAACGCTTCGGATGGATGACGAACACGAGGGGCCGCATGTTTAGGTGGTATAGGTCGATTACAGGCCGACACCTTAGCGGAGTGCTTTCGATGAAAGATGACCGTACAGGGCAATATTATGCCTAGGTTAATTACGGGCCTGCACAGCAGCGAAGTGCTTCGGGTGAATAACGAACACATGGGGCACCAATCCAACTAATAACACCTCGGCATCGCATCGGTATGCTTGGAATGAATTGAAAACACGAGCAGCCCCACTCGCCAATGGTTGCCCAGGGCCGACAACGGCACGACACCGCAGCAGAGAGCTTCGGATGAATGACAAGCTTGTAGGCCAGAAATACGTCAAGGGGCCTTGGTCTATTATGGGCCAGCACCGTCCTTCCGATGAAGGACGAGCGCGTTGAGAATCGCAAGGACTTAGTTGATTACGGCTCTTCATCGCAATGGAGTGGTTCGGAACAACAGCTACGTAGCGCATAGTCAGTGAGCGCCGAAATCATAGCTTGAGACCATTTTCCCACTTTCGTCTGCATTGGCATGAGCCCGAGAAACGAACCGGAGATCTTGTCATCGAGCAGGGCGCCGCTAATTCTAACAAGCCTTGCGGTTCGACTACCTCTCCTGCCTGGCGCTGCTTCCATTGCTATAGTTTCAAAAGGGCAAGGATTCATGAAGGCTCAGATTAGCATTTGTTCCCACTCTTTGCAGCACAAAAAATTTGGCTGAGGATTTGCTTAGCTAATCCAGGATATACAAAGCTGGTCAGTAGCGTTGCCACTGACATCGAAGTCTACGTTGATTTTGAGGAAAGGAAAGGCGCATAGCTGGCTCTCTGGGTCAGTGGACACCTCAATCGCGCTTTGAGGTACGCGGCGGTGGTTAGAGAGATGTGGACTGCAATCATTAGCGCTGACAACGTTGTGGCAGACACGCGGCACAACAGCAATAGGCCGCAGCGTTCATTGGCTGACCACCCTCCCGCGATCAAACAATTACTGCCACTTGGCAGGGTGGGCCATGCCAATGTACATTCCAATAAAAAAAAATTGTAGAGCTATGCTTACGGGTTTCAGCGGAAGCCGACTGCCCCCCCCCCCCCCCCCATACGAATTCTTTCAACACTCTCTCTTCCGATAGATGTGGTCGACCAACGGCGCCGGCATATCGGTCGAAGTAGTTCAGTAGTTCCGTCTTCGCCGCCGCTAACGGTGTGTTCTTGTTCAGCTCGATATCAGGATGCTATCGACATTCCCATCGGAATGTAGAATAATCCCTTCTGCCGGCATGGCGAATCTCCGAGCACGCCACAGCACACACCTTTCGCAATATCCATCGTGGACTACAACGCACCTCGTTAACGCGGCATTCGAATGCGCTCACGTGCGCACGGCTGCGTGTTTTGAGGAAAGTGCACAGTAACTTTCTCGTATCGCTGTGCAAGACTTAGCAGCCGCCCTAGCTGGAATTGCGAGGAGGACAAGGAGGAAAGGAAAGACGCAGTATGGAGCCGCAGGGGCGTGCATAAACAGGAATGTGAAATTGAATGAAGATAAAAAGACATGCCACGGCTTGCCGAGCTTGCTGGCGGAGCCCTCCACTACGCCACCTCTTTCTCCGTTCCTTGCTTCACTCACTCCTTTATCGATTCCTGACTGACACATGTTCTGAGCACTGCAAGCATAGGTTGTTCTCCATATATACGTTTTGCCAATGTCAGTATAACAAGTGGCAATTTATACTCCACGTTAGAGTACCCCGCGAGGTCTGAATTATCAGGAGCCCTCTGCTAAGGCACCTCTCTATCTCTTTCTTCTTTCACTCTCTACTTTCTCCCTTTCCCCACGGCAGGGTTGAGGTGTTCACCGAGATGTCAGAGATTTAACGTACAGGGTCGTCCACTCGGAGTTAGAATGTCGTTCCGTGCTGCCGGCGCTCCACGGGGCGCCTTTGGTGGGCGCCGTAGAAACTATTGCGCAGGCGCAGTGAGAGCTGCAGGCGGGGCTTCATGCGTCGTCTGCTACAGTGCGCTCTGTATAGCGGTGAAGTGAGCTTCAATTTTGCACTGCGTGCGCATAACGCCGATCACAAAATTATTTTTGACTAAACAAAAGACTGCTAAGAAGCCTATCAGCTGCTTTTATTTTGTTGGAGAAACAGTACCAATGTGTTCTGCTTGCACGGTTAATTTGAAACCTACAAATAATGACACTCAGGAGAAAGTGCGCGCCACGCAATAGTTAAAGCTTTGCTACTGTTGCTGCAACGGGATAGAAGCGGCTGATAGGCTTCTCAGCAGTGTTTTGTTTCTCACGTTTCTCCGATGGGCGTTATGCGGACGCAGTTCAAAATTGAAGCCCACTTCACCGCAATACAGAGCGCACTGTAGCAGACGACGCGTGAAGCCCCGCCTACAGCTCTCACTGCTCCTGCGCAATAGTCCCTCCGGCGCCCGCGAGAGGCGCCCCTCGGAGCGCCGGCAGCACGGAGCGACATTCCAACTAAGAGTAGACGGCCCTGTACCTTTCCTGCCCCCCCCCCCCCCCAATTTTTTATTTCTTTCCATCCCGCGTCCTACAACTCAGCAGCGCAACACTGTAACCACTATGAAAATGAAAATTGCTTTTGGGGAAAGGAAATGGCGCAGTGTATGTCTCACATATCGGTGGACACCTGAACTGCGCCCTCAGGGAAGAGATAAAGGAGAGAGTGAAAGAAGAAAGGAAGGAAGAGGTGCAGTAGTGGAGGGCTGCGGTATAATTTCGACCACCTGGGGATCTTCAACGTGCACTGACATCGCAAAGCTCACGGGCGCCTAAGCGTTTCGATGGAGGCGAAACGCTAAGGCGATGTCAGTGCGCTATTCCTGCCCCGGATTAGGGGCGTAAGGTTTAATAGCTTTTTCATAACCAATAAGCCACAGCAGAAGATGGGTTTTGATATCACGTGCACAGCTGCACCAGCATCAAAGTACAGGCAGCAGCATCGAAGAAAATCTCGTGGACAGCTCGTTCGGGAGCACGTTGCAGAGCACACCGCAGGGTAAACGGACGGGAGGCCGCCCCGCGTCCAGTACCTTTTAAAGCTCTAGCTTTTAAACCGAAGAGACATGGACCTAACCCAGGATCACGCGACCACTCCTTGCCCGTAGCCGGCGACTCACGCTAGCTTGGTCCTTATCACTCGGGGCAACAAAAGATGTCACAAAAAGCGCTATAAACAACGACAAATGCGTTCTATAATAATAACTGGTATTTTGGGGAAAGGAAATGGCGCAATTGCTGTCACATATATCGGCGGACACCTGAACCGAGGGAAGGGATAAAGGAGGGAGTGAAAGAAGAAAGAGGTGCCGTAGTGGAGGGCTCCGGAATAATTTCGACCACCTGGGGATCTTTAACGTGCACTGACATCGCACAGCACACGGGCGCCTTAGCGTTTTTCCTCCATAAAAACGCAGCCGCCGCGGTCGGGTTCGAACACGGGAACTCCGGATCAGTAGCCGAGCGCCCCAACCACTGAGCCACCGCAGCGGGTACAAACGCGTCCCAAGATAACCTGCTGTGACTGGACGACGCAGCGTTCTGCGTTCCTGTGCAGTACCAACCGCAGCAGTTATGATAGAGCTACCACAGGCGAAGTGGCACATAAGACTCGTTGTGGAAGGGTCATAGATGCAGCCGAGGCAGAGCGTCATGCTCGGAACGCTGCACGTAAGTGGGAAACGGGAGCCACAAACGTGCTGCGTGTCTAACAGAAGACGAACGCTGTCGGGACGCTGCAATGCATCTCGAAGTCCTACTGGCCTCACGTGCTCTGGAGGCATATTGTAAAGAAAACTGTGCGGCCATTGCAGCTGGCGCGAGCAGTCTTCCACGCAAGGCTAAATAGGCATTCGCGATAAAGGGCGCCGCTGTCGCGGAGGCAAAATTACTCACCTTAGGCAAAACAAAGATCCCTCGTCGAACTCAAGCTTCTTTAGGAGCAAAATAACGCAAGGCTGGCCACCCGGCGCCGGTCGTGACAGGGCCTTAGCGCAGCCAGGAAGGTTTGAGCAGAGGACTATCCAGAGAACAAGCGATAGGCCTAGCGGCCGCAATCCACCAGCTGCCGTGACACAACGTGCGAGTGTTCTTGGCAGCAGCCGTTCTACGTGTGTATGAAAATTATGATGATGATGATTATGATGTCATACGAGTTTATATGTCATTGTTGTTAGCCTATCAAAGGATGACACATGCCCACACTGGGGGATCGGCCAAGAATCGGGTGGCTGTTCGCCTGTACTCAGTTATTAAAAACGAAAAGCATGCGGGAACGCAACACCGGTGGATTCTACCTCATGAAGAGAAAGGACAAGAGTTTTGATTTCGAAATAAATAAATAATATTAATACTAATAATAATATTGAGGGATTAAAAATAATTATTAAGTCAAAATGTAATAATTTGTAGAAAAGAAAATTCTGTTACAAATAGCAAGGCATACGGTCCTTGCCGATGGTACGTGGTCCTGGACCGCGCCATAAGGGAAGGAATAAAAGAGGGTGAGCGGCGACGAAGCCACCCACTCCTTCCCGGTTGCCATGGTAACGGCGCATGAGCACAATTGGCCTCTCCCATGTAACATGGTATCGACGCATGTGCACAACTTTCCCCTCGCGTGTACCACGAAATGCTCGACTGGTAGCCTAGTGTAGCTCCCGCTACAAAAAAATTTAGGACACACAGGTCCTTGAGCCCCTGCGCGGCCCCACTGCACTCAAACGTTCATGTCCCGTATAACAAGTGGCAGTTTATAGTGAACATTAAAGAACCCCGCCAGGTCTGAATTATCAGGAAGCCTCTGCTACGGCACCTCTCTCTCTTCCTTCTTTCACTCTTTATATACTTTCTGCCGTTCCCCACGGCAGGGTTGAGGTGTTCACCGAGATGGTACCCTATCCTTTCAAAACACAAAATTTTCTTTTCATCCCCCATCCTAAAGCTTAGCAGCGGAACACCCGTAACCACTATGAAAATGAAATTGAAAATTGGTTTTTGAGGAAAAGAAATGGTGCAGTATCTGTCTCACATATTGGCAGACACCTGAACCACGCCTTAAGGGAAGGGATAAAGGAGGGAGTGAAAGAAGAGAGGAAAAAAGAGGTTTCCTGATAGCCGTGCACTGTGACACCTGCATCAAAGTACAAGAAGCAGGCATCGAAGAGTCTCGGGAGCACATTGCTGCAGCACGCCATGGGGCAAACGGAAGGAAGGCCACGCCGCTTCCAAAACGTTTTAAAGTGCTAGCTGTTAAACAGAGCCATGGACTTCACCTATCATCACGTGACCACTCCTTGCACGTAGCCGGCGCCTTGCGCTAGCTTCGTCACAATCACTTGGGGAATGCAGTGGCAACAAGACAGCGCTAAAGACAACGCCAAACGCTACAGCAACCAAAACCCATGATCAGATATGGGAACCTTCAAGTGTTTAATACACTTGCAACCGAAGTTCCCATTGTTACTCTCACTGATGGCAGCATCATGTGCAGCTTGGTTTGAATCCGTCTTGTTACAGCATGCTGCATCGCCTAACATTTACATCCACCACGCAGTAATGTGCAGGAGCGCTATATGCACTGTTGACATGTGCAGAACCCAAAGTAGACACTGGACCAAGCACAATGTTCATGTTCCGAAATGAGATACTGTAAACAAGTAATTTTTCTCAAGCTTAATATTTCACAAAATCAGGTAAAGTCCTCAGGAATAAATTTTGAAAAGGATAAGTGACAAGCTCCTTAGCGCTCTTTTTAACCACATTATTCACGGGAGCAATTTCTTGCAATGTGCTGTTTATATGGTTCGTGACAAAACGAGCAAATTAGGTCTCCACAAAAATTCAATTCAAAAGTCGTTTCACATAAAAGAATTGGATGAAGCAACCTGTATCTAATGGTGCTAAGTAATGTCTGCTCTTAATGATGATACTGATGGATAAAGCTTCAGTGTGCCCACGCACACTCTCAGCACAGACAAGAGCCAGAATTTTTGCAAAATATTTTTATTCCCAATGCATGGCAAATGGCTGAGGCTTAAGCAATGACAGGCTGTGAGAGATGCCCACGGGAGACAAACCATCCTCCACACCACCGTAATATTCAGTCAGCGCAGATTCATAAAGGTCTCTTCAAGGAACAGCCAGTCTCTTAACTGAACAAACCATCAACACTACTATATGATATAAGGGAAAATATTTTACATAACGAACGCTTGTAGAAGACTATCTTTCATGACTAACAAAAATATTGGTGTGCTCATAAAGTGCATAAAATATTGCTAACACAACACAAATTTTTGTTTGGAGTCCATTTAGCTAATGTTCATGTCAGTGGCATGCAGCATAAGACGAAAGCTGTCGCCACTCGTATATGTGGCATTCGTAGTTGCATATGACAGCCATAAGGTACCCCATCAGTAAAAACTTCACAGCTCACTCTTTCAAAACTCCTTGGAGGGCTGGAAACCTTCGTCACAACCAATTCTTTCCCTGTCCCCTATTCCCAAGCCTGTGTTACCACAGCTCAGACTCCTTGTCGGCTGAAGGCACTTCGAGAACGCGTAGAGAGTCCGTCAGCCTTGCTACCCGCTCCCCTTCAACAACATCCTCTATGATCCACGCTGGGTATCCCTCCTGCTGCTCAATTTCTTTGCACGATGCTTCGGCATTCTCCTTTGGAAGGCACATCAGCAGTCCACCTGAGAAAGAAAAAATGGAAACTTGTAACTCACTAACGCCATAAATTATAACAGTATAAACTGTCACTGCAACCTATGAAATAAACTTGAAATGAAATTGCTGCTGTTTTACCGCAATCCTGTATTGCCGCAAAATTGCTGCAATTCCTGTGTTTTGATTATATATTTTTCATGCACTCCTCTCCTCTAATGCCCTCAAGGGCCTTGAAGGTATTGACTAAATAAATAAATAAAATAAATAAATAAATTCCGTATGCTAATATTTGGCAAGAGAATTTGAGAAAACAACCCAAATGATGCTTTAACTTGTTCATTGCATCTTGGGTGTCCGGTGGGTGATCCAAGATACTAAGTCGTGCGATGAATCCGTCGCTATGCTCTGATTTATCAAAGAGCGTGTGGAAGGGACACACGCCATGTCGCTGTTGCCATTTATTGGCGTTTCCAGGAAGTTTGCATTGCCAAGTAAAAAAAAATTTATGGCTACAGTTGTACTAAGGGCAGCGTTATCTATGTGAAGACAAGAAATTTTCTCTATGTGAAGCCTTGAGAAGTGCCAAAGACCTCCCTACTCCACCCTCCACAAGAACCACGCATCCATCACCAACCCGTTGCCTGCCTCCACACACCAGAAGCCCATGCAGCAGCAGAGCAAAAAGAGCAACAGTAAAATCAAATCCAAAGAGACAGTGGGAAAGTCAGCTGCCCTCCAGAAGCATCCCCAACCGGCCACAGCCTCACCATGCCCCACTAGCTAGGGGGCCGCCAACATAGACACCCTCTAGAAAAATTCTGTTGCACTCGGCTTTAAGTAAAAGCATTCATTAAAGTAAAAGCATCAAAGTAATAACTGAGCGAAATACAACTGCTATTACAGCGTTCTCGCATCAGGTTTCATGATCATCCTGTCAATTTTGTTTTCTTTTCTCCTGGTACTACTCAGAGCAGAGCATCTGAATTACATAAAAAAAATCTGAAAAGAGTTTCACCCAAAAGGAGACAACAACATATCTTTCCAAGGAACAACTGGGGATTTCCGACAGGAACACCATCACTTTCATGTAACTCTAAACTCTGCATACATATTAGCACTTCCTGACAGTGAAAGTTTGAAAAGTTGTGTTGTATCTATTTTCAAGAAGCTGTGAAAGACATGAGAAGGAAATTCTACAATAGTGAAAAAAAATTTGACTGGTTGTCAGTCAGTGGCTCAACAGAGGTCTCGGCCGAATGGCCGTGCGTTAGTTTGAAGGAGGTGCCCGTGGCGGCCAGCAGGGCAGGAACCTTGGCTATGATGGGCAGCGTATGGATCACAAACCCCACTGAGCGCTGCTGCACTTGCACCAAGTTCTGGTGTGGCCGAGCAGACCGAAGCCTGTCACGTCTGTAGCACCGTGGCAGCCATGCTTGTGCATCAGCCGAGCTCCTGGAACAACAAAGGCAAAAAATTTGTTTTAACTCAGTTTCTGCACAAGCAGGAGTGAAGTGAAAGTCAATGCTCACTTGGTCGCAAAATACACAACTGATGAATAGTCGTACAATGCCTCTCATTTCATGATATAAAAGGAAAAAAATGTAGCTGGTCTGATAAAGACCTGCTTTGATCAAAATGAAAATTTTTCCTCGTCAAAAGTCTGCAATTTTGTGGTAGCCTTCTTGCATGCAGACAGTGAAGTACTAGTAAATGGAACACAGATACTTGCACTTGCAAAATGTGAGACTGCAAAGATACTACCAACATACCCTGTGAGGTGGTAGTAACTAAATTACTGCAGTCTTTAATGTTGGTCGCCAGGTTACCACTGTCCCCCTTCCCATGGGCAGCTAACAAGGTAAGATATTTCCATGCAATAAACAAGGAAGCAAAATCCAGATGGGCAAAATACAGTACTTCCCAGCCCCACCACCTTCTCAAGGTTAGTGTTTTCCAATCTAATCTAACCTGTATCCTTGTTTGTACTATCCAAAGACACGACTTTAATTATTTCCTTTTTTCTTTTCCTTATTCGTTGGCATCACACTGGAGTGAACGGCTGTGGTAGTAAAGAGACAGCCACAAAGATGGGATGCTTCACAACAGAAAACAAACAACTGGTGGTGAGGGGAAGCCTCAGTCCCCTAACCAATATTTCAGAATATTTCAACAAGACGACTTTCCTTTTCTCCCAACTCTTGTCTAGTTGCGACAGCATCACTCTTCTTGCGTTCATCTTTTTACATCTTCCCTTCTGCCTTTTTAATCCTTCTCCCTGCTTGCCCATTCCTTTTTCTCCAAATGAACTCCCCAGTTTCTTTGTGCATTTACATGTCATGGTGTCCTTTGCTCTCGCATATTTTACAGAATCTACCAAGTGCAGCAACATCTCCTTAAGTGCGTGATCAAATTCTTGGAGCTTCTTTTTGTTTGTTTGCACTAATGTCCTGCACTTCTCGTTTTCAATGCTCTATCATATCCCATCTCATTATTTATGTTACGATTACTGTAGTTGAAGCTGTCTTCATCATGGGACATGAATTTGTTATTGTTGCCCTGACCACTGCACTGTACTTCAATTATCAACTATTTTGTTGTCACCTTCTTAAAGAATTGCTCACAGTTTGTATGCACTTTAGTATCTGTCCACTCTCTTTCTGTGAGTGTACATGTTTCACCTCTACAATACTTCAGGACGGCATTGCAGAGACTGCCGTAAATAAGCACATAAGCAAATAGGCAACTAAAAAAAAACTGCAGACACGAACAAATCAGCACCAACCATTGAGATTGAGACGTGCCATGAAGTCTATTGCACGGAGGTAGACCCTGCGTACATCTTCACTGATGCCAGCCTTGTCCAGCTGAGCATGGCGCTCCGGCTTCTCCAGCCACTGGTGAGCGTTCATAGCCACCTGGGTGCCAAGGGGCTTGGTCAGTACCAGCACGTCTCCAGGCTGTGCATTGTCTGGCCTGTAAAGGAAGCGTAATATTTAGCAATTAGGTTAAATGGCCAGGCTGATGAACATTCCAGTTTTTGTGTAGAGCCTTTTCTGTTGTTCTGAAACAGCTAGCTTTTAATGACGCAGTGACTACTTCTGTAGCAAACCTTCTCCAAGGATAACGTTGAGACAGGCATAGCATTACTATTGCTGTCATTCTTTGCTCTGGGGGAAGGCATATGTTCAAGGGTTTTTGCTGCAATTCTTTTTCCGTTTACATTATAGTGCCATTCTCAAAATTTCACTGTCTTTGCGACTGACCTGCTGGGCCTTTGCTATAAGTACTCTACTTGCAAGAAGCGTCAGCGTTGACTTAGTGGAGTGCAAAATGGTATCAGAACATCTTTGGTGGCTGCGGGGTAGCACTTGATATAATGATGACAATTCCAATGAGACATGGTTTGAACTTGTGCAGAAGTGAATTGTACAGTACAGTGAAAGCTTGTTAATATGAACTCGACGGGGACGACGACAGTTCAAACTGACTGAAGTTCGAACAAACAAAAGTGAACAGAATATGGATTTGGGAAGCAGTCGGGTAGTGAGATTAGCGATTTCATTGTCCTAAAGTATTCCTTCATCACCTCCTACCTTTTATCTGACGGCCTTTTTTCTCCTTCAAAACTGAAGAGGCGCGTAGCATTCAGTGCTTCCAAACTACCGCAGCGGAGGGCCCCACTGAAGTTGCAAAAGGCATACAACCACCACTGAGCATGGTCAAAAGGACTACCGTCTCACGTCTGGCGCTTTTCGACCAAACCATATAGTGCAACCTCTGTGACTTGCAAATTCACACTTGTGAGTCGCGAGGTTGCGTAAGCATTGAAGTCGACAAGCAAAGGTAACCCGGGCGGCCACACGTATATTGCCCGATTTTGCAGCCTCCCCTGGCTCAAGGCGCACACTGCCAAACCAATGAGTGCGCTTTTTGGTGATATCCTGCTTCGATAATGCTCTGGCATCGACTTCATGCATGGTTCCAACCTTCTCTTCAAGCATTTTGGCACAGTAATTACTGCAAACAGAAGACAATTCTAAATGCGGTACACCGAGTAGGTTGACTGCTCCGGCCGCAACCAATCACATGCAAAGGGCACTGAAAAACCGAGACAAATACACACAGCAAACATCAGCCAAGCTCCAACTCATTCGTTTTGCACACGTCGTAGTTTCGCGCACGACCGCATGGTTTCGGATTTGGAGTGCTGGAGACACTGCGACATGTCTGATTCACTGTAAGCATATCGTTGCTGGCCATGTGATCGATTTCTCAACAGCAAAACCCAACACAGCAAGCTACTGAAGCCTTCGAGACCAACACATACAAGCAAGCTGGCTCAGAGGTCATGCAGTTAGTTGCCACCGCTAGCACAGGGAGAAAACCCTCCCTCGTTTACCCAGCCTCTCACGCCATTTTAACCCTGCCCACTTCTCCAAAGAGGTGGTGAAGCCTAGTGGGAATGTTTCTTGGTTCACCGCGTCCCCCACCCCCCAGGCACGGTGGTGTGTTGTTCGAATTATGGGTGGCACAAACCATTAATGTTCAAATTAACAAATTAATTGGCTTTGTTTCACACAGACCCCAGTGGAGCATGGCCAGACCCAGTCGTACAGTTCGAATTATCCAGAAATTCAAATTATGAGCTTTGGCTGTACAGTCAGGTATTTCCACGAGCAAACTACATCATCAGTGTGGTGATTATTTGGGTATTAAGTAAGGTTTATCTGAACTTTGAGAACCACGCTCATGCTGGAAAAATTCATCAGACATAGTACCCAACAGACAGAGCCTGAAATGCTGACATTTTGCATTTCATAAATGCTAACACAGACAAAAATAGCATGGAAAACTTAATTCATTGGAAAAAGAAAAAAGGGAAAGGATTACTGCACTCACGAGATGATTTCAGACTCTCTGCAGACTGATGATGCCACACCACCAATCATAGGCCAAGGATTGAGCATAGTCTGCCCTCCTGTGACCATTGTGCCTGCTTGTTCAGCCAAGTCCTGTGGGGAAACAAATACCATTCAAGCTATTTGCACCATGCTTATGACTTCAGTACTGGGGCATAAACTCGGGCAGTGAAAAGAGTTAAAAGCTGAAACACTTGAACAGCTGCTCTCTGACACGGACATCTCTTGTAGATCTTCTCTCAAGTTATCTCTTCACCATGGTAGGCGCACAAACTTGAAAAAGAAATCTGAGACTGCATTCAAATTTTGAGAGCTTACACAACTAGTGCCCTCACACTCAGATTAGCTCTGATAGGCTACCCATGGTCTCCACACACCTAAAAACATTGATGCAAACATCTTAGGTTTTACTGCAGCAGGGGCCGATCCTACCTTGACTCCCCTGATGAGAAGAGGCACGACAATGTCCCTCTGCTTTTGAGTGAGCTTAGTGCTGGCAGCCATTACCATCAGCACGTTATCGCAGCGGGTCACGCCAATTGCATAAAGATCAGACACCACATTGGCACACACTATCTTGCCCTGCAACAAACAAAAACAATGAATAAGAAAAGATCTTGTACATATGGTGCCAGCACAGGACACCAACATGAGGCCTGTCATTTATTTGATTCATTATTGTGTAACAACGAAGATGTGTCAACGCAGCAGCGACAGTGCTATCGCTGAGCGCGCGCTGCTGGCTGGCTCTAGAACAACCGCTGACGTAAGGTAACAAACGCTGCTATCGTATTGACACATCGTTACAATCAATTTATTTACACGTTTAAAGAAAGTATATTTATAGTGTGGTTTTGAGCCCAATAAGACTGCTCAGTAAGTGACCTGTTATCCAGACTAGCCAATAAGTTAACAAACTTAGCACTTAGAAACTCTGATTATAGAAAAAGTTTGGTGATACTCCTACGGCTACAAGAATATATATTTAATACTGCTTTGTTTCGTTTTATCACCTGGTATTAAAACTACAGGCACATAACTTTCTGTAAAAAATAACACTTGGTATTTTTTGTACAGTCGACTTAAGTGACAGCAGAGCACTGTGATGTTGAAGTTTGAGAATACAATCTACCATCAGGTTACTAAATGCATGTAAGCATTTTTTTACAATGTTGAGCACTTACAGCTAGGTATGTGTCAACAGATGGATAGAAGTAATCAATAGTTTGAACCAGAGAATAACCAGAGTCTTCAAGGGGCACAACACTGGAATCCATGCCAATGTCTGAATGGAAACAAATATGTATATTAGTCAGGTTGTTATGGGCAGCTTCTTGAAGAAAGGTACATTTTCAGAGAAGTTATCAGAGTTACTACTTTTAAAAGCACTGTACAAGGCACCCAAAATGTCTTCAATGAGGTTAAACTGTCCGCACACCATCAGTGTTGGGTTTTGTACCCATTATGACTTAGAGTCAAAAAATCTGTTGAGCGTGCCGTTTTAATGCTTGTACAATCAGGCAAAGATGACAATAAAGTATCTGCACAAGTGTTCGGTGCACAAATTAAAACAAGCTGCTCCAAAGCTTGAACGCACCGATCTGTGATCCCTCAGGGTGGTACAACATGGTCTGCTGTGCTTCGCCGTCTCCCCTGAGCGAATTGAGCAGTTTGTTGAGGACACCCAGGGGAACCTTGCAGCCTCATCCTTTCATGTCAGCCAAGCTCAGGAGCCAAAACTCTGGCTCGAGCCTGTGCTCGGCATTGTCGAATGGGTAGCAGATCACCGTCACGCCGCTGGCTCCGCGTCGGAACATGTAGCTCCAGCCGGCGACAGCATCGACATGTGCAGCCTCACCACTAATCCCGGCGAAAGTTCGAATGGCGGGTGGCAGTGGCGGCTTATGCACTCTGAGCAGGAGAAGAAAAGGAAGTAATGATACCTCCAGCCAATAAGAATTGATCACCGATCAATTCAATTAATTCACACAGTGGAGTGGCAGCGGACAGCTTTGCCCAAACTGACTGCTCGTGACAGCCAGCCGACTTGCCTGCTCGCGTTCCTCGGAGCCTGTCGAACGCAGCTCCAATGTCGACCGAGAACTGTCTTCATGCGCTTCACTTCCTTGCTTGCTGGTACTTCCCTATGCGCTTCCCCACTTTTTCTTTTATATGTAGCGCAAAGATTAGTAGTAGCACTGCTACCTGCTCAAAACTATTTTGAGTTGCCATGTAGCGGCTATTCTTCAGTTTGCCATTGTTTGTTCCAATAGGCATTAGAAATACTTCCTTTTCATTTACTTTGTGATTAAAAATGCAAAAAAAAGCAAAAATTCTATTGAAATTGCAAACGCACGCAACGTACCTAAGCACGTAAGCTTTATGCACACACATGCAAAAATAACTTGCAGTCACTAAAAACCGAAGCGCCAGCAAAAACAAAGTGACAATACTTGGATGCATCTCGATGGTGTGTCTGAATGTTACGCCTAATCCCTTAGTGACCTGATGAAATCAGCAGGAAAGATAAAGTCGCAAGTGCTTCGGAAAGCCCCTTGAATGCAGGCGAAAGAACGTTTAACTACATCAAAGACTTTCTCTCTGATAGAACGGCTAAAATTCAAATTGGCACAATCAAATCCGACACCTCAGTTTAGGAGACAGAGGAATACCACAAGGATCTGTCCTGTCCCTCTTCTTATTCAATATAACCGTCAACAAAAAGGCACACGAAGTCGCCAAAATCCCAGACCTAGAACACTCTTTGTACGCGGACGATATCGTCCTTTGGACCACTAAGGAGAGTATCGGCACGACTCAAGATACGCTACAACAAGCGGCAGATGTAGTAGTAGATGAGGCACAAGCAGCGGGACTTCCGTGTCCCCCCAAAAAATCCGAAGTCCTCATCCTACACCCAAAGCATCAAAGAAAGAATAAAGCACCTCAGATCAAAATCTACGCGGAAGGGGCAGCCATCGCAGAAGTGGAAACACTAAGAATATTGGGATATTGGGAACCAAAAAACGACACATTAAATAAGAAACTGAGAAACACCGTTAACCAAATCTCCCTTCTCATAAGACGCATTGCAAATAGGCGAGGAGGAATTAAAGAAGCCGAGACCAGGAAACTAATCCAAGCCTTCGTTCTTATCAGAGTCATCTACTGTACAGCATACGTCACCCTCACAGTCAGAGAAAGAGATGACCTGGATGCTCTAATTAGACAATCCTACAAAATTGCGCTCAACCTCCCCCGTCATACCCTAAATGAAAAACTGAAAACCAGCTGAAAACCGGGAGAGGGCCAAGATCATCTTGATCTGCATGCAAAGGATGCCTGCGTACGCCTTTTGGCCTCGAACACGCAAATTACAGTCATCGAATGCCGGCGCTGCTTCTCAGAGAGGCAAAATGTTTAAAACAGAGCACCTGAAGCACATGTACGCAGCCAGATCTCAACGAAGAGCACTTCAAGAAATGTGAAATAAGCAGTCGCAACTTGAAGCTTTGCAAGAAAAGAAAAGCCTATATTCGATGCGCTCTTGAAAAGCCTATAACATAAAATTGCAAAACACAAGTGACAGCATCAGGTAGTAGCCAATAGAGATATACTGATACTGGTACTGACTCAACTTAAAACCAGCCAGAAGACACAACACAGGAGGACATGAGCTCAACAAGAGGCTGGACTAATAACTGAAATTTTATTGAAAGAAAGCCGCAAAAGAAGATCCGCAAAGACATGCGTGCCCACAGTACCCCAAAGCAGTGAAAGGAGGATATGCAATCGAAAGTCACTGGCATACTAATGAATCTGAAAAAGCAAATTCCTTATGGCAAAAGTTTACCGATGGCTTAGTCACACGTGTCCTTAGCGTTACCGATGTAGTAAACCTCAAGTATCTACCGACAGATTTCTCCCTTCCGTGTTGCGGAAATAAGGTGTTCAAAGAGAGAGGTCATCCTCATATTTGCATTCAAAAGATTGAGTGTGCAGTGCCAGATTAGAATTTGCCTACCCCCCTGTAGATTGAAAGCGCTCAGTCAGGTGCAAAATCAGACATCTGCCTGTCTGCCCATAGTAGTTGCAGCCATAAGGCAGTGGAACGCAATAAACTTCATTACTTTTGCAAGTGGTGAACCTTTTTATACGTGACACTGTCCATTGTGGACGATTACCCATAGTTTTATCAAGCCTTTTTTTAATGGCCACGCAAAAGCCTCTTATCTTGCACTTAGCTGTTAAGACGACAGCAACATTAAACTTTGCCGAGACTTCCTTGAAACTGTGTGAAATACTGTAGAGGTAAGGTATATCAGCTTCATCCGAGTATGTGTTCCTTCCCCTTGAGCAAGTGAAAACACGCTCTGACAGGTTGGTGAGATGGGCAAGTGGGAACCCAGCTGCCATTAGCTTGGAAACCTGCAATGAGAATGCGTCCTCAGCAGTGATGGCATGACTTATGTAAAGCTGATGTCATGCACGTGATTGCACACCCATCAAGTGTTTCCATCTTTACTGACCTTAGCCAGAGACAAGTACGCCTCCTCAACACCCTTCCCTAGCCATGAGTGGCCCGACTCGTACCTAAAAAGAGGCTTCCCGGATCTTGGGCTGTAGCCCCAACAAACATGGTCATCCACAAAGCGCAGATCTGAACCAAGAAACTGGTAACGGTTCTGCTTAGACAATTCTGACGTAAAAAACAGGCCTTGACTGCACACCTTAAAGACTTCTAAAACATCTTGTGCCAACTTTTCTGGGCCCTCCATGCCCAGGAAATTAAGGTAGTCATGAACACAACGAAATGCTCCTATGCTGAGGTCTTCCGAACAGGGCTCTAATGCCTTATCGACTCTAGATTAAAAAGTGTTGCTGATCAAAGGTACGACCTGGGTGTAAATAACGCCCTGACAACTGACAAATCCAGATTTGCGGTAAAAGGACCACAGCCCCATGAAGCTAGCAACCGAAATCACGCAACTGTCTGTAAAAGCCTGTTCATTGTCCACCCTGATGCAGTCTTGCACATGCCTCAGAAGTCTATCATGTGACAATGAATAGTACAGGTCCACCATGTCGATGCTCACTGCAGAGCACATGCCCAGGTTGCTGTCCACAAGAAACTAGAACTCCACAGAACTCCACTTTTGCGAGTTGGCAGGGCAGTATTTACATCAGAGATCAGGCGTATGCAGAGGGTCCCAGGTTGCACCGTTCCTCCGAGACATTTTCCTGTACAGAGTCGATACGGCATCAAAGCTCTGTTTGGAAGACCTCGGCATAGTAGCATTTCGTTATGTTGATGGCTACCTAATTTTCTTGGACAAGGAGGGCTCAGATAAGTTGGCACAAGACATTTTAGAAATCTTTAAGGCATGCGGTCAAAGCCTATCTTTTACGTCTGACTTTCACTAAGCAGAACCGTTTGCAGTTTCTTGATTTAGACCTGCGCTTTGGGGGCGACCACGTGTGTTGGCACCATAGCCTAAGATGAGGAAAACTTCTTAGCTATGAGTTGAACTACTCGCGGCTGGTGAAGGACGGGTTGGCAATCACATGCATCACGGCAGCTTTACGGAAGTCATGCCATCACAGTGTTGAGAGTGCATTCTCGGAGCAGGTTTCCAAGCCAATGGCAGCTGGTTTCCCCTTTGCCCATCTCGTGCACCTGTCAGTGTGTTTTCACTCGCTTGAGGGAAAGGAACACCACTCGGATGATGCTCACGTAGTGGAGCAGCACAAAAATGTGCCCTCTATACCTTACCTCCATGGCATTTCGCACCGTCTCAAGAAAATCGCACCAAATTTAAGTATGATCTTGCTGTTGTCTTGATAGCTAAAAGCGAAGTAGGAGCCCTTTGCACCACCGTTCAAACTAGGCTCGATAAAAGTACCGGTAATCATCTGCTATGCACAGTAGGAGATAAAAAAGGTTCACCACTTGCAAAAGTAAAAGGGTTTTTTGCGTTCCACTGCCTTGTAGCTGAAACTACTACGGGCAGACAGGCAGATGTCTGAATGTGCGGCTGGCTGAGAGCACCTTCACTGTATAGGAGGGAAGGCGATTTCTTACCTGGCGCTGCACTCTCAATCTCGTCAATGCAATCGGAGGACGACCTGTCTCTTTGCACGCCCGATTTTCGCGGCACATCAGTGGTTTATGGAAGTGATAAATCTGTCCGGACATAGCTGAGGCTTACTATATCGGTAAGGCTAAGGGCATGTGCGTGGCTAAGCCGTCGGTGAACCTTCAGGAATTTTTTTGTTTAGATCGTTTACTAGTATGGCAGTGCCTTTCGATTGTTTTTCGCCCTCACACTGCTTTGGGGTTTGTGCGCGTGCATCTCTTTGCAGGTCTTCTTTTGCTGCTTGCCTTCAATAAAACTTCAGTTGTTAGACCAGCCTCGTTTTGTGCTCATCTCTTCTGTGCTGCCTTCCGGCTGGTTTTTATCATGTAATACTGAATGCCAGCATTTTAGAGTCGAGAACACTTATAATGGCTGCAGTTAAAATGAGTGTTCATTTATTACAAAAAATAGCGCTTGCTTCATTAATTTATGCACGAAGTAAATGACACCATATCACAATAAAAAAGAACTAACCCTCATGGTGAAACTGCAGTTACAGCGAACAAGGGGGCACCGTAAACCTGCCCCTACATCTAAAAGCTTGAACTTCAGGCCAACGCAGAAATCAGATCAGATTACTTCCCAAACCGCATGACACTGCCAAGCAAAGAATGTGACCACCAATAAAAAGCAACAAAAAGCAAACTGTAGGTAGCAGCCAATCTCAGGCAATCTCACGCAGACAAGCTAGAAGGTCAGGCCAACAAAGATGTGGAAAGAGAAATTTGACTAAAGGCAACAGCAAGCACATTATTAAGGTTTTTCACAGCACACTGAGCCCTTTAAATGGCAAATCCTTTCCTGAAAACACATACCAGAAGCGGAAAATTTTTTTCGCCAGTTTTTTTCATGTACTTCACTGTTCTTGAAGCGTGGGTGGTGCACAGAAGTCAGTTTAATGCATGGATCCCTAAGCAATGCCACGCCAAAAACTGTAATTACAGAAAAAGCTTGCTTTACAGAGTGAATACCACTGGCCATTCACAAATATACCAGCCTGCTCCAGGTTACAGGCACCAATCGCACGCAACTTGGTGGCTTGCACAACTTCCATGCAACTCTTGGTTTTTAGACGAAAAAAACTGAGGGATCAGCAAGATATCAAACTTTATATGCATTGCTTTGTTTCAATGACCGACTAAGAAAAAAAACAGCATTTTCCTTAAGCACAACTATTTTTTCACACTAGCTTTCTACAGTAATTCACGTTTATTGCGACCTCGTTAATGCTGACTTGCTGCACGGTCCCAGCACTACTGTGAATAGTTCTACGGTTTCAAATGCTTCTTAGCTCTGAGCCCTTGGCCTTGCACTGGTTAATGCAGAAAAACTTGGAAAGGGCAATCAGAGCTTCGAGCTTTGAGCCACAGGTATTCAGAAGCTCGCTGGTCCTGTGGGAGTACGTTTGGCTGGACGACCCAGTAACAAACGCTGCTACAGTTACTTTCACTCCATTGCAAAAAACTCGCACAGCAAAGACCTGTCTTACATTTTGCAGTGCAGAAACAATCACTGAAATTCAAAGCATGCATATTAAGTGCACACCTACCTTCGAACACAGCTTCATAATTATGGGCATAATTATTGCAATGAAATACCAAGTCAGTACATGTAGTTTTCAATTGATCCTAAAATTATAATCAGCTTGAGAAAGAATAAACATTAAAAGGAAAATAAAATAACCAGAATTGTTAAAAAATTATGTCAGAAGAAATATGTGACATCCACCACACTTCAGCAGTTCTTCAGCTTTGTGCATCATCAAACCACACTTTCTTACAGACATTTGCACAGAATTATTTTTGGGGTGCAACAGTAGGAAGAAACCAGGTTTTGCCCAGAAACGAAGGGCCTTACACATTGCATCACCAGCCCAGATGCTGCACTTGAGTCTACAGCCTCTTCCATAAGTCTCCAATTTTCCTGCTCTCCACAAGCAGCATGATCCCTGTCTGCTACTAGCCAAATTTCACTATTCTACCTGGCTCAGGGCCTCCCACTGCTTTTCTCAATCTTGGAATTCTGCAGACCTAGCAGATCATCAGCTGTTTATTTATTTACATTTCTGCAGGGCCACGAAGGCATAACTTCAGGGGGGATTACATACATACACAATGAATCCTATAGCATGTGATAACATTTTGTACGAGATGGGGAATAATCTATGGCAGATGATAAAAAATGTTAACAGCGCATTCACATCAGTCAATTCTTCAGGGAAGGGCAAGAGGAAAAGCAGAAAAACCGCAGCTGAGCATGCGTGCACATCACAATTCCGACAACAGTGCTCGGAACTTTGCTTCGGATTGGCATTGAAGAATACATTGAGGCAGCTTACAACATTCATGCGGAAAGAAAAACAGTTTGAACACCTTAGTACCGCATTTTGTCTCATGTATTTTGCAGTCGTGGTTGTGCCTTCTGGATACAAAATGAGGTGGCAGCAAATAAGTTTCAGGGTTAATAGTAGTTTCCTTGAAACAAATGTGGTAAAGGAATTCTAACCTTATTCGTAAACGGCACTCCTCCAGAGAGTCCCAGTTCAGGTCCTGCTTGATACTGTTTTTTCGATAATTAAAAGTATATCTGTTGCTGACAAACCACGCCGCACGATTCTGAATGCGTTCCAGCATATCACAATAGGTTCTGACTAGAAGGTCCCACACTGCTCTGGCATACTCCATAATTGGTCAGATGGTAGTGAAGTATAAAAGTTCCTTAACCTTCTCAGGAGTGTCCCAAAAATTTCTTTCCAAAAAATTTAGCAATCTTGATGCTTTGCCAAATTATATTGTCTGCTTTCTCCATCATTATTCTCGTTTTAGCACTGCACTCTCCACAGCAAAACTGCTGGATATTGTACTATTAACACGTCTGTGTGGCGTGCAAGAGGCTTGTATCATGACGAATATGTGTAAATATAGCCTAGCCAATTTTCCATACCACAACTACAGCTGCAGCCAGATATTTTGTGGAGCAGCACAATGGCCTTCAATTTCACAGTGGTGAAGTGTGCAGCATTTTGTTTCAAACATGAGTGCAAAGGGAAGACTGTGTATGTAGCATGAAAAGAAAGGAATGACACGCATACTGGAGTTTGTAAGAATGCCCTGTGGACATTACAAAACACTGCCACCCTTCCTTTATCTTTGCCAGCTAACAAACTCATTTGAGCACAGTGTACTAAGCCAAACTTGAGTACATGAATGTCTCACTATATTAGGCCTATCAAATTGCAGTGAAGATTTGCAGTGTATTCCAGTGAGTCAGTGTGCATCACAGCAAAGGTTACGAAAACAAATGCAAGTTTATGAGCTTCACAAGAGCATGAGCTTGCCCAATCTATTTATGCATGTAACTGAGAAATTTTCCTTGAAAAGATGTTTACTGCTGCAGGTCACAACACTTCTATGCCAGGTAGCCCATTACAAAAGAAGTCTGCATAGATAGCGTAATAAGTAATGTAAGTATGGTTGAATATACAACTGAGTATCCTTGAATATAGAACTTACTATCCAGGCCATAGCTCTTGGATCTAAGCTTCACATATTTCTGCATAATACAACTAACAAAGCAATAGGGCGAGAGAGCTTTTCGAATGAAATGATAAACAGAATATTTCGCTGGCATTCAAAACCACTGACCTGCTACTCAGCGAGGAGAGAATAAGAGAGGCAAAGATGAAGGAATAGAGGACCAGAAAATTGTTAATGCTTAGAAAATAATAATAAATTTAAAGAAATTTTATGAAATGATGTAGCCACTAATTTTGCTTGGTTTTATGAGGTTTAAAACCACAAAGCAGCGCAGGCTATGTTAGATATTAGAGAAATGGATAAATCTTTAAGTGTGCTAACATCACAGATTTCCTGCACCTCTAGCATTTCGTCTCAATGAAAATGCGACCACTGCAGCTGGAATTGAACCTGCATCTTTCGGGTCAGCAGCTGAGTACCATAACTGCGGCTCCTATTTGGGGTGACATGCTTAGTTTTGTTTATTTGGGTTTAACATCCCAAAGTGACTCAGGCTATGGTTGTAGTGAAGGGGCAACATGCAACAAAGTGGTGACTAACAGGCGTTACAAAGTTCACTACAGAGAGAGTGAGCATTGATGAGGTTTTAGAGTTTGTCTAGTCTACGAATGCCATATATTTGTGCAGATAATTCATTACAAGTACATGCGGCCTATGACAGGCTCTGGGACGTAAAGCACAAAGCAATATGTCCATAAAATGAAGGCAAGAGCAAAGTTTCTTGCTGCCAGCAATCACTCCACTACCCAAAAGGGCAGTCAGCTTTTAAAAATGCATGTCCTACCTATGTCTATTCAAGATTTCAGCTCAGAATTTGATTTGCATTTATTGCCAACTCCCGCAGCTATCTTCTCCATATCTTAGCATTAACCCTGTGATTTTTCTTTCAAAGGTTGACTGCACTCTTCGCAATTTTAAACTTCTTAGTGTATCACTTTTTGCCCGAGAGATTTGTAGCAGCAATGCAGTTTAAAATTTTTTTGAGCATACTGCAAGGTGCTGTTCGTAACTTCTGCGTGCATGCCAAAGGCCTTAAACCCCAATCTACTCGCAACCATTTCTCTGAAATGCTCCGCACTTCCGCACGACCTGGCTTAGATGTGCGAATGACCTTGCCTAGATGTACTCTGTTACCACTTCCACTCTTTCCAGATTGTTTAGTATTTTAGCTCTCTTCATTTGCGCACTGAGTATTTATATCCTCAATCATGAACTACAATTCCTCGTCATTGATATTACACCAATAACATCACGAAATCTGATGTAACTAAGCCGTTCTCCACAAGTCTGTGTTTCCCAAACCAATCCATTGCTAGACAGAGAGGGTCACCTCATCTAGCATTTTTGTCACATCTCATTCACTTTATGTGTTCTACATAGTAAGCAACCATTGATTTCAGGTCACTGCTCCCAAAACTACACATATGACAAACTTCACACGCTAGGACTAGGATTCTAGGACATAAACGTACTCACTAGGCTTTCTCACTACAGATGGAGGCTGGCACTGTGGTGTGGTGTTTATCTCTTGTCAGTGTTCGCACATGAACACATGCAGTGCATTTCATTACTGTTTCCGCTCAACATACTCAGAAAGACGAGAGAGGATACTCAGTTTGTTGTCTCGTCGGTGGCAAGTTTCGCTTGCCAGCTTTCTGCCAAAGCCTAGCTTGGCGACTGTCAGAGTTTCGTCGGCATCGCTCGTCAGAAAGCCTTTCACACCACTGAATACCTGGCCATCGTTAGGCATGCTGTAGTCATTCTAGAGTAATCACAGAGGTTTTATGTGCGTGACCGGCCGGTGCTATGCCAAAAAGTTCTGCTAGCCAGCCCACAGGACTCCATCAGCATCACTAGCAAGCAGTGACTGTTGAGAGGCGATATTAACGACGTTGCAATATTTGAGGCTGCACCCTTTGTTTACACTTAATGCAGGTGAAAGGTTGAAGTGACTACTAGGTAGGCCAATATTATGTTGCATTCAGTACCTGTGATTTAAACTTGCTAGAATGTTCCTGTTTACGACCAGTAAAAAAATCAAAAGTGTTAGTGTTTAAAATTCTGTACCCCTTCCCTGTAAACAGCATGAGCCCAGCTGATTATGCAAGAAACAGGAACAGAGGTAGCTTGTATAATCGAAAAAAGATGATGTGCAATGCATAAGTAATGCAGAGAAGATATAAGCAATACCAAACTACAACGCTGGGAGGATTCCAAGAGTAGGTGAATGCATGAATGGGTGGCAATCACGTGGCCAAATGAGATAAGGAAATTTGAGGAAAAAGGGTGGTAGCAGGTGGCACAGGTTACAGTTACGTGAGATCAACTGGAGAACCATTGTTCTGCACTAATTTTAACGGCAGATTCACACGACCGACAATTTCACCAACTCCAGGAAAGGGCTCCGCATCATGCGACTCAATGTCAATCACCATTGCAAATGGCACCAGCACTGCGGACTGCACATGAGGAAAAGGAAACATAATTTTGCTCTCAACATTTAGTGGCATTCAGCTGCACTTTTAAGAGCAAAGGTTTAAAGTATGGCAACATTGGCAGTTCTTGCTTTACTGATATGAGAGTCCTCGTGAGTGTGCAAGTCTCATGTTTGTTTTGCACCAAATGTGTTAACTAGTTGCGAGGTATGTTAAGTAAAGAGGGGCATCTAACAAGGGCATCAGCCCTCTGCTATGGCACCTCTTCTATAATTCCCTCCTACATCCCTCTCTTACATCAAGATTCAAGCGTCCACCAAAATGTGAGACAGTTACTGTGACATTTCCTTCAATTTTCTTTCAACTAATTAAAAAATTTTCAAGGATGCAGTTTTAAGAAGGTAGAGGTACAAACTGTGCCGTATAAACATATGCCGTGACAATAAACCAGCCATAAATCTGTGCTGACAGCAGCTTGGCCAGTGCATTGCAAGGATGCTATGCGATACAAGGATTGGTGTCATCGTGCAATGTTACATTACGGACAGACATTTTGGCCTCTGTATCAGAAATATTGGTAAACCATTGTTGTAGAGCATAATGTTTTTAATGGGATAAATGAACATATAGGGCCTTTTCGAGGACACATGCGCATAACAGGCAACAGGTGTGCAATGTCAAAGCACCTGAAACAGGCTTAACTTCTTTATGTTAACAGCAGCTGCATCAAGAGCTACATGAATGACTATATTTTTTACAAGTCTACAGTTGCTCTAATTATAAGCTGAGGTACTGCTGTGAAGTGCATGTAGAGTTTGCATGCATTCCTAAACCTAGCTGCAAGCCGATGTTGAAAATAATTTTCTAAATAGGCCGGTAAGATACGCACCACTGAAAAAGAATAACTACCATGAATAGCTCAGGAGGGATGACACAGCCGAAGGCAGGAAGCACGCATGGTCCACTAGATGCTGGCAGTTGGCAACTGCAAATAAATACATCCAGAGCAACAACTGTCAGTGGCTGTAGCAATGTCATGAATGGTAAGAGAGGAAATTGTCAACTGCTTTAGAAACTAAGATTAGACGAAATATAAGTAAATAAAAGCCCATGACAAAAGAAATGAACAGATTTTATGTACTGCACCCAAATACATTCTTTGAGAAGAGTCAGGTTGAATGTCATAATCACACTAAAAGATGAGCTGGCTGAAATACAGCACACCAATTTGAATATAGGAGGCACAGGTTTTCATTAAATCCCATCATGGTGCCTTGCACCAATATGTAGGTATTCAATTGAACAATGCGACCAGCCTGCTTTGGATAAATCAGAAAAGAGAATGGAAAAAAGCATGCCTTCACTAGCAAGAAGCCTGATATCTCACATCACAGCTTAGCAACATAAAAAAATTGGTAGCGCATTTAACAAATCTACACACAATTAAAAACTGCACAAATTTGCCGACTGGCAATGCAAGTAAGGGCAAGAGAAACAAAAAATACCAAAGAACACTGGTGAGTGCGGTGAAGGGATCCAGGTCTGTGGGTATGATCCCGTGCCTGGGAAGAGTTCCGAGCTTGGAGAATCGCCGGCAGCACAACTGATGGCACGCAACCAAGAAAAAATAACAAAGTGAAAATCAGTAACAAAAAAAACCGTAGACAATGGCAAACTACTTGAATGCGGGCCGCACAACCCAGGGATATAGCAAAAAGCTAGAAATCCTAAATAAGTGTGCAGTTGCATCCCCGACAGCTCGAAGTGCTCAGGAAAGGAAGCATCGACGCTTACAGCTCAGGAGATACGTAAGATTGATCGAACTTTGACATAACACTGCCACAAATCCTGTTCCATTAGGGAACAAATACCTATACGCGTTTACTGCTGTATGCACTCTGAAAATGCTCCGAAGGCAGGCGCTGCACTACACAAACAATGCACTGAATGCAAAACAATAAAACACGCTTATCTATGGTCACCTATAAAAAAAGTGTTTAATCGCGGAATGCGGCAGCGTTCTGTGCAGAAACAGCATCCACGCAAACCATTAACATCCTCCAGGAACCGCCAAAACACTGCAATCCACGAATCACTGCCGTGGAAGTCGTCATGTTGGATTGAGGCTGGATTCGGTTGGATTCAGTTGGATGAAATTTTCAGATGCTTTGCTGATGCACGAACCTCACGCACGAACAGCAGCTCAGGAAATAATATCGGTAGTTTATGTAGTCCAACTTTTTGTCTAAAACATTGCTCTTGTTGTCTTAACGTGTTATTGCATACAGTGTTTCAGCATATCATCATCACCATATGTATGCCGTCTGCTTGATATGGTCAATATATGGGGTTTCTGCTCTTCAGTGAATTCGTGCTGTTAAAATAAGAACAGTAGTGAACGTTCTTCACTGCATGCTTATCTTCAGGTAGGTAGAGAGAACCCGCGCACACCATCGCGGCAATCTCTATCCAATGCCTCCTGAAGAACCTGCCTGAAGCGTCAGGGGTTTTTCTTATAGCCACACAAGATCAGGTAGTCTACACTGACGCCACTCAGTACCCGTGGACTCGTAGCCAAAGCATCAGGAAAACGGTATTGTTTGTCACAACAAAGGAGGGTGGCCTCATCAGCGGCGCATCCACGAGAGATGGGACGATAACTGAGGCAGAGGAGATCGCCGTAGCTATAGCGGCAGCCGAGGGTTATCGCACCAACAAATCTCTCACAATCATAACAGATTCCCAAGAAGCGTCCAGACGCTACATGGTAGGAAGAATCAACAAGCACTAAGGATTGTCTTGAAAACGCAGCGAACCAACGAAAAGATCCAACATAGGATCTACTGGGTACCAGGACACGCCAGAGTCGAAGGCAATCTGAAGGCGGACAAGCCAGCTCGCGAGCTTACTATCCGAGCTGGTGCGTCAAACGCCTCGGACGGCGCGGAGATAACGGTAGAGCTCACGTACGCAGCTATCCTCCACCACATCAAAGGCAGAAGACGCAAATATCCCCAGCAAATATCCCTCTGCTAACACAATATGAAGCGACATGTTGGAGAAGACTCCAACAGGAGCCTTCCACAACCTTCACATTCTACATAAGATGTATCCGGAGCAGTACGCATAGGGATACATGTCCGTGGTGCGGGGCAACCCCAACGCTGTATCATATCACATGGGAATGCATACACAATGTAGCTTTCTGAGGTAACAAAGAGCCAAATGCGGAGCAGTGGGAGGACAGGCTAACCAGCAGCCAGCTCAAGGTCAAAGAGACCTAGTGAGCCACGCATGCCGGATGGCCAGGGACAGTGGTGCCTTGTACTAGGGGCGCCAACCACGCTCAGCCTGGAAGACATTGGCAATCTTCGAGCAAACAGCAAGACTCCTTTATTAGAGCAATAAAGTTTATTCACTCACTAAATCACTCTGCCAAAGCCCTACTGAACTAGAGACCTGCACACTTGGCACTGCTCCAGCGCGCACCTTCTAGTTCATACCTTTTGCCGCTAGGGAAGCGCAGCTACGGGCGGCGTGGCGCTAGATTTAACTTGTTGAGCAATATGGTGTCGCTTATTTTACTTCAAGGATGTAATAGTTTTGTCATTTGCCTACGTTTTGAGTATTCATCATTCATCCATTGCCTTAGCAAAGATGCCAGAAAGTCTCACGCCCATAGAGTTTCTATGGCGTCTTCGACTGGTCGCTTCATAGCGCTCCAGAGCGCTCTGAGAGGCGACCGCACATTCGGCTGGTCGAAACCGGCCGCTCTGACTACATTCGGTTGGTTCTTTCTGAGCGCTCGCCTCCAGCTCAGAGCGCTCTGACGCGCTCCGAGAAAAAAGTCGGAGCGACTCCGAGATGAGTTCACGTGACAGAGCCACTTCCGCCATTTCGCTAAACTGGTGCGAGGCCTCGGCGTCCCCTACGCGCAGGCAGAAGCAAGTGTAGGCTTTGGACGCGGTCACGCAGTTAATGTAGCGTCCTTGCTGCGTTGTGTTTTGCGGGTGCCACGCTGTGTGAGGCAAACTATCCAAGAGACGCCGGATAACTACGCTAGGAACGCGGTATGTGCTGCTGTCGCATGACAACAGCGATTTCAGCAGCAGCTCAGACGAGTACGACAGTGCTATCCACTAGGCGATGTCTGAAAAATGAGCGTCCCGCGGGACGGAGATTCGGTATAGCGATCGATACAGGCTACGCGGGGACCGCGATGCAGACTGTGTGCGACCACGTGCTGCTATACTGTTGACACCCAGCCGCCAGCAGCGATGCCGCGTCGTGGTTCCGGAAGTTACGTCCTCCTTCTGCTTCCTGCGCTTCCGCAGTAAAAACTCGCTGACCATTCGGCTTGACCAAACTCGCTAGGCTCTCAAGCAAGAACGGCTCCCACTCTGCCAAATCCTAACCGGATCACGGGAGCGACCAGTCGAAGACACCGTTACTATTAACTAGAGGGAAAGCTGGCGCCCCGCATATTGGTGTTTGCCTGGAGCTTCCTCGAGACCGCCTGTACCACCATGGGCGCTCTGAACATCATGGGGCGGAGAGCTACCGACTGCAGAACTACAACTTTTGGCCAAAAATAATGAAAAGATAAACGTTGTTCGATAATCAAGAATGTCCTATCATTCAATATCCTCTCTACAAATCGCAGCAAACGAGCAGAATAGCATGTAAATGTAAATTTTGCTCAAAATAAGCGATGGCTTGTTATTGGCCAAGCATTGCAGACCTCAAAAGCCAATATTTCGTGCTTAACAGGCGCATTTTTAAAAAGATATATGTTCTGTTTCATCCTTTTTTGGGGCTTTGAGCAATAACTTTTCTTTTTTTTTACTGACAAAACATATTTTTCAGGGTCTCGGTGTGCAGCAAATGCTTAAAAAGTCTGACCTGACTTCGACATAATACTGAAAGAGGATCATCAGTTTCGATTTCGAAATCTGAAAGCGTGCTCTGCACGCCGCTCTATCATGCCGTTAAGGTTTTTGTCTGCTGCATAATCAGTAACTTTTCGACGATTTACAACAGAAAGAACATGTTCGAAACATCCATATTGCAACAAGTGCTTGAAGTGGCTAGAAATGCCGCAAAATAAGTATTTACACTGCATGATGCATGGTTGTATATTGTACTGCTGTAAATGGCAAGAAATAAATGACTACTTCGGACAAACAAAAAGGGAAAATAATTCATGAGATAGAATAAGGACAGGAGGAAGTCCGGAATGATCTGAGCTCTCAACTGTAGCCAGGTGACCCGTGGGAAAGGAGGACTGCATAGCGCTCAGTGGATGGAAGCCGGAGAAAACGCGGTAACCTGCCTGGGGAGTCGTTGGCCCGCAGGGGGCACATCCCTCATATTTATTGTACTTAAAAGTTCGCGAAGCGCGCGTTTGTTACAATCTTGCTGCGGAGCATTGCGAGGGATATTTCGACCGGGTGAAGCAGATTTTGGAAGGCCCAGCCTGCGATGTTTCTGGTCATTTTTTCCGACGAGCTTTCGCCGAACGGTACCTCCTTGAATAACGTTGACATATTTCAAATCAACCCATGCCCCTCTTCTCGATTCTTTCCGCAAGAAACACAGTTCACTAGATTCTTGTGTGATGCACACGCGCACATTGACTTTGGGAGCAACACAGCGGGCCTGACTGACCGGATTTCTCCAAACGACAAGCACGTGCGTTGATGAAATGACAACCGGAACAATGGGCCCAGAGTATCAGACATGGCGAGCGACTTGTGAATAATAAAAAAACTGCGCTTGAAGGCACAGACACGAGCGCACTTACAAGAAAAAATGGCATGCGTCGGTGCGATGAAGGCGGCGGAAATCGTTTGTTACTGCAGTTTCAAGAATTTTCGGAAAAGAGGTTTCTTGTACATCTTCGCAATTGCGTTGTTGTCTGAAGGATAGCGGCCACAGGGAAGCACTACTGCATATTATCTGCAAGAAGTTAATTAAACCGTTGCTATATGTGAAATGCATGCATGGTTTGTTAGCAACGGTTTAATTAACTTCTTGCATAATATGCAGTAGTGCTTCTCTGTGGCCGCTATCCCTATTCTCACCCGTCAGGATAGGCACACTCGCGATTTTGTTCACAATAGTTGTAGAGCAAGCATGTGTCCAGTGGCCTTTGAAGATGCGTCCGGTCTTTGAGCATGATATCGACGAACTTCTTGACATGACGTCGGGTAAAAGAGTCCACACCTGCCTTGGTGGGCAGTCAAAATGTCTACAGTAGCATTTCCTTGGCTGGAAATGCAAGCTACAAACCGCAGAATAATTTGACGTTGTGCTTGGCTGCCAGTTCTTTCTTCGAATTGCCTTGAGCCGTATTTCCCGGGGTTCTAAGTCAGCAGGAATTTCATGGAACGAAACGCAGGGCTTCTTAATGGTTTCGCTGACTGGACATGAAAAACGGAATGCAACAGCAATGCATTTTCGCTCGCTACTCCATCCAGCAACTGCTGTCATCGACGCGTCACTTGTCATACGGTAACACTAAACACACCACACAAGTAATTTAAGAAACAGCGCACCAGAAGGCATACTTTTTGCTGCAACGGCAGTCAAAAGAAAATTCTGTGCTGCCTGCGTGTCGTCTGCTAGGGGGTCATCTGGAAGCGCCGCCATACGGCAGACGCGCGCTCTACGGCGCGCAGAAAACCACTGATCTCCACTAGGGGGCTGGATGCCGCATCGGGTGCCCGAAAGTGAAGCCACCAGAAGTTGGGCAGCATGTCCCGGAAGTCAGCCTTTGGCAGTGCATGAAATCGAACCTCAGCACGGTTTTTCTGTTTTAGTTTTCGTTTTCCACTTAGCACCTTGTCTTTTCGACGTTCTCGTCTTTTTTCATGACAATGCCTACCTGTTGCGCCGGCAACTGCATGAGGAGGGCAGCAAAGTCCTCGGGAAAGACGTATCAAAAATCAGGATCCATTGACGACACTAGCAGACGACAGAACGTTGCTACACACAGTACGTACGGAGCCTCGTGTGGTCAGCTTTGTGTTGTGCTTGCGTCGCCAACTCTCCTCTTTGATGCGATGCACGTTGTCGCGCTCTAAGCCCAAGTTATACCATCAATGGGGTATAAATTTAAGAAGGAATAGGTGGAAACCTTCATTAGGCAGCCGACTTTGTAGTGACCATTTTACCGAATTATGTTTAGACTGAACCGGATTGGGGGCGAGGCCACAATCTGGTGGGGTGCCGTCGGTGTTCAGATGCTACACATTAGCGCGTCCAAAAGGTATATGGTACTATTTTTCGACGGAGATAGTGCATCAAGTACTGTTTCGTACTGTAGCAAATTATGCCTGAATGGGATGTTATTCGTGATGCTTGGTGCAGTTGACTTCCAACAGCGCTTGTCACATGCGCTGCAGCTTTCATCTTTCTCGTCAGTCGTTTCTCTGGCGCTGTGTAGATGAAACATGGCTGTGCTATTGAGTTAGATTAAAAGCACGTCTGGAAGGTAAATGACACCCTAAAGCGATAAACATCAGCTGCCGTCGATGAGAAGAGACATCGTCCGCCACCAACCCGAAACTGAGACAGCGGCAGTTCGAGTGTCAGGATTTCCGCGCCATTGCGTTTTCTTTGCTACACGAAAATTTGTTTTTAAGATGGCCTAGACTGATCGTCATTCCGCTACTTACCGTAATTACGCTCGTAAGACAAGAACCAGATCATAAAATAGTGTTTAATGCACACACCGCTTTGCCGCGGCATGGTGAGACCTGCGCGCCTGTTTTGTTCGGTTTCTCTGAAATTACAGGGTTCCCCAAGCAATGCATACATTTCTCTTGTTGAGCTTGCTTATTCCTTTAATATAACAGTAGACGGTACACGAAAGCAAAGAGAAAAACTGAGAACGGAAGGGCGAAAGACACGACTTTTTGCATTGAAATACACAGCAAACACCAAACTTCCGGGACATGCCTCCGAACTTCCGGTGGCCTCACTTGCGCCCACTTCGGAAAGCGTGAATGCGGCATCCAGCCACCTAGTAGAGATCACTGAGAAAAACCCCTGATACTTCAGGCATGTTCTTCAGGAGGCATTGCTCACGCATCCATGCGCGCAAACAGAATATTCACCGCTAGGATTTGAAGAAATGTCAAATTCGCACCGTTTATTACTAGGTTTGCAAATATTAATAGAGGACTAATGCACAGAGAGGCAGTGAAAGGAGAGAAATCATTTGTGAAAAGCAGACGATGATGATGATTATGACAAACAAACAGGTCAACCAAGCGCCCTCAACGGCCAAAAAGTTAACGAAAGTTGGCCCACGCAATCCCATAGGACCCCGCCAAGTGTGCAGGTCTCTAGTTCAGTAGGTCTAGTAGGTCTTGTTTGTCATGATCATCATCGTCTGCTTTTCACGAATGATTTCTCTCCTCTCACTGTCTCACTGTGCATTAGTCCTGTCTTATTATTTGGAAACCTAGTAATGAACGATGTAAATATGACATTTCTTCGAATCCTTGCGGTGAGTATTCTGTTTGCGCGCTTGCATGCGTGAGACTTTCTGGCATCTTTTCTAAGGCAACGGATGAATGATGAATACTCAAAACATAGGCAAATGACAAAACTATTACATTCTTGAAGTAAAATAACCGACACCTTCTTGCTCAACAGGTTAATTCTAGCGCCACGCCGCCCGTATTGCGCTTCCCTAGCGGGAAAAGGTATGAACTAGAAGGTGCGCGCTGGAGCAGTGCCAAGTGTGCAGGTGTCTAGTTCGGTAGGTCTTTGGCAGAAAAACCCCTGACGCTTCAGGCATGTTCTTCAGGAGGCAGGGGATGGTGGACGTCAACACCGTATCCATTTCCGTGGTATTCAGCGGTAGAGATTATGAAAGCGGCCTGGGCGGAGGTGATGACCACTGGCGAGCGGAACTGCTTCCGCAAGGCCGGCTTCGTCGACACATTGTCTGATGCTGAGCCTGATTCTCCGGAAGATGACCAACCCGGCGGCGATTTGTGGCAGCGCGTCATCGACTCCGACATGCGGTCTCGTGACGTTGTTTGGAATGATTTTATTCCTGTCGATGGCGGCGCCGAGACCACTGAACCATGCATGGATGAGGGCATCGTTTCTGAAGTGCGGGACAAGAGTGACGCGGCGGAATCGGATGAGGATGAAACTTCGGAGCCAGAATCCATAAGTGCGCCTGTAGCAATGAGCTACATAGAGAGCCTCAGACAACTTGTCTATGCCAAGGGCCTCGGCGATAGCACGCTTCTGCTTTAAATAAACTGGAAACCTCCCTCATTGGACCTGCGCTGCAGAAACAGGCGTCCATCACGGACTTTTTCGCAAAGAAAAAATTTATGTTTTGACAAGCAACTGTCTTTAAAACTGTGATCAACTTACCACTAACTTTGGGATATAACGAACGGACGCCACGTGACCCTCATGTTCGTTAGCGGGCTCGACTGCAGTTAAAAAGTTTGTTATTGGGTGATTCCACGAGAGTTCAAACTGTCTAACAATATATTTTTATTTTTTTACTGTTTTATATATTATGCACACATTGTTCAGTATCCCAAAAGTGAATTTCGTTTTACGAAAATGCTATTATTTCAGGAGAAAAAGTATAACATAAAATAAACGACGTCGTGGCAAAGGCAGCGTTTTCAAGCACAGCTCAATTTCGCAATGTTGCAATGACGTAAGCATCTAGATAAGAAAACCATGATGTATTTTTCGTGCTAAATGTACAGGTGAGAAAGATTATGTTGGGCTTGTTTCCGACATTTTGAGAAAGTTGTCACTTACTGGAAAAAATTTTGAAAACTACAAGTCTCAAGCGAGGCTATCTTCAAGAATTTTTTCTGCGCAGATATAAAGTACATCTTCAAATTTGCAGATTAAATAAGCATCGAGGTGCTACAAAAGAGCACCGACTTTCATTTTTATATAATACAGGGAAGTGCAAGAAGTATTGCCCTAAATCTGGCATTTTTGACTATGTAGTGTTTTTACAAATGAAAGGAAAAAAAACAATCCAATTTTTTTGAAAACTCCTGAAACAAGCCTCTAGAAGGAGGCGAAAGAGAATACGAAAGAACATATTGCATTATTTTGTTTCTAACAATGATATCCATGCTCAAAATTGTAGCCTTTCGAACATCCGCAGGAGTGCCTTATTGAGGGTGCAAAGCAGCAAACACGCCCCCCGCTGCTCTAAATTTCCCCCAAATCCAAAGACTGAAACATTTTTCATCTAGAGAGAACATACCTAATTACTTTTTGTGGAAAAACACCGATAAATCAGGATTCGGTAGCACTGCTATCGTCGAGTGCGGGTAACAACTTGGAGTTAGGCGCTCCTGCCAATGCTCAAAAAGCTACAAGTTTTAGCTTGGATGTCATTGTTAGAAACAAAATAACGCAACATGTTCTTGATTATTCTTTTTCGCCTCCTTCGAGAGACTGGTTTCAGCAGTTATGAGAAAAATTGGAGATTTTTCTAAAGCACTATTTTATTAAAAAACGGCAGATTTAGAGCAATACTTCTTGCACTTTCCTGTATTATATGAAAATGAAAGTCAGTACACTTTTCTAGCACCTGATGCTTATCCACTGTGCAAATTTGAAGATCTTATTTATATTTTCAGACAAAAAAATCTTGAAAATTGCCTCATTTGAGACTTGTCTTTTCAATATTTTTTTTCTATTAAGAGACAACTTCTTCACAACGGCGGAAATAAGCCTGACATACTCTTCCTTACCTGTACTCTTAGCATGCAAAATATATCCATCATGGCATTCATATTCTTTATTCCTAATCAAGCAAATTCACGAAATTGAGCTCTACGTAAAAACGCTGCCTCTGCCATGACATCATTTGGTTTTTTCTCTTGAAATATTTGCATTTTCATGAAACTATATTCACTCTTGGCCTGCTGAATAATATGTGCACAATGCATAACATAATCAAGAATATTTAAAAATTGAAATATTTAGGCAATTTAATTTGTCGTGGAATCATTGTATTAAAAATTAGTTATCCAGCTATCTACTCAAGACGATTCACCAGTTTTCTGGTTCCCGCCAACACTGGTAATACTGTGTTGAAAAAGCCGTATTTTTACCTAAAGAAACCTATCTTTTTTTTTAGAATTGTAAGTCTTCCTTGAAACACCTTGGATGGGTATAAGCGCTGCTGGCATTCGTCGAAGGCAAACATGCCTTCACGTTCGTCGAGTATGTGACTACGCTGAGTTTCATCTGCTGGAGGAGAATGCGGGCGTTGTACGGCGCAGCGTCTATGACTACACGTCAGCCGAGATGGCAACAAGCGGCTGCAACTTCTCACCTTGCTCACCTTCTCCCTGCAACGCTTGTAACCGCTTTTGCAATTTCGAACAAAACACCTGCGTCCCATATCTTAGTCTAGCCAATTCCGAAGGAGGCCGCACTGCGCGTAGCAGCGCTGTTAGTAGTACGGCCCCCGAACAGCCACCGACAAGAACTGCTGCTCTTTGACTTAAGGGCGCACACATACACGGCGTGCCCGCCGAATCAAACACCCGTGCCGTCTGCTTGTAGTCTGCTTTAAGCGCGCGCCGCCGGAGAGCGCGCCGGAACTGCCTGCTCGGGCGCTGCATGTTTTTTTTTTCTCGCTGCGGCTTCTACGACGCGCCGCATGACACCGCCACTACAATTGCGACCTTATCTGGTCGCCCGCGCTCGCTCGCGCTGACGGGAGTTTCACCTCCTAAATGGTCCTCCGTGGTTAAGGCGCATTTATTTCCCTCTCCCCCCTTCATAGCACCAACCACCACCGCCATTTATAGTCAGACGTGATCAGCGCGCGGGCGCGTGTCGCTCACAGTCAGTCGCGCAACGCAGGTTTCGCTGCGCCGGCCGAAGCACCCCACCCCACGCCGCGCGCCGCTTCGGAGCATGCACAGAACGACCGCCGCCTCGCGCGCCGACAGTCGAAACGCGGGCAGTTTGAATTCCGTTCGCGCCTTTTTCTGCATCGCCTCATGCGTTTCGTTCCATCCACGGCATTGCGGCTACTTTATGAAACTTGGCCAGGGTGTTATCCGCGCGACAGAGACTTGCTCTCGGGTTACTAGTCCACCGCTTGCGGCGAAAGCGCAGGCGCTCGATGGAAGCGCGAAAGATGGCTCTCTGCACGGGAACAACTCACCGTGGAGAGAACGGTGGTTCGCCCTCTGTTGCCAAGCGTCCTCTTTGCTCTGGTGGTCTCTGAAATCCAGCCGTTTGGTGTCGTATACACAAGGGTGTTGTTTGATGGCTTCGATAAACCGTTCCACAACGATATCCGGCACAATTTCAATATTTGGGCAGCTCGCCCTACTCACGCCGCTCGCACTGGCATCCGCCATTTTTCTCCGCGCGATGCATTGTGGGTCTACGCGGTCGACGGCGCCGGCGCGCAATTGGAACAGGAGCAAAATATGCGCCGGGCCCGTCGGGGCAGGCTGGCAGCCGCTGTACGTTGGCCGCTGCAGTGCGTCGAACTATAGACGGAGCTGCTTCACAAACGCAACGCAGCGTGCGTGCGCGCGCTTGCTTGCTTGCGTTACGTCGGACTATATTCGCGCCTTTTAATCGGGAAGACGACTTTGGAGAAGCCGGTCTAGAAATCTGCTTGCCGCTCATCATAATCGGCCTGCATCGCAATAAAACACCGCCCCTTGCACATTTAACGGTGAAATAGATCGATAACTTGCCTAAAACACGAAAAATTCGAGCGTGGCCAGCGGCGAGTTCACCATGGCGGGTCAACGCAACCACGGTGTTTCCCCGGCGATTTTCTCGAGCCGGTCATGCTTCATTCGCGCCATCCGACTAGTCAAACGGTCTAAATGCGTGGTAGGGTCATTGAATTTTGTTCCTAGACATCTGTCAACGGCGCGGACGCGACGCTGCGCGAACACTGACACTCGAACCGTAGAATTAGAACAGTGTCGTTGACAACTGTGCGCCGAAAAACTCTCGCCGAAAAACTCAATTGCAAACTTCACAGCTGTACATATCGGGGAAAAAAAAGCTGCCCAGTAATCATGCGAAGCCTCCATTGCAAAACCGTTCAGCCGCCGCAGTGGCTGAGTGGTTATGACGCTCGACTGCTGGCCCGAAAGACGAGGGTTCGATCTCGGTCGCGGCGGTCGATTTTCCATGGAGGCGAAATTCTAGAGGCCCGTGTGCTGTGCGATGTCAGTGCACGTTAAAGAGCCCCAGGTGGTCGAAATTCCCGAAGCCCTTCACTACGGCGTCTCTCCTCGCCTGAGTCGTTTTGGGACGTTAAACCTCCCTAAACCAAACCAAAACCGTTCAGTTTTCACGATCGCGCTGCGTACCTACAATGAGCGGCTAATCATTTCTAGAGCACAACAAACACAACCTCAGACTCGAGACACGGCATTTCCGTGCCCCCCCCCCCCCCCCCCCCCATGAAAGCGGCCACTGCCTTAGAAATACCCCCAAATACCCCCTAAAAGCGGCCACTACCTTCGCGAATTCGAAATACTCTGAAGGTTGAATGCATGGGCGCGGCGTCGTGCAATGCTTGGTCAGATTAGAGCAGGGGTTGCACGCGCCCGGTAAGAACTTGAAACAGCCAAAGCTCACTACCTTTTTTTGCACCTGAATAAAGTTTTGATTCATAGGATACATTGTATTTTTGACCTCCTCGCCGTTGTAGCGCAATTGCAGCTCGACTGCTTTAGATTTTGTCGGGAGGTCGTTTATGTCGAATTACCGTTTATAACGAATTTTTTCGCCGTCCCACTGCCTTCGTTATAACGAGAGATTTCTGTATGTAGAAACCGTCGATAAGGGGATGATATGAAGCTTAAAGACTTTCTATGTACTTGAGTCTATTGGATAATGGTGGCCAGTTGTCGGAAGACAGGTTGTTACTACAAAGTATAAACACATTTAAAAGACTGTCTATTCAATGTCGATAGGTTGTATTAACATTTGTCATCATTTAAAGCGCTCAATTTCAACACAGACGGCTCAGATAACAAGTTCTATATATTTATTTGAAAGTAAGAATTGTACAGAACTGTAGTGGGTTGTGAACTCCACAGCGTGTAGTGTTCAGAACTGTTCAGATTATTCCGGCGGACGTCTTCCCTCACCATTCAGTGCATTTCTGCGACCATTTATTTTGCGTGTGTACAGCTTTGCCCTATAGGCATTGCGAGAAAGGAACAATCGATGCCCGCCGCTGGAACGCGTCGATCATATTTTTAAGTAGTGTCTAGAAGGCGTCCTGATACACAGCGCCGTCATCTGAAAACGCAAAAAAGAAGGAGCAGCGTGAGAAACCGGTCAAATGAGAAAAGTCTTTAACGATTAAGTGGCTAGACAATAAAAATATACACCTACTGCAATACGCGAGCTAGTGGACCCACACTGAAAAACTAAGTTTGTAAATGTGTTACAAGAAATCAGCATTCGCGACATTCAGCCTTAGGTCATCTTAGTAACAATCGTACTTTTCTTTAAGAAGAGAGAGAGACTTAAATGAGGTGGTTGCACTTGCAGCAGCGGAAATTGATTTGGCGATCGCAGTGCAGTCGATTTCACGTTACAGTGACAATATGAGCGTTTCCACTGCTGCAAAAAACAAGCTCGGACCATCAGCGGCATTATTCGACGTCGTTTACGTCCCCACTGGTGCTGCAGCTGCACACATTATGGTCCCCTAGTAAAGCTCCTATGCACTCTGGGCTGTTGCCTTCGCTGTGGTTACAGGGCAATAACTGTAACCCTGTCATCTGGCGCAGGAATTCTCGAGCACAATGTTTCAGTATATTTCCTCGAATAGATAAATTGGAGCAAGTGCCGAATACCGCCAGATAGCGACAAATCAGAAAGCAACGGGCTATTCACCAGAAACGTGTGTTTAGGGCATCTAAACACACCGCATGCAAAGTCGAATAAAATGTAAACAACATTTTGTAAATCAAGCCTTGCCTTATTCTTTCGGCAATAATCATCATCAGCAGCATCATCATCATCGCCGTCACCGTGTGTGCGTGTGTGTGTGCTTGATTTCACCATTCACCCCTTCTTTTTCACTTTCCCTCTTTTTTTCACCATCATCTTCTCTAATCTATTCTTTCACCCTCACCTGGAGTAGCATGCCTGGGCGACAACCAGGCAGGCGTCGTGTTCCATTAAAGTCCCTCCTCTTCCCTCTTCCGATCCCGAGGTTGCCTCCAGGCACTTGGCTACACACCAAAGAGAGAATGAGAGTCCGTCAGAAGGCGAAGAGAGCAGCGGAGACGCCCGAACAGAGAGAGGAACGGTTTGGCAAGCGGAGATGCCAGACTGCCGAGCGTAACAGACGGCGCATAGCCGCCGAGATGAAGCCCAATGTCTCTCATTGCTAAACATACAGTGACCACAACAAGCTCAGCCAGGGAAACGTACCTCTCGCGGCGTATATCCTGGCGTAGCCGAACTATGCCACTGCCAATTCTTTGCTTTTCCTCCCTCACCCTCACTTTTGAATCCATGGCTTTCCCTCGGCCTCGCCCTCACATCGTCTGCCCTCCCTCAGCCTAACCCTTACTGACTGTCGTTTTAAAACTCGAGTTATTTTTTGTAATTGGCAACTTCTGGCGATATTACTTCAAGGCACTATTGCACAAGAGGCTAGACGCTTATATTTTTGTATGTGTGCGTGCACGCGTGTGTGTGTTGTTTGAGCTGATATGTTAGACAAAACCGTGAACTACGAGCTGAGCCCCAAATATCACTCTGCCTTTACTTCCGGCACGTACTGCATGCATACATGTGCCCTGCGCTTATAACATTTCATTGTATCTATATGAACTGCTGAAATGAGTGAGTGCGTTGTTACGTCTGATTACAAAAACTAATGTGCGCCAAGAATACTCAGAAAACAATGCAGTAGCATTTACGACGACAATTACATTAAGTGCTGGGCAAAGAATAAACACAGAACAAATTTGTAGGTCGCCTAATTACCCTCATTCGATCACATTTAGATAGCATTGGATTGGAATGCAAAACATTTATTCCGTCAGCAGGAAAAATGTAGATGATCCGTGCTAGGTGGCTATCAGTCAATGGTTAACGGCGAACTGAGTAGTACATTCAGTGGACCAGGTTTGAACGCCCAGGTCTGAGCTGACCAACACGGGCTCCCATTGCTCGAGAGGAGGAACTTGTATTAGAGGTTCCGGTGGCGGCTCCTCATTACATTTCCGCAATATGTGATCGTAAGTGGCTATTTCACCACATAGTGTACATTACGGGTCGTAATCACCAGGATAGAATTTTTATAGTAGGTAAGGAGTCACGAATGATCACGTCTGGAGTCGCCTTCAGGTGGTCTCCTGCACCTTATCTAAGGTTTTGTCTGGAGGAAGGGAGATCCCCCTTTTTAGTTTAAAACGATTAGTAATGTCGTGATGCGATTCTAGGTCGTCGTCCGAGAAACTCTCCGTAACTAACGCGTCCCCTGCTCGGTTGACGAATACTCGAGCTTTGATGCGTGCCGCTTCGTTACCAGGATTCCCCGAGTGATTTCGTTTTAGTGGGGTCTTCTGAATTTCACTGCTTCTAATGTCTCCCCGCCATTTCGTGCGGTATATATATGCTGCATGCTCGTCTGATGACGCTTCCACGCGCACGGATGGATGAATATGTAGACCGCGTTTTCAATCTGCAGCGTGAGAGACTGGCAGTTTAACTCACGTGAACGCGGGTACATGACGAAGACAATGACATTGAATGCACAGCTTGAGAGCTTGGCAGTTCGTACAGGGAAGATATTTAAGATTTCTCCCAGCTCACTGTTCATCTAAGGGAAGTGTATGAGCCGATCGACTTTAAACCGGAGTGGCACTCCGTCTTGGTGATGTGCTCAGCCTTACCTCCCCGTCTAGTGCTCTGTTGCTGCCTTTTGCAATGTGTTTCGCGGTGTTTCCTAAAGGCTTTGTAAATAATTTAGGTGATGTAAATAGAATATATTTTCAATGTAATAATACCATGCTTTAAAAAATGCTGTGGTGACTGCGTAGTGGTATGTAGCAGTGACCAGCGGAACTTCTCTGTTCGCGCCACCGCTGGTTCGAATCCCGCGCCCCCAGCTATGAAGTTTTTTTATTTCTTTAGTGTCCCCCCAGTGTCATTCCGGCTTTCCGATGCAGTGAGGCTCTTATGGTGTCGCTTAAAATAAAACATTATTCAGGCCACTTGAAAATCAAACGGGTCGCTAAAATGCAGCATTTGGGCCCAATAGTGGTAATCACTAACTCCCCGAGTCTCGAGTGAACGATTCATGTGGTTGCCATTTTAGTGCCCTAGCGCTGCATCTCCGCCGAAGAGTGGTTGTCTGTCTGTCCTAAGCCTGCTTCTGGCACGGGGGCCACCTTGTTCACTGACGTGACGTTATCACAAGCTGCCCACCGGATTGCGAGAAAACTGCCCACTGTGGCAGTTCAATTAATGATTAGTCGCCAGGGATTCCTCAGGGATAACAGTCTCGGTTTCACAAGCCCCATGGTTGGCAGCACCCGCCATCGCAGCGCAGTGAGGCGTAGTTTAATTGCTGCACCTCTGCGCCAGGAGCGGAATCAGGACTCCCAGGGATCTGTGAATGTAGAGAATGACCAATTCTACCACAGTACAAGCCTAAAATTCAGTATGCAATATCACGCAATCATACATCATATGTTATATCAAACAAAGTAAGCCAGTTCAGGTCAAGCAGCAGCATAGAATCTCAAGATAAACCATGCAAAAACAGGACGAATGGTGCTAGCACATGATAATTCGTGGTTAACCTCAACCTAAACCGCCCATTACTTTTTTGCTTGCACGTCTACATATTACCAGAACACTGAGTGTCGATTCCTTGCCATGCCTGCAAGAAATTTGAATTCATAAAATCAAGCGTGCGATTACGTGATCACACGCATCACTAGGGATAGAAATAAACCAAGAGATGTTCCTGTTATTTCGAGAGCGGTACAACTCTTTATTTTCTAGCACCTCGTACCGTAGGCGGAGGGGGTGATGTTAGAGTCCATGGTGGTTGAGCTGCTGCTTTACTTACATAGTAAGACTACAGTGGTTCCCTTTGCCGACCAGACATTGCGGCGCCGCTTTTTGTATACCTCAATTTCTGCGAAAATAGAAAATAGAAAGAAGATATGACTGCACTGAGCTACTCACAGTGTGTATGAAAAAATTCCACACCAACACCGCCAACAGGCTTTGATTTGACAATGGAATTTCGTAGTAGCATTTTTTTTGCGCTGCAGCTCTGAAAACTCCCTGAGTTGAAATCGGAATTCGTTCCGGGAAACAAGGCTTAGAGCTTGGGAATTGAACCGCCTTACTAGGCATAATTTCTGCATGTTTTACTCTACACTACGATCATCTGACAGACTCGGGGCTGATAATTAAAATGTTGACTGTGGTACCACGGTTCCCGTTGGACCGGCGGCCACCCGCACGGCCCGGCCAGTGCCCCCTTGTTAGCGCACTATGCAGAGTGTTTCACCTAAAACTTTGCGCAATTTTTAGAAAATAGGCTCTTTGATTAAGAAGAGCGCTTTTTTCGGCACAGCATTTCCAGCGGTGTAGTCGCGGCGACGGAGAAGGCTTGCGGCTCTCCACCTTTCGTGCTCGCCACGTGTACTGTACCTCCTAACTGTAGAAACTAAGCCTTCCCCGGGAGCCTTCACCCCAAGAACTAGTGCTTTAGAGCGGGAATTTATAACGTGCTGCACAGACAAAAATCGTTAGCCAGGGGTATAGTTCGGACCACCCTCTCCCTCAGACAGTACATCTTGCCCTCCCTCAACCTCACCTCACCATGTCTTTCCTCCCTCACCCTCGTCCTCACGAAATTTTATGCGTCCATCCTCCCTCACCTCACCGAGTGAAATCCTCATGAGGTGAGGGTGAGGACGCCCTCATGAGGGCTCGCCTTCGTGAGGATGCCCACCTCTGTCTACAGATGTTCGAAAAATCATGCCGCAATCGATGGTCGATCCGAAGGGAGCATGAATCGTTCGGTGACAGTCCGCTGCCTTGGTTACGGTTTTTCGAATTGCTTTTTTTTCATTTCACGCACGGACTCCGTTTTCACCGGTTGAAGGCAGTGCTTTAAGCATGTTGCATTCCGGAATCATCCAACTGCTTAGGCTGCCGCTTCTTGAAGGAACGGCAGCCATCACGTTGTCGACACCACGCGTCCGTCTACCCCTCGCCCCACTCCGCGATGAAATTCAGAGCTCAATTCACAGCCGTACAGAACATCGCACCCTATTCTTTCACTCCCACCTTCTCCTTTCCTTCGCAGCGGGCTTGAGGTGTCCATCGAGAAGTGAGCGTGTTACCGCGCCTTTCCTTTCCTCAGAAAGAACAGTTCTTCTCTCACAAGCACACAAAAACTACGCCGTTGCGGTAGTCGTAAACAACCGAGGAGAACACATCACGAGCCTCACAGCCGAAGTGTCCGATATAACGGAGGCAGAAGAGATAGCTGTCGCCCTGGCAGCTAGAGAAGGATATAGAACAGGGAAATCCCTTAACATTTTAACAGATTCGCAAGAAGCGTGCCGGAACTATATCCGAGGCAGAATTAGCAGTACGGCGCTCAAAATCCTCGGTGGAGCCCCGCTCCCCGAGGAACGACAAACACAAAGTTTAATCTGGATACCAAGTCACGCGGGGATTAGGAGGAGCAATGAAGGGGCAGACATCCTAGCTCGAGGAATGACCAGCCGAGCAGGGACGTCGTTAACCCCGGAGGAGTCTCAGGTCGCTTGTGGGGACAGCTATTCGGAATTACTAAACATATACAAGGGGCTAAGAATCCAATATTCCCCACCGCATAAAACATTAACCAAGGAGGAGGCCACAGTATGGCGTAGACTGCAAACCGGCTCCTTTCCTAACTTATACATACTAAACAAGATGTTCCCCACACAGTATAGCGCCAACTGCCCGTGGTGCGGAGCACGACCGACATTATACCATATCACGTGGGAGTGCGAAAGAAATCATGCATTCCACAAACACAAAACACCATTTGCGGAGCAATGGGAGAGCCGGCTCACCAGCTGCGAGCTCGGGGTCCAAAGGGCCCTAGTAGCGCATGCAATCGAGGTGGCCCGACTCAGTTGAGCCCTGGAATAGGGGCCCACCCGCGGCCAAGGAGGACCCAAGCTTCAAGATGAAGACTTCGTCCTCCACCGCTACCACCCCCCTAAGAGAATCAATAAAAAGTTTTTCATTCATTCATTCATTCTCTCAAAGCTCGGGTGATATCGAAAGAGAGAGAGAAAAAAACATTTATTTAAACGATCTCTGTCCGGGTTCTTGTGGGGGTTAAAATCTCGCCCCCCTCCCCCCCCCCCATGACGGTGAGCAGGTGTTGCAGGAGACTGCCCCATGAAGAGGCCGCAACCCAGGCCTTCCACGCGGTTATGTTGCGAGAGTGAGCGACGTGTGGTGTTGGCACTTGGGCAGTTCCAGTATGTATGGACAACCGTGGGTATAAAGCCACACACTTGACAATGACGCGCTCTTGTGCGCCAAATGCTTACACATCACGGGAGCCTCGTAAATAAATTCCTTTCCCTGGCTTGGATGCAGAGCCTGGCAGCGGCGGGCAGTGCTTCCAAGTAATTCGAATTTACCAGATTTTTCTGGCCTAAGCTGCACCGCTGCCCTGGAAAGCTTTGGATTAATTCTGACCTCCCGGGGTTATTTATCACGCACAAAAATACCAGGGAGGATGGCCGGATGAAAACACGTGAGGACGAGGGTGAGGGAGGAAAGACATGGTGAGGTGAGGGCGACGGAGGGAGGGCATCACGAGGTGAGGGTGAGGGAGGGCAGATTTCGCTATTTGAAGGCGAGGTAGGTGGCCCGAACCGTAATCCGGGCTAACGCTTTTGTCTGTACCGCCCTCCCGACCGCGGCGGCTGCGTTTTTATGGAGGAAAAACGCTAAGGCGTACGTGTGCTGTGCGATGTCAGTGCACGTTAAAGATCCCCAGGTGGTCAAAATTATTCCGGAGCCCTCCACTACGGCACCTCTTTCTTCTTTCACTCCCTCCTTTATCCCTTCCTTTACTGCGCGGTTCAGGTGTCGAACGATATATGAGACAGATACAGTACTGCTCCATTTCCTTTCCCCAAAAAACCAATTATTATTATTATATTACCGCCCGTTATGAATTCCCATTTTAAAGCGCTACTTCTTAGGGTGAAGATCCCGGGGAAGACGTTGTTCCTGTCAGATGATCAAAGTGTAGGGCAAAATATATAGAACTTATACCTTGTAAGGCTGTTGAATTCCCAAGTTCTAGGCCTTCTTTGCCGGAACGAAGTCCAATTTCAGGTCAGTGAGGTTTCACAGAATTGGCTGCAGCGCAAAAAAAAAAAAATGCTTTTGTGAAATTCCGCTGTCAAATCAAAGCCTGTTGGCGGCGTTGGTGTGGGATTTTTTGTTTACGCTGTGAGTAGTTCAGTACAGCCATATCTTCTTTCTGTGTTCTATTTTCTCTGGAACTGCTCTATAGGAAAGCGGTGCCGCAGTGTGCTGGGCAAAGGCGACCGCTGTAATCTTACCATGAATATAAAGGAGCAACTTAACCACCATGGTCTGAATCATCGCTCGCTCCGCCTTGCATTGTACGATGTGCTAAAAAAGAAAAAGTTGTACTGCTCTCCAAATAACATCAACATCTCTTGCTTTACTTCTTCCCCTGGCAAGACCTGTGACAGCGTAATGGCGCGCCTAACTTTATGAACCAAATTTCTAGCAGGCATGATAGGGAATTGACACTCAGCGTTTGAGTAAGGCGTAGAAGTGCAAGCAAGAAAATTACTGCCGGCTTCGCTATGGTCTTAACCATGAATTATCGTGCTCTAGCACCGTTAGTCTGGTTTGGCATGGTCTATCTTGACTTTCTATGCTGTTGCTTGGCCTGAACATGCTTACATTGGATGATATGTCATACGATGTAAGTTTGCGTGTTATTGCAGCAGTTTAGACTTGTACTGCGGTAGAATTGGTCAGTCTCTAGATTCACAGATGCCTGGGAGTCTTGATTCCGCTCCAGGCGCAGAGGTGCAGCGGTTAAGCTTACGGCCACTGCCCTGCGATGGCAGGTGCTGTCATCGGTGGGGCTTGTGAGACCTATGTTGTTCCTGAGGAATCTCTCGCGACTAATCAGTAAATTGAACTGCCACGGTGGGCAGCTCGCTCACAGTCAGATGGGCAGCTTGTGATGACGTCACAACGCCATGTGACCAAGGTGCCCCACGTGCTAGAAGCATGTTTCGGACAGACAGACGACAACTTTTCGGCGGATTCGAAGCGCTAGAGCACTAAAATGGCAGCCACAGGAATCGTTCACTCCAGACTCGGGGAATTAGTGATTACTATTATTCAACCCAAATGCTGCATTTCGGGCAGCCGTTTGATTTTCAAGTGGCCTGAATAATGTTTTATTTTAAGCGACCGCATAAGAGCCTCACTGCTGCGAAAAGCCGGCACCGTATAGGGGGAAGACACTAAAAAAATAAAAAAAGATAGAAAGCTGGGGGAGCGGGATGCGTACTCGCGTTGGCACTGACAAATCAGTTGCGCTGGCCTGCACTTCAAACCACTACGCCGTCGCCACCGCTTTTATTTTAAGCATGACATTTATAAGATTGAAAATATATTCTATTTACATTAACTAAATCATTTACAATGCTTTTAGGATACGCCACGAAACACATCGAAAAAAGACAGCAACAGAGGTAAAGCAGCAAGAGGTAAAGACAGCAAGAGAGGGAAAGGCTGAGCGCATTACCAAGAAGGAGTGCCACTCCGGTTTTAAATCGGTCGGTTCATGCACTTCCCTAATTTGAACGATCAGTTGGGAGAAATCCCAACACACTGCCTGTACGAACTGCCAAGCTCTCGTGCTGTGCTTGCAATGTCGTCGTCTTCGTCACGTAGCCGCGTTCTCGAGAGTTGCTGTTGAAAGTGCCAGTCGTTGTTTTTGTAGTTATCCTCATACTATGGCACATGCCCACATATGAGGATTATCCAAGAATTGGGGGGAACAGAGTTTTTCAGGTAAATATTTCCTGCACGAAAATAAAATCTATGGTAGGGAAGGAAGAATTAAACAAAAAGGAACAACGAAATGAAACGGGATATGCATAACGCGCGCAGGAGATCGAGACTGATGTTTATAGCCGAGTAGTTAAATGATAATAATGATTGTGATAATAAAAATAATATTGAAAACATTAAAAAAATTAACAAGGTAGCCGACTTGATTCCATTAAAAATTTTGAACGGCGTAAAAACAGACTTGTGGCTGTACCCAAGTATGGTGGCTCCAGACGACAATATGACTGGGCCAGCAGCGGAGCCTTGATAGAGATACCTCAACCTGCCGTGAATGGCATGATTGCCTGCTCCACGAATACATCAGGTGCAGGTAATCATCAGATCTTAAAAGAGATCCAGTTGTCATTCTTAACAAATTCTGTCTCCGGAACATCGCTGCTGTAATGTACGCTGTAGCCGGAACGATAGGTAGCACGGGCCATTGAAGGACGTCTTTGCCAGGCAGTCCGCAACTTCATTGGCTGCCACACCGCTATGACCTGGCACCCACATCATGTGAACAAGGCTCAAATGCGGAAGGAGTAATGAATGGAAGGTGCTTAGAATTGGCGAATCTACAGCCGAAGCAAGGGACGAACACAAAGAAAGAGAGTCTGTAATGAGAGCCACTGAAGAGAAAGCTGGCTCTAGTTTGCGAAGAGCAAGCACCACCGCCAGAAACTCCGCTTAGAAAATTGGGGTGTAGTCGGGAAGCCGCACAGAAAAAGACCAATATAAAAGCGGGCAATATATTCTCGCCCCTGCCTTTTCATCACATTGAGAGGCGTCAGTAGCTATCGCTAAGCTCATAGGTAGACTTTGTAAATGGTCTTCTAATAATCCGTTTAAAATGCGGGGTGGTAAATGATTATCGTTTTTCGAGAAAATGTCATCACAGACAATTTCTACAGAGTACCCACTGTTTTTTGTCGGAATGATGTTATACAAAAGAACATTTAAAGGTTCAAGCAAATTTTGTACCATAACTACGTGCGGGTAAATCTGATTCATATATCCTTAGGTACGTCTGAACAGTTAGAATTGAAATCTAGATGATAAAGGAGAAATACGGGCTTCAAGATAAAGCACGTTATTGGCCACAAATTTGGGGAGGCAAAGGCATAACCGAAGCGCTTCCCGCTCCAAAAGAACGAGCGGGGCGAATTTTGTAAGCAGCCGTACCAGAAAACACCACAGATCTAAATTCTAAAATTGGTCGAACATACAAAACATAAATCAGCAAAAGTGCATCTCTCCGCATTCCAGACCGGGGAGTACTTAATCTACGCAACATGCCCACAGCACGAGCCCCTTTCGCTGCGACATGGTCTATGTGAGAGCGCCATGTGAGGCTGTGATCATAAATTACACCAAGATATCTTAATGACTAAACTTAGCGAAAATATTTTGTCGCTGGTAACTGAGAGACAGATGAACAGGATCTTTCATTTGAAAAACGTGCAGGTACAGCGCACTTGTTTACATTTAAGTTGAGTGACACAGTGACACGTAAGTGACACAATCAACTTTCAAGCAAATTCAGGTACGATTGCAGGCGCACATAGAGAGATTGAATATCAGCTGCAGCAGTGAAAAATGCAATGTCGTCCGCATAGACGTACTGCGAATGTTTTGACGGCTGGGAATAAAGCTCATTAGAATATTAAAGAGCACAGGCGACAAAAGGCGAAACGCTGCTCTAATCATTTGGCGATTGTCTTAACTGGTTATATTGTTTCTTGCGGGGTCAAAACACATGAGGGTGAATTTTCTGAAACCGGAATTTTTTTCCGCGATCTTAAGAATCCGAAAAGTGTGCGAATATTTCCTGATTTTAATAGGAAATCAAAACGCTCGGATTTATAATTTTCTTTCGCTTGTGAAATTGTGCGTTTAAAAGTAGCCGCAATGAACTTATATTCATGCCAATTTTTTAGGCACTGATTGTGTAGGGGCTTCTTCCATGCAGCCCTTCTGCGTCTGTAATCCCGCGAGCAATCTGCTTTCCACAATCTAGCTGAAGTGTTCCCTCTTGATGTACGTACCAAAAATTCGGAGTTCTTTCGGCATTCCTGAATAGCCAAGCATATGCCTTTTGCTGTATGCTCTTCAGCAGAATTTACCGCCGAAGCAAGAGTGGAGCGCAAAAAGGACTGGAACTGGTCATAGTTTATATATGACCTCAACGGAGAGCACATCGGAGTTAAGCGGCAATTAACATCATAAACGATAGGTATGCGATCGCTAGATGTTCCACAATCCACAGTCGACCAATTGAGTACAGGAACACTAGGGCTGGTGAAAGTTAAATCTAACACAGATCGAATTTATGCGCGGAGAAATGTGGCCGAACCTGAATTCATACACGAAATGTTGTTATCAGTAACCCAATCCCAATGGCGCTTACCACAAAAATGGTCCTAAAGCCCCACGACGCGTGATGAGAATTAAAGTCACCGGCCAAGAGACTTCTGACAATTAAGGAGCAGAAGATCTAGCAGCCTGGTATCCTGCACACCGCAAGGAAAATAAATAGTTACTAATGAAAACGGATAGCACCATTGAATTTCAAAGTCTAAAGTCAATAACTCACAGTCTATAGTAGAGGACTGAAAAGTAATCTTAGCCCTGTGACAAAATTTAGAACTAGTATGAGTAAGCCTCCTCCTCTTGACTGACGATCTTGCCGAAATGAAGAATAATTTTGCAAATGGAAGTGCTTTTCAGATGTAAGCCAAATTTCTTGTAAAATAATTGTCTGGATTATGTTGAGATATGAGGTACAGTAAGTCTGTTGAAGCTGAAAGAAGTGACCAACAGTTCCACTGGAGAACTCTTAACACCCCTATGGTTGAGAAATCCGGGCAGGAGCCACTGCCTGCCCTAACATATTGCCTTTTGGCTTAGAGCCAATCTGTTGCTTCTTTGTTTTCGGCTGAGTATGTGGAGAAGAAGGGTTAGATATGGGGGATCCATTGCGTTTGAGGATTCGCGTATCCGAATCCACCATCTCTGCATCATGAATAATTTGAGCATTATCTGAATTAGTGGACTGAGGAAGTGGAGAAACAGCAGTAACTTGTTCTTGGGACTGACACTGCTCAGGCAAGGAATGTTGGGTCATTAACGAAGGCATGGCTGACATGGCAGAAGTCATTCTAATTTGCATGGCCTGGGCAATCTGCGTTGCCAGAGCATTAAATATGCACCCTGTGACAGTGGACACTATCCTGTCAACCATAGTAGCCATAGGTGCTTCCACAGCAGTCAATATTGCCCGAGAGATAGACGAATCTAGTGTCACTCCTGAACGGGTTGACACACCTGCATAGCCGTAGGCTCTCTCTTTATGATATTGCCTCGCGCCGCGAACAGCGTTTGCGGTCGGTTATGTTTAGAATTTGCAATTCATGATCCCGAGAAGGACAATCCATGGAATTTGCAGCGTGAGATCCACCACAAACGCGACACTTCTCGTTTGGATCAGAGCATAAATTTGATGGGTGGTTATTGCCGCATTTGCAATAGCGCAAGGTGGACTTGCAGCCACGAGCACTATGGCCATATCACTAGAAATTGCTGCACTGCAGTGGCTTAGACGGAAGGGGACTACACAGAAGATTAGGGGCCATGTTTTTATTTCTGAGGGGCAGGCAGTACCCGCAAAAGTGGCAATAACCGTTTCCGTTGGCACCCGCTCATTGTTCACCTTCCGGCTACAGCGATACACAGCAACAACTCCCGCTCCAGAGAGAAGGTCGAGGGTCTCAACTGGAGACAAGCAAGAGTCCACACCACGAACCAAACCTTTTGTACAGACAGATGAGACGGAATGAAGCTGTTTACCAAAAGAGACCCAAAAGAAGAGCAGTTTATTTTACGCACGACAGGTCTAGTGAACGGCACAGAATCCCGCCACGTCCAAACTGCCTTACCTCAGTGATTGCCTCATAAAGGGAAGTGGCCGCCTGGAGAGCAGCTAGAACAAGCCCTGGATTGTTAATTTGGATAGAACCACCATCCTTTGGCGCCAGCGCCACAGGAATGCTGCGGACGCCGGAGCGTTTAAAAGCTTCCAGAGGCACCTCATGAGGCTGCAGGGAAGCCGACCAGGGGACCTCCCCTGGCCGGGAGACTGCGTAGACATTTCCTGAGATTTAGAAACTGACCGCGTGCGTTATCCACACAAGAAAAAAAAGGTGCAAAGGCACAGGGAAAAAAAAACAGGACCAGCCGCCCAATGCTTAGCCAATCCCTCCCAGTCTCTCACGCCAGTCTCTCAAGCTGTAATTTGAAAGCGCGGTCTTCATCATCTTCCATCCGTGCGCGTGGAAGCGTTATCAACGAGCATGTAGCAAACCGCCCGAAATGGCGTAAGATTAGAAGCATTGAAATTCAGAAGACCCAGTGCAATCGCAATGATATCGAGTAAGAGTAATTAAGCGACCTACAAAATTTCCTTGTTCTGAGTCTATTTTGTGCCTAGCATTTATTGTAATTATTGTGGTAAAGGCTACTGAATTGTTTCCTAAATACTCTTGGCGTACATTAGTTTTTTTACATTGACACAACAACGTGCTGCCTGATTTTAGCAGTCCATTTTAGCACAGTGGGCATGACAGCAGCAAATGAGGCAGCATGCTAAGCCATTCTTTTTGCTTTGCTATCAAGGTTAGTGATTCCAAATCTGCACACTGATTCAAAATCTGCACATTTCTACAGGAGTGACGATCGCTTTCTTGTGCTGCTGCCCTGCACACGGTGTGTTCAGCGTTTCCTTTCTTGCGTGATTGCATTATATAAAGTACTGTTGTCTTGTGGCGGTGTTCAAACAAATCCTGGCCCGATTAAAAAACAAATGCTATCGGAATTTCTGTAATGCCAGAGCAAGATTAATTCATCCATGGAGGGCCTGAAGGCGTCTCAAAACATAACTGAGAATAAACTTTTCGGTTTAACTCAGCGAATTGCATGATAGCCCTGAGAAGCAGTTGTCGGGCCTAAATGTCTTAGCCACGAAGGTAAAAGACATGGAATCGGCAATATGGGGACTTCAGGAGCAGCTTAGTACAGTTAGAAACCTGATAGACGATTTAGAGAACAGAGGCAGGAGAAATAACCTGATCATTTAAGGAATAAAACAGCTTAGCGAGGAATTTAGCCAGGAACTTGAAAAGGAAGTAATGAATGGTGTTTTTTTCTGGAACAAGGTTTAACAGTGAGTGATGTCCAAAGATGCCACAGGGTGGACAAAAAGGAAATAAATAAGGCGCGACCAGTCGTTATGAAACTCGTCGACTTGTGCGAAAAAACTTCAATATTACGATCATGCTAGTAACTAAAAACACCAAAATAAGCTTAAAATCATTAGCTGGGGACTCTTCTAAATGAGTTAGAGAAATACGGAAACAACAGTGGAAAAGCTCTGAATAAGAGGGGAAAGAGAGCGCCAAGCTTTACAGCTAATCTATGATAAGCTAAGCGTTGATAGCGTACTGTATGGTTGGGATGAAACAACAGCTCCTAGCTTTAGGCTTAAAAAAGAAATCAAACTGACTCTGGTCTAAAAGATCTCCGACCCTGAAAATAATAAATGTTAGTTGCAGAAGTGCCATAAACAAGACAACTGAGTTGGAGGCTGTTCTGCTTTTGCATGACCCTGAAAAAGCGGTTTTGACAGAAACTTGGCTTAACATTTGTTTGACAGTGAGTTCGTTACCACTGGCTACAGTTCGTACCGAAAGGATCGTGACGGTAGAGGTGGAGATGTCACGATTCGGTTTAAGTCATCCCTGTGAATTTTACCAATGCCTGATATACCCAACCTAGAGCGCATTTTTTTGCACAACGTCCTATGGAAACGTTATACTGTATATTTTTGGAGCAATGCACGCCCCCCCCCCCCCCTACACACACACACTCTACCGTTGCCGTATTATAGGAACTGAAACAATATTTGCGCATGAATGTTAAACCCGATAATCGTATTATACTGTCAGGATCTTTTAATTTGCCTGAGGTAGATGGGTCAAATTATTCAGTTAAAAAGCATGACCACCATGTTGTAGTTTTGTTGAACATTGCTTTTGCCTTCGACTTATTGCAAATGGTAGAAGAAGATACCATTTTAAGGGCAATTCACAATCAATGCTCGACCTCTTTTTTGTTAGCGGACCAGTTACCGCCAAAATAAATATCCTTATAGTAGATGGAATATCGGACCACAAAGGTGTACTGCAGACGCCGCTTTAGATAAGAAACCTAAATACATGTATTCAACCTATAGAAGCTTTTCTCGAGCTTTTCGCCAGATACATTAAAAGTATCTCGGACTTGTTGTGTAATCGTCGCGGCTAGAGCGATAGCGGCGGCGCGACGATCGCGAGAGCTGGCTATAAGATAAGCCGCGCTGTTCGGTCACCGGGGGTATTCCACTACAAGCTGTGATGGAATAAACCACGTTCGGTTTTCCGCCCACCTGGCCTTCGGTTGCTGTCCCCGACAAACACGACATTTGGCGACGAGGATGGGGTTCTGACCAGTTCCACAGCAAGCCGACATGGCAACGGATGGTTCGGCAGCGGCGGGAGCAGTGACGCAACTCGTGGGTCGACTGGGACACATCGAGCCCTTCGACGAGTCTACGAGCGACTGGCCGTCGTACGAGGAACGCTTGACGTCGTTTCTTCTGGTCAACCGTATCCCCGAGGACGAGAAGGTACAGGCTTTTGTGAGTCTCGTAGGCTCAAATACGTACAGTCTCCTCAAGTCATTGACAGCGCCGGAGTTGCCGTCAGCTAAAAGTTTCGACGTGCTAAAGAAACTTCTAGGCGACCACTTGTCACCGAAGCCGTCGGTAATTAGTGAACGCGCGAAATTTCACAGGAGAGCGCTACTCGAGACTGAATCGATTTCGGAATATGTTGCACAGTTACGGAAATTGGCACAAACATGTGAATTTGAATCCGCACTCGATCAGTCGCTGCGAAACAGTTTTGTTTGCGATTTGCGCAGAGAAGATATACAGCGAGTGTTATTCACGGAGGATAACAAGCTAACTTTTCAAAAAGCCATGGAAGCAGCGAAAAAGAGCGTAGCAGAAGCGCACGCCTTTGATACGGGCGTTCCGGACGTTCACGAGGTCAGAGCCATTGGGGAAAGCGATATGACGCAGCGAAATTGCTATCGGTGCGGGTCGGCGAAGCGTGCAAGCCGACTGTGTCCGCACATAGCAGCCACCTGTTTCAAATGTGATAAGAAAGGACACATTCAAAGGGTGTGCCAAGCTAACAAGCAGCAAAAGACGAAGGGAGCGCGGCGAAACTCGATGAAGATGTTGGTTCCCGTTCAAGCTTCTGTGAGCACGAAGGAAATTATTTCGCCTGGCCTAGCTCCGATAAAAATTTCTGTGCAGCTGGAAGGGCGGCCCTTGATCATGGAGCTCGATACAGGGGCTACTGTGTCCGTCATGTCTTTATATCAGTTTCGGCAGATGTTTCCCTCAATAAAGGTCATGCCAACAACGCTGAAGCTGCGGACGTTCCAGGGAGCCATAGTCCAGCCTGTTGGAGTCGCTCACGTGGCCGTGCAGTACGGAGAGCAGAGAGCCCAGTTGCCTCTCTACATCACGAAAGAAAAGCGACTTCCGCTGCTAGGTTGACAATGGTTGCAAGCCATCCGACTCAATTGGAGCAGTATCTTCAAGCTCAACGCTATTTCCAGGTCAGATGGTTCTGCTTGTTCGAGTCAAACTGCCAGACTACACGCACTTCTAGACAGATACCAGAGTTTGTTTAATGACGAACTGGGAAAAATTTCAGAAGAAAGACCAGAGTTGTCGCTAAAAGATGGTAGCGTGCCGAAGTTTCTGAAGGCAAGAAGTGTGCCCTTTGCATTATAACCTGCGGTCGAGGCCTAGCTTAATAAGCTGGAAGGCATGGGAGTCATTTCACCAGTTGCGACGAGCAGCTATGCCACACCGGTTGTACAGCTGCAACGGAAAGAGAATGGCACAAGTGAATCATGACCGGAGCGAAAAAATTGCGACACGCGGCGCTATTGTTGCCGAACGCGCTGATAGCGAGATTGCCAGGCATATTCCATATCCAAAGCGGGGGTGGTCGTCAGAAAGCTGCCCATCCGAAAGCTTGCATTCTAAATGATGGCTTATGCGCTGCTTATCGCTAGAATCATGCGCCAACGTTGTCGCGCACATGACTTCATTTCTTTTTCTTTTTTTTGAGCTGGCGTTTTGGCCGGCAGCATTTTCTTTAGGGAACGTTTCCCTCAAAGCCCACAATTTGCTGGACGATAGACCGTCAAAGGCTGTCAGCGCTAGTGAAGTTACAGGGGACCATGCATGAACATGCACATTCTAGAGACGAGTTTACTTTTCGGCAACAAATGACCGCAGCACAGCTTGAGCTCCAAATTTTGTCTTTAATTTTCAATGTCCTTAACATTATAGCACAGAACGTGAAATAAAGAAAAGTATAAAATGAATTGACAGCTGTCAATAAATTAAGAAATCCCTTCCAGGCTAGTGGCTTAGTGACGGGCGAAAGCTCCACCAGCCATTACGACATTGCGTGCCCGTGCGGGCAGTGAGGCATAGAGTGTGCTCGCAATACCAGGCAGGCCCTGGAGTCGCGTCCATTCCTCTTGCACAGCCTCCCAAAGCAGATCTTGTGACGCTCCGTGCAGTTGCCGTCTTGCCAGTTGCTGCTTCATGAGGCCACACACATTTTCAATAATATTGAAGTCCGCTCCTTTTGGAGGCCATGGAAGCTCCTGAATGCACAGCTCCTCAAGACTCTGCCGCACCATCCTTAAAAAGAAAAAAAAAGACATTTTGAGATTATAAAGCCTGGGAAGCTTTTTGCTTGGCAGAAACATAGGAACAGCACATGGGAGTTATGAGGGTGCAATAATTGAAAGCTAACGCTGTTGTGCATAAGCACCGCGGTGCATTTATCTCTTAAATACCGAACGTAACCACTCGTTCGGAAACAATAACAGCTTTAGGGCTCGACATTTTATGAACAGAAAAAAATTATAGTGACAACTTTTCTGAAGGATCAGCCAGAAAATAACGTTGTAAGTGGATAAAGATAAAAAAAGTTAAATGACAACAGTCACATGTTCATTAGCCCCAAAAGGCACCGGTAGAATGCCCACATCATATAGGCCTCCATTTCAATGCACTAATATCAATTCATAGCATCCATTTACAAAATGTGAGCAAAAAGTTTGCCAGTTCTTTTGTGCGAAGTGCATATAGGTTGCAAGTAATTATACCTGCTTGTGTGGATGGGGCTCCTGTCATGCTGAAAAATGAAGCATCCATCCGGAAACGGGCCATCCAGGATGAAAGGAATTAAGTTCCTTTCGAGCATGTCTGCATAGGCTGATGCTGTCAGAGCTCCATCTATCCGGATGAGCGGCCCAAGCCCTTGGTATGTTATAACACCCCACACATTGACGGATCGTCGGCCGCTAGCAGCGACGTGTTGCGTATACTCGGGTTCAAACCTGTAACAAAAAACAAAGCTCACGTATTGCTTGTTACGCAGTAGCTTAAGTTTTTTCAGAAATTCGCGTAGTAGGATTTAAATGAAAAGTAAACTCCTTAGCAACAGGTTTTAAAATATGCCAGGCGTAGAGAAATGCAATAAAATGAAAAGACCACCGCAGCAGCTGCCATAAACATTCGGCCATTTTGTTCTTAACATATGTGAGACGAAAGAACACGTAGGCAAGCGCTGCTTCCCTGTCCTTTTATACACGGAAGCACATGACCTACCGGGCACAGTCTGGCCGCCAGACACGGCGCTGTTGGTCCCACTTGCTGCTGAAGGTAGATTCGTCGGTGAACACTACATTCATCCATTCTTAAGTCGTCCAGAAAAGATGTCATGTGGCAAACTCTAATCTCAGCGTCTTGTTTTGTCGCGTCAAAAGTGGCCTCTGGCAAGACATTCTACTGCGGAGCCCCACTGAACGAAGGCGTTCCCTTATAGTAGTAAGCGATATCTGAAGGCCGAGTTCCTGCCGTATCTCCTTGGCTGTTATAAAATGGTCGCAACAGGCAGCGGCGACAATCAATCCGTCTTCTTCTTCGCTGGTCCGTCTTGGGCGCCCATCTCGAGCCGCGTCTTCAACCTTGCCTCTTGGAGGAAAGCTCGAACAATCCACGTAACGCTTCCAAGCGAGCACCCAACCTCCGCAGCAACGCTCCTCCTTGTCCGCCCAGCTTGAACAAGGGTGAAGATTTGGACCCTTGTTTCCTTGTTGATTCGCGGCATCCTAAAGTCGTTCTGGCAAATTTCATGCGAACTACACTTGCTTTTAAAGTCTTGCTGTCGTGTGACGTAGGCACTTCCACACGCTACTTTTGACAGTGCATCGCCCAGCAAATCTTTTAAAGGAAAGCTGCGATGAAGATACCGTTGCTCGCAACGCCAGCGCAAAAAAAAAAACAACGAAATTATGTGCGCAGCTACATCGGCGCATGGTTCGGCCGATAAGAAATGCACAAGCGTGTTTTTAAGAAGAACCGACAACTGCGCTAGTTGGTGCATCTTTAAGCCGTGGTAAAAACAGCGCAGCTACGACAGACACAGAGAAGACAGAAGAAGACGGACAAGCGCTGACTAACAACTAAAGTTTATTGGAAAAAACACAGGTATTAATACACTCCCAAAACAACCAGGGAACACGCCCCTCTTAACATCCTTCTAATCGTGCGAATCTAGATACATAATCTCACATTCGTGAAGAAGCACTGACGGTGTGCTGACGCATGCATCACCATTCGCGTGGATGCGATACGCCTCACACAGTTCCCTTGTCAATTTATCCCTGTGCCTGCAAACAACTTTTGTCTCATGGAAAAGAGGGTTGCACATTTTTTTGTCGGGGGAACCTGGGATATTATTCAGGGGGCAATCTCTAAAATGTAATGCAAGGTTGGACGATGGGGGGCCATTTAACGAGGTATGATGCTGACGAAGACGGGTGTTCACACATTTTCCCGTTTGGCCAATGTATTTCTTGCCACAGGAAAACTTAATGTCATACACTACGCTTTCAGCACATGACGTAAACTTCTTTTGGTGGTTTATTTTGCAGGCTCTACTCCCGGTTGGTTTGTTTTTTAGCCTTTGCTTTCCTATCTATTATGGCACAAATTTTTCCAAGCTTTTGCGGGGCTGAGAAGAGCACTTGAATTCCATATCTGGCGCCTACTCTTTTTAAGTTGTGTGACAAACGATGAAGATATGGTATAACCGTATGCCTCTTCATGCCTGACGGCTCTGATGGATGGCAACTCTTGAAAGATTTTAGTTTCCTCAGCAATTTATTGCAAGCAAGCACGATTACCTCTTCCGGAAATCCTGCCAATTGTAATCTACCAACCTGCTGATTAAAACTATTCTTCATTCCATGCACACACGATTTCGAAAGTGCTGATCCTAAACATGCAACGGCTATACCACTTTTAACTAATTTAGAATGGGCTGAGGGATAACTAAGCAAGGGCTTCGCTGAGCGCTGTTGAAAAGACCAGCAGACATGATCAGGGTTCAGGACCAATCTTAAGTCTAAAAACTGTAGCTCGTTGTTCTCCGGGAGTTCAAAGGTGAACTTTAAACCTTCTCCACAACTAACAAACACCCTTAGTATTTCTTCTACATGGCCCTTGAAATTTGTAGGCTCTACAAAAATTAAATAATCATCAACATACCTGAACACCTGTTTTACACAATCACTGAACTTAGAATTTATCGCCCTGTCAACGTGACACAGAAAAATATTACTTAACACCGGTGCTACTTTTGAACCTATGCATACCCCAGATTTCTGAGCAAACAGTTTTCCTTCCCACTCGACAGAAGTCGATTGCAGGTAAAAGGTCAGAAGTTCCAAAAACGACTCCACAGAAACACCACAATCCGAAATAAATCTCTCTTCGTCATTGTCATTAGTTATGGCTTTCTTAACACACTGCAGGAGCTTATCTTGAGGTAGGGAATAGAACAAATCCTCCACATCGATGCTAAACATGCCACTCGAACCCGGGTTACAGCTTTGCAAAAACTCAACAATGGTGACAGAATTCGGGACCAGAAACGGATCATCAATCACAAGACTACTAAGGTGCTTTTGCAAAAAGCTTGATATCGAATGTTGCCAGCTGTTACGCTCCGTAACTATACATCGGAAAGGAATTTCGGGTTTATGCGTTTTCGCAGAGTAGAAAATATCTAGACAATTTTTCTGCGAACTACTAACAGAGCGCTGTAGTCCTATCAAATTCATTTCCCCCAGTAACCGTATTGCATCTTTCTTTTGTCTATTGAGGTTAATATGAACTTGCTTAAAGTTCTTGCGATAGATTTCCCGGCTCTTTCCCTGAACAGATTCTCTGGGATAACAACGAAGTGCCCTTCTTTATCCGATACCAGCAACCGGAAGTCCTCTGACGAGAGAAAGTTTACCAGTGGAGCAAAGCTCAACCCCTTCACGGACCCTCCAACTGTCCCCTTCAAAGCCTCAACACACTCCGCCACGCACCTCGGTTGTTCCTCCTTCCGGGGCAACGTCCGGGGCAACGTCGGGATGGGCTGCTTTCTGCCGGCCACCCCCGCTTTGGAAATGGAATATGCCTGGCAATCTCGCTATCAGCGCGTTCGGCAACAATAGCGCCGCGTGTCGCAATTTTTTCGCTCCGGTCATGATTAACTTGTGCCATTCTTTTTCCGTTGCAGCTGTACCAGTAGTAAAGAAGGACGGTGGCATAAGACTATGCGGTGATTACAAGACCACCCTAAATCCTTGTCTTGAAACTGACCGGTACCCACTGCCGAGAGTCGATGAGTTGTTTGCGGCGCTCGCAGGGGGCCAAGCATTTTCTAAGATTGATCTCAACAGAGCCTATCATCAGGTGTCGGAGTCGTCAAGAGAGTACTTGACACTCAATACCCATAAAGGACTTTTTTCGGTAAACAGACTACCGTTCGGGGTTTCATCGGCACCATCCATTTTCCAAAGAATTATGGACACAATGTTGAAAGACTTGAAAGGCGTCAGCTGCTATTTGGATGACGTTCTCATCACTGGAAGGACGGCAGACGAGCATTTTGCAAATCTGGAAGCTGTCCTAAAGCGGTTGACGGAGCGCGGGGTTCGAGTAAAGAAAGAAAAGTGTCCGTTCTTTCAAAAAGAACTGCGCTATCTTGGTCATGTTATCAGCGCAGCAGGTGTCAGCACAACGCCAGAGAACATAGAAGCCTTGACGAAAGCTCCCGCGCCCACAAGCAAGCAGCAGCTGCAGTCTTTTCTGGGCGTCGTAAATTACTACGGGAAGTTTGTTCCACGATTGTCTACTCTGGCTAGTGCTCTTTACAAACTGCTGCGTCGCGATCATCCATGGCGCTGGGATGCATCGTGCCAAGTGGTGTTCGAGGAAGTCAAAAATGCGTTGGCGTCATCCGCGATACTGGCGCATTACGACCCCGATAAGCTTTTGCAAGTGGCTTGTGACGCTTCCCAGTACGGCGTGGGTGCAGTACTTTCTCATGTTGCGGACGATGGAAGCCCTCGCCCGGTCGCTTATGCGTCGCGCACATTAAATGACGCTGAGAAAAAATAGTCAGCTAGAAAAGGAAGCACTTGCCATCATTTTTGCAGTCAAAAAGTTTCATTTCTACATATATGGAAGATGATTCACATCGATCACGGATCACAAGCCGTTACAAACCATCCTGGGGCAGAAGACAGGCATTCCACCGATCGCGGCAGCACGCTTGCAGCGATGGGCCGTCACTTTGTCTGCTTACAACTACTTGCTCGTGTACAAAAAGTCGTGATAACGCAGAAGCAGATTTTTTTTTCAAGGTTCCCTCTCCAGGGCCAGCAAGACGGCACGTCCGAAGGCGAGGAATCATTTTATGCATTGCGCCTGGAGTCGATGCCCCTATCCGCCAATGAGATTGCGCGTGCCACATCACGTGATCCCATGCTTAGTAAGGTGCTCCAGTTTACTAGCACAGGTTGGCCATCGTACCTGCGAGATGCAAGTCTAAAGCAATTTTTCGACAGACGTTTGCAGATCAGCGTGTGACAAGGGTGCCTCATGTATGGCATGAGGGTTGTTATCCCATCTACTTTTCGAGAGTTTGTTCTCGACGAACTGCACCAAGGTCATCCTGGAATCGTGCGGAGCAAGGAATTGGCTCGCAGCTACGTCTGGTGGCCGTCAATTGATGCAGATTTGGAGACAAGAGTACGAAGTTGTCAAGCGTGCCAGCAACAACGTAAGGATCCATGTAAGGCACCTCTGCATCCTTGGGCATGGCCGACCGCACCATGGAGGCGAATTCACCTGGACTTTGCGGAGCCTTTTCGAGGAACCACATTTCTAGTGGTAGTAGATGCCCACTCGAAGTGCCCAGAGGTGTTCGTCATGCGCAGCACAACGACCGAACGTACTATTGCTTGCTTGCGTGAACTTTTCTGCAGATTCGGATTGCCAGAGACGGTAGTGTCCGACAATGGTCCACAACTGGTGTTCGAAGAGTTCAAGGCATTCATGCGGGACATCGGGGTCAGACAGGTCGTGACCGCCCCTTATCACCCAAGCACAAATGGTTTGGCAGAACGTTTTGTGCAAACATTGAAGTCGGCTCTGCGCAAATCACCTCCAGGTGAATCTGTCGAAGTGACACTTCATAAATTTTTGCTGGCATACCGAAATACGCCTCATCCTACGACAGGAGAGGCACCAGCTAACCTCTTGATGGGTAGAAGATTGCGTACTAAGCTGGATGCAATCAAGCCGATGGTGGAAGGGAAGGTGATGTGCAGTCAGTTCACCCAAATGCAACAAAGGAAAAGCAACAGAGACTGTTTTTGCATTAATGACAGTGTTTTAGTTCGAAATTACAGAGGCTCGCCGAAGTGGGTTCGTGGAACTGTCCTCAAGAAAACTGGACCAGTCTCCTACAAAGTCCTGGTGAGCACGCCCCGAGGCAAGTTCATCTGGCGTCGGCACCTCGACCAACTGCTGGTAACACAAGCTAAGGTGACACCAGGGTCATCCGACGTAGACAACGTGGAGGGGTTCCTGCTTTTCCCTCCAAACCAAACAGGTGACCAGCCAGCATCAGAAGAGCCGGTGCCCTTGCAGCCTCCCGAGGTCCCTCCGGCGCCCGCTCCTACATCCGAGACGTCGGCTCTTGGAAGGCGCTACCCGTCAAAAAATCGCCGTCCACCCAAGCGATACGAAGCTGGTTTTTAACTACTGTATAAGGATACAATTGCACCCTCTAAATAAAAGGGGAGGAGTGTTGTGTAATCGTCGCGGCTAGAGCGATAGCGGCGGCGCGACGATCGCGAGAGCTGGCTATAAGATAAGCCGCGCTGTTCGGCCACCGGGGGGGGGGGGGGGGGGGATTCCACTAAAAGCTGTGATGCAATAAACCACGTTCGGTTTTCCGCCCACCTGGCCTTCGGTTGCTGTCCCCGACAAACACGACAGGACTCTTGATACCTAATGACTTCACTTGGACCAAGAGCATTGACTACATAATGGCTAATGTTAATCGCAAGCTGTTCTTTCTGAGGAGAGCTTTGAGAATTTCTACGCCTCCTGTCCGACTGCTCGCATACAAAAACGTAATTCTGCCGATACTAGACTATTCATGCGTTATTTGGGACACTTTCACTAAAACTTACACTAATAAGATATAAATTATGCAATGAAAAGCACGTCGCTTCATTTAAAACAGATTTGGACGTACGTCAGTGGCAGAATTGTTAACCAAATCGAACTTGCTCCCATTCACCCTAAGAATCCGCGTGGCACGAATAAAATTCCTCTTTCAATTTATTAACGGCCACAATCAGGCAGATTTCACTAGAATAATTTCTTTTTCATCTGGTTACGCCACTAGGCAAAGGCATAGCCGCGCAGTAACTCCATTTACCACGCGTAATAACCGCTTTAAGTATTCTTTCCACGGACAGTAATTGCAGGGAATCTCGTAACCAAATACCACGTTTAGAAATCAGCTATGTCGACATTTCAATTCAGTATTGTTTAAAAATATGTTGGGCATGCTTATTCTCCAAAATTTTCAAGCTAATTTATTCTACTTTGTTGTGTTCATTGCTTGTGCTATTACGTTGTTTACTTATCTGTATCCCTCCCTGTTAAAATAGCCAGTGGGGATTGCAGTATAAGCACAATAAATATAGATAACAATGAAGTGCAGGGCACATGTATGCATGCAGTGCGTGCCAGAAGTAAAGACAGAATGATATTTTAGGCCCAACTCGTAACTGTCTCGGTTTTGCCTCACGTATTAGCTCAAACACCTCACACACACGTACCCGCACACACACAACAATATAAGCATCCAGCCTCTTGTTCAACAGAGCCTTAAGGGCACAGGGTAAGGTAAAATTAGAAAAAAAATCGTTTTTTTTTTCTTTTGGAATTTTAGAAGTTCAATTCTTTCTACACATGTTCCATGATCGCACTTTCCTCAGAAAGCCATATTTACGGCTGAAAAGCGCTTTTTCCGAAACCAAGTAGTGAGCGGCCACGCCCCCTTTCAGGATTAACGTCAATTTTTTCAACCAAAAAGTCCACCACCTGATTTCAAAACTTGTCTAAAATCAGCTACATATAAAAAATTGTCTGGCAACTATTGTACAGCTCCTCTTTTTTAGCCAAGACAATCCTGAGACGCTTTGCACGTTTTTTCCACGTTTCTGCAACCTTCATGCAGCTGCGTCCGAGTGCTATCCCTTTCGATCAGTATTGTAAATTGTGCCAGTGTTGGTTGCTGCTGATAAGTTGAGATGCCCAGGGCAAAGAAGGCCTTCGTCAGGCGTGAATTTCACGGCAACCGCTACGCTCATCGTGAAAAAGCAAAAGGATGTCCACGACCGAATGAGATCCCGAACGCCGAACGCGCCAGCTCCTCGACATCGAAGCTTTCAAGATTTTCTCTGTGCTTCCAGGAAGAGGATGTGCTACAGAGCAGCAGCCAATATGCCTTAATGGACATGGACGGCATTTGTGCCGCAATTACACAGATTTGTGTGTGCAGAGAGTGCGGTGGAAGTGTTGAGCTCATCGAAATTGTGACAAAACGGGTAGGTGTTGCAAGCGTTTACAGTTTGAACTGTGAAGTGTGTAGTGCCGCACAACGATTTGAGACGTCGAAGGAAACTACTTCTGGCCTCTGTGAAGCCAACCTCAGGTTAGTGTATGCCTTGAGGTCCATTGGTAAGGGAATGGCTGCAGGAAATATACTCTGTGCTATGCTAAACCTTCCTAAGCCGCCGACAAAGTTTGCGAAATACATTCAAGAGCTTCTAGGTCACATCGAAGCTGCTGCTCAGGAGTCGATGAAAAGGGCAGCTGACGAAGCTGTGCAGCTGAATGAGGGGGATAAAGACATCGCAGTTGCTCTTGATGGAAGCTGGCAGAAGCGAGGCCATACTTCCAATAACGGCATAGTCTCTGCGACCAGTGTAGACTCTGGGAAAGTGCTGGATGTGGAGGTTTTGTCTAAACGTTGTCCAAAGTGCAGCATCAGGGATACAAACAGTGACCCCCTTCATAGAGAGGTGTGCCAAAGCAACTACCAAGGCACCAGCGGTGGAATGGAAGTCGCAGGAGCACTGAAAATTTTCGGCAGGAGTGAGGAGCTTCACGGCGTTCGATACGTCAAATACCTTGGGGATGGTGACAGCAAGGCTTTTATGGCTGTGAAGGCACAAATGCCATATGGTGATTCCGTTGAAATATCCAAGGTTGAGTGCATAGGGGACGTGCAAAAAAGGATGGGCACAAGGTTACGAAGGCTAAAAAAAGGAAACAAAGCAGGAAAACTCTCTGATGGAAAGAGCCTCTCGGGCCGAGGCCGACTGACTGATGCAGTAATAGACAAGCTCCAGACGTACTATGGTTTGGCCATCAGAAAAAATGTAGGAAACCTGGATGAAATGCGAAAGGCCGTTTGGGCAACCTTCTTCCACTTATCGGCCACAGACGATGACCCATGCCATGGACTTTGCCCAAAGGGACCTGATACGTGGTGTGCCTTCAACAGAAGTCAGTCAGAGGGCAAGCCATTTTTCCACAAGGAGAGTTTGCCTGCATCTGTCTTGGAGGCTATTAAACCCATTTATAGGGAGCTATCGAAGGCTGAGCTCCTAGAGAAGTGCCTGCATGGGCGAACTCAAAATGCAAATGAGTCGTTCAACCATGTTGTTTGGGAACACGCGCCAAAAAATGTGTTTGTTAGGCTTCGGACCCTACGGATGGCAACACTGGATGCTGTTCTTTCATTTAATGATGGTAGCATCGCACGGGCCAACGTTTTGAAGGCGTGTGGATTGAACCCAGGGAGCAACACCATCAAGTGGCTGAGGGAAGCTGACCATAAGCGCATGTACTTTGTGGACCGAGCAACACGACAGCTTACAAAAGAGGCCCGACAGTCAAAACGACAAGCCGAAAAGCGAAAAAATGACGGCGACAGTGACTACGAAGCAGGGGGCTATTAAACCAATTACTATGGAGGCGTTTCTGCGAATAAAAAATGGTTTTTCACATCTTTTTTCTCTTTACGCTCTATTATCTCAAAACTGTTTTTTCTTACAAAGGTACCATTATTTCCAATGCCTTTCAAGACAGACGGCTGATTTTTTTTGCAATCATCTACATAAGTGTTGCCAACTACTGAACTAGAATTAAGCAATTTCACTGAGCAGTTATTCTGTTATGAATTTTGAAATGCGCAAAGAAAGGCCAGATTTGTGTACTACCGGAAAAAATTTTATTAAAAATCGAAGTTTCAACACATTTTAAATATTCTAGTTCAGTAAAAGGAGCACAAAATTTGGCAAACAATGATATATGTATTATTAGGCTACTGTTATTAGTTAGTGAGAAACATGTACCTCAACATGGCCCAAAATGCATGGGAAGTATAGGGCTTACCCTGTGCCCTTAAGGGCTTGCCTTGTATGTTTGTTACTCAGTAATATTGCGAGAAGTTGCAGACTAGAAAATATAACTGGAATTTTAAAATGACTGTTAGTGAGGGTGAGGGAGGGCCACCGATGTGAGCGTGAGGGCGAGGGAGGGCCACGGATTTAATTTGTGAGAGTGAGGGTGAGGGAGGAAAAGCAAAAATGAGGGCATTTGCCCACCTCTGCTGGCGTCATGATTTGGACGTCTGGAAATTTATTTTTCTTGCTACTCGATATATGCGTATTCTTTCGAAATATGGTGTACGAACGGAATAATCAAATCGCTTATTAAAGGGCCTCAGAAAGGGGCTCACAATAAAGTCGCGATATGTCTGGGATGTTAAAAGACGCTGCTTCGCAGATATCCACCAGCAAGAGTTTTTTTAATGCGTTTTGGGGAAGATGAGTTATATACACTCAAAATTTGAACTTGCGCGTCTTCGCGCCTTTCCCTCTCCTCTGGGTAATTTTCGCACGCCAAAACGTCGGCGCTCCTCCTCCGGCCCGGCCCACTCGGCGCGTGGGAACGATCGTGTGTGTGTGTGTGCGTGTTTCTCCCTCCCGTCCTGTGTTATTCTGCGCAGTGTTTAATTACGTCGCTACACCAACTGGCCCAACGTTCTACCCTATTAAGCGTCCCCTTCCTCCGTCGGCGGCCGGCGCTCACGAGGCGGCCGCAGCCGTGGTAGCTGCGTGAGGCCTGAAAGGAATTTGGTGCTTTGAACCAATGATAAACCCCGACTGCTGACGTCACTTGGAAGACGTGACGTCGTGTGCCAGGTTTCGCGCGAAACCTGCACCGCGCATCCACCGTATATGGCCACGAGTTGCGAAAGCGGGAAAATTTTAAAAATGTATTGTAAATTTCCCGCTTGCTTTTGAGGTCTTGTACGCGGCATGAACGCTGGGTGGCCTGTACTCTACATACGACAAGCATTTTAAAGCCAAGCTCGAACATAATTTTTGGTGGCCCATTAAAGACTGTGCCGACAGCCAGAATTTTGTTGAGTTTGGCCATCCGCCTTGCATGACAGCCAGCAAGGACGTATGAGGAAATGCCAAGACGCCAGTAGCTGCCGCCGGGTGCTCGTGACTGGCGCTGAACAGAGTTCACTGAAGATCGATGAGAGAGGCCTTTTCGTTGCGAACGAAGGATGATGACGAACAACAGCTGCACCAAGTACAGCTTGCTGGAAGATAACGTTCATCGGCGTGTTTAAGAGACGTAAACGGTGTCGGCATCACCATCGTAGTATGTCGTAACCAGATAGCTCGCGCTCGCCGACTGGTTAATTAGAATGCGGGATGACCGCTCTTGGGAACACACCGGGCGGGGTCACATGACTCGGGTGGAAAGGAAAGCTCCCTGATGAGCGACACGCCTATCGCTGCTCCCTATGCGCCTTCTTCCCTTCCGCACATCGATATACGTGGTGGCCGGTAAGTTCGCCAGTACAACGTTCGAGCAGTTCACAACCCGTTGATTAGGTCGTTCCATCTTTTATTTCATCCGTAAAGTGACGGATTGTAGACAGCTCCCTCCATAATTTTTTACGCGTCTGCCTTTCATCTCAACCGCCGTAAAAATGAAATGACCGGAAATCTAACTCTCCTAAGCTTTGTGCCCAACAGTCCCGCAGCCGAAAATAATAGCTCTTCACTTCCGTTATGCACTCGCCAACTGTTAACGAACGGCTGCGTTCATGGGTGCTCTTGAAGCGATAAAAATATTTCTTAAAGTTTTGCATACATGTGTTTCCGCGGGCCTCACTCCTGTCATGTGCAACTCAGAAATTATCCCAAACGCAGGTCCTGCAAATATTTACGCGGCCGGATGCTGGAGGACGTGTGAGTGAACGCTCGCCGTGCGCGTGTCTTGCTAGCTGACCTTCAGGTGTTCCGCCTTGTCAGCGAAGCCAGAGCGGATAATCGCTTGTGCGAATCGGTGGGGAGCGACTCTGGAAGGTCGCGTTGGCTCGCTGACGCCGAAGGGACGCTGTATCGCAGGTGTAACCCCGAACACACTGCAAAGGACGAAGCATAGATACTAATGAAGACCGAGTTTCATCCTTCTTGGAAAAAAAACTCCACTTCGCCATTAAAAAAAGTACAAAAAGTCACAATTTTTCCGACATCATTGAGGCAATGCTTTAAAGGTCTTTCTGGGGTGGGCCTCGCTGAGAAGCTGAGTGTCTGATACTCTCTACACCAACATATATCCCGGGTGTGTCACCAAAGATGCTCCGCAATTTTAAAAACATGCTTTTCGAGTTAGAAGCGCGCATTTTTCGGTATAGCATTATCAGCGGTGTAGCACATCAGAATACACCTAAGCCGTACCAACAAGTGGGCGGGTTAACTAATACTGAATAGTTAACTTTTTAACTATTCCTGCTAGTCTCCTTACTTAAGAGGCGTGTAGCTCACCGTAAGCAATATACATATAAGTTTTCAGAATTTTAAAGACTCATTTACCCTCGGCATTGTCTCTCGACAAATTTTGGCTACATCGCGCCAAAAATGCATGCGCTATGGAGTAGCTTGCGCTCAAAGCAACCATCCAGTGCACGTAACTCGTCAATATTGCCAAAATTTGTTGGGCCACAGTGCCGAGGGTAAATGCGTTTTAGAAAATTCGAAAAACTTATATGTATATTGCTTACGGTGAGCTACACGCCTCTTAAGTAAGGAGACTAGCAGTAGTTAAAAAGTTGACTATTCAGTATTAGTTCACCCGCCCACTAGTTGGTACGTCTTAGCTGTATGCTGATGAGTTACACTGCTGATAATGCTACGCCGAATAAACGCTCTTGTAGCTCAAAAAAGCCTATTTTTACCAATTGCAGAACATCTTAGGTGAAACACCAGGTATAACTACAGGCCGTGCCATACTGAAGGTGAATGTGATGATCCGACTATTTCACAAATTAATTCAGTGCAACCAAAGGAGAGAAGGCGGCTATGTAATTTCGATGAAGCAAGGTCACAAGTGCCATGTTGGAGAGCAACGATTCCGAGCGTTCGAAGGGCGAGTGTACAGTGTGTTCTATAGTTTTCGATTCGTTAAGCGTTATCGGTAAAAATTTCCTAAGGATAATTCGTGTTCGGCGTCTTTCTTAGCTAGTGCGTGCGTTGCCTGAAGAATTCCCTTGATCTGATAAAGCTGACACGCGGACAAAAAAACAGGTTACGGGCCGGGCCTCTTACAAGGCGCTTGCCACAAGCGAAACTCGGCCAGCGGAGCAATTTTCGGTAGGCATGGTTTAATCACCAAAAACTGCTGCTCACAGTGAGGTACTCTTAGCTGCTAGCAAACCTTACAGACGCATGCAGGCTAAGAAATGTGTCTTTTATTGAGACACACAGAAACCATTCGAGATTGTTCCGTATATGCGCTACGTGGTTCTTTCTGCCGGTACACAGCTCAGTCGTTGCGTCACGGTACTTTCGCATTGTGTTAATGCACACAATCGACGTTATAGGGCGAGTGAACGATTGACGCAACAACTAAAACAAACAATCAAAAAATACTCGCAAGTGTCTTGTTATATACTGTGCGCGCCGAGGCGGCGGCTCAGCCTCTGCCGTCAAGGAAAGCATGTCACGTTTCGGCCACTCAATTGCGTCCAGTCCGGCGGCTGGGAGAGGAAACGGGTTGAGAGAAACCGAGAGAACAACGACGAGAGGAAGGAGGTAAGAGAGGAGGACGGAAGGCAAAAAGCAAAGGTAGGAGATGGAAGAACTGAACTACAAGGAAAGCAAAGGTGCTGGGCCCCTACGAGTGCGCTACCATTACCCTTGTCTGTCGATGGAATCGATAGCGAACTGAAGGGAAGGCAGAAAAGTACTTGACTTGTGGAACGACGTGGCGCTAAGGGGACGGCTCCTACGTGGCGCCATGTTTTGTTTTTCGGTTTCACTTTCAAAGCTTTATTTTTTTCCTTTCGGACAGCCGGCGTGACTGGCATAGGGGTGTTACGTCCGCTGGGATTTGCCGCAGCGAGTGAGCGTGGGCCGAAAAACTGTGCTCTCGGCAGGCACGGGAATGTGTGTGCAAATATTCCGCGCTCAATTCGAGCTGGTATTCACGCCGTGCATGGAACGCAGCTTAAACGAGGCAAAGTGCCAGTTACCCGCCGCGAGTGGCACAGTGGCTTTGACGTTCGGCTGCTGATCCTGAAGGTACCAGGTTCGGTCCCGGCAGTGGCGGCAATATTAATGCAAAGTGAGTATATGGCTCACTGCAGGCACGTAGCAGCCCCCCCCCCCCCCCCCCCACACACACACACACTTATTTAAGCGCCGCCACTCAGGAGGTGAACTGCAAATCATGATCAACGAGTTAGACAGGCAGAGCAGATCGATGGGTCTAAAAATTAACATGCAGAAAACCAAGGTAATGTTCAACAGCCTAGCAAGGGAACAACAGTTCACAATTGGCAGCGAGAGCCTAGAAATTGTGCCGGAATACGTCTACTTAGGGCAGGTAGTGACAGCTGATCCAGATCATGAGAGGGAGATAACTAGAAGGATAAGAATGGGCTGGAGCGCATATGGCAAATTCTCGCAGATCATGAGTGGCAGTTTACCAATTTCCCTCAAGAGGAAAGTGTACAACAGCATAATCTTACCGGTACTCACCTACGGGGCAGAAACGTGGAGGCTAACGAAAAGAGTTCAGCTTAGGTTAAGGACAACGCAGCGAGCCATGAAAAGAAAAATGATAGGTGTAACGTTAAGAGATCGGAAGCGGGCAGAGTGGGTGAGGGAACAAACACGGGTTAATGACATCCTAGTCGAAATCAAGAGAAAGAAATGGGCTTGGGCAGGGCATGTAATGCGAAGGCAAGATAACCGCTGGTCCTTAAGGGTAACAGAGTGGGTTCCAAGAGAAAGTAAGCGTAGCAGGGGGCGGCAGAAGGTTAGGTGGGCGGATGAGATTAAGAAGTTTGCAGGCAAAGGGTGGATGCAGCTGGCAAAGGATAGGGTTAATTGGAGAGACATGGGAGAGGCCTTTGCCCTGCAGTGGGTGTAGTAAGGCTGATGATGATGATGATGATGATGACATTAATCTTGAGACTTGTCAGATATTCTCTGGTGAACACTGTTCTGCTGTTACAGTATTGTTATAGCCGAGGCTTGGAAGCGATCGCTAATCGGGTCACCAATGTTCCTTAAGCAGAGGTCAGTCTCTCGTGCTGAAGTGCACAGACAGAAACACAGTTATTTAAAGAAAAGAACACCTAACTGAGGGCGTGAAACCGACTGGTACTCTCTCAGCTAAAAAATAATGGAATGTCTGGCCTTCTCATTATTTCGGTGTTTCTTCCTTCGAAATTTGTTTCGAGACCTCAAGGCGCTGCCGCTATAAAGGCCCCAGGGAGATCTTTTGAATGTTCAACGTTTCACAACCGAACCCTCAAAATTTGAAAGTTATAGACCTCGTAATGTTGGCATGTATTCCTGTTGAGCGCTGTACCTGCACGTCTCTGGCTACAAGAGATCACCGATGAATGGAAATTTTTGCTCTTAGTATATGGTCATGGCCACAGCTTTGTGCGTTCACTACTGACGATGCTAGCGCGTGAAATGCTTGCAGCGCTGAATGAATTACAGAGGTTCGAAATAGCTCAAGTCACAGCGGCTGAACGTAATTTTGATCATGGCCATTTAAATGCTCATGAAATTGGTGTGGTTCCTCCGGAGCGGCATAAAAGCAATACCCTTTCTGAGGTTAGGTGGAAAAGGCTTCGCATTTTTCAAGTGGGTGCGGCCCTTTGTTCCAGACCGATTCCATCTGCAGGGGCTACAGGGACCGCCTGGCGAGGTCAATTTTCGAGAAATTCTGGATGAAAGAAAAAGAGGACCCCCTCCCCTCTCTCTCTCTCTCTCTCAGAGTGCCTTCTATCAACCTTCAGAATGAGTTTAGACAGCTGGATGGTTAGATTGCTACCATGCTCTGTAGTGGGCATCGCTGTCTCCGTTTTTTTTTGGTGTCTGTTGTTTTCTGTTTCCGTTTTATTTTCTACTTCCTCGGTTTCTTTCCTGCATCCCGTCCGATGGAACTCCTCGAGAGGGAAAGTTGCAAAACCTTTCCTCGCTATCCAGCCGATCTCCCCACCCCACCCCTTTACAGAGGCTCTCGGGCACCCTTTATAACCAACTTTCCTCGCCTCGATTTTCCTTTCACGCGACCGGCCACTGTCTGATGAGTTTCAAGTCACACTTCTAAATTAGCTAACTATCCTTCTGTAGCCTTTCTGCCTTCGGCGAAGCTGTGTCGCCGGTCGATTCGGCTGGCTTCTTGTGCCGCTGACTATGTTGTTTTTGTTCTGAATTTTTTTCTTTTTTTCTCCCTCGTCATCCACCCTGTCTCCCATATCACAGTTGTCAGTCGGCGCCTTGTTTTCGTTTCCTTTCCTGTCCCTATGCGCTGCTCTCTGCCATGTTTATAGGAAAGTGAAACGCCAAAAAGCGGGGCTTCGGAAGCGGCGTTCAGTGGTTGTCGCAGAGACAGTGCTCAGAGGCGGCAATGCAGTATGCTGAGTTCAGAAGTCTCTGGCCTACAGGAGAAACGCCACGCGGTCCCTTTCTCCATGGTCGGAGGTGTGCATTCCCCAATTGACGGGGTAACAATTACAGCGAGTGCATGCATGGATACGGGAACTTGTGGCACTGGTGGGCTGATCGCACCAGTGGGGGACAAACGACCGAGAAGACGATGGCGGAATCGCTTTAGCGTCATTTAAGGGAAGGAGTTCTACGCTGTACCCTCTTTGTCGACGGACATTTTTCGGGTCACAGCACCAAAGAGGCCGCGGTGACTGTTCAGCCGAGGAGACATCCAGCGCTGAGCCTTTATTGCGGTGCGAAACCTTTTGCCGAGAACGCTTCCAAGCTTTCCATCTTCCCCCTTGCTTAAGGGGGAGGGGGTACCACAGTGGCCATCTTGGACAAGATAGTAGTTCAACCACCAGGGCGGCTCCACTTCTCCGTGGAGCTCTGTTGGAAGCTTAACATGGTAGGAGCGATACGTCTGTCAAGCTCTTGAGGGCAGAAGTCAAGTTTCTTGAACGTGTTCCGGGATTTTTTATGTTTACGTGGCTTGTCACTGTATGTTATTCAGCACTGTGCATGTCTTGGTTTTCTTTGTTTCCCCGTATATATAGGTTGGCCTGGCTGCAAATAAAGACTAATGAGAGTTAGTGTGTGTTCTTTGTTTTTCTCGCCGTTTTCGTGAGTGTTTTTCTGCGCCATTATTTCTTCAGGAAAAAAAATCCACAGGCATGCACATTTCTTCCTTGGCACTCTTCATGAGCTTAATTGCTAAAGGGAAGAAAGAGAAAGAGGTTTACTTTGCCATGCAATCTCAGCAAAATGCACGCTAGAGCACGCGAAGACAACAGCTCTGCGACGTCTTCGGTGTTCTCCTGAGTGCTTTTCTTTTGCCTTTATTATGTAGCCCCTTGTGCGTTCTGGCGGTGCGGGTCGGGTACAGGTGTATAGCAACAACTGCCTCCCGATTCTTGGCCGATTCCCAGTGTGGTTATGTGCCATCTTTTGAAGTGCTAACAACATCTAAGCAAAGCGCCCACGGCAGCCCGCTGTTGCAGACGATTTTTTTTTAATTAACCGGCCAGTGTGGTTGGCGGCAGTATCAACGAGAACAGAGACACCATGCCACCTAAACAACATGCCACGAAACTGCAGTTCGCCCAAGCGTTCGTATCAGCTTCAGCAGATCCTGCATGTACTCCGGTCTGTCTTGCTCCGTGGCCGGTGACTGCGAGCGTTGCCCGTATACCGCGTCAGCTGCGTCGGGTTTGTCCCTCTAGGTTCAGTGACGACACAAGGGAAGGCTTCCAAGACGACGAAGCAGCTCAATCAACGAAGGCTGTTTCGTGGCCCCACATTCGGGGCTGTGGCAGTTGAGTCAGCGGAGCGTGAGTGCAAACGCGACCCAATGCGCTTCAAGGCGTCTCGCACGTGGCCGAGGCATCCAACGACCTCTACTGGGATGAACTGCAGTTGCGCCTGATGCTTGTTTTCTGCGCATTCTGCGCTGCGCCAGCGAAAGCTTACAGGCCTTTGTCCTGGTGCATGTCGGACATTCACTGCCGCGTCATGGCGCTCTCTGTGCCATATCGGCGCCAGGCTGCAGGCGGCCGACCTCGTGACCGGACTGGCCAGACAGGACCTCACTAGCATAGCCCGGCATAATGAAGCCCTCATCGAGTCACGTATTTCCAGCAACCAGAGGGCATCCGTGTCTTCAGCGGGTGAAAGAAAAAAGGTTTTACACGTCCAAAATGCGTACACGTTTTCAACACCCAAGTCATTCGCTTCAGGCGTTATATCCGACGAGGCCGCCCTATTCATCGGTGAGTACAAGTCTGAGCATAATGTCGAACGGCTTCGTTCGTTGCAGCACCTGAAAAGTGGCAAGCGAGATCGTTGTACTAATTTTTGCAGTGGTGTAATCTTTAGCATGCACAGCAAATTGGACCGGTTTTGTGCACACCTTTAAGCTAGCCACACAGTCGTTCAATGCCGACGCACAGCCAAAGTCTCGTCCGTGCAGTATGATGCTGGTTTGTTTCATTCTTGGGCAAGCACCTGCAGGAAGCAAAATTAGAGGTCACACAAGGAACCATAGCGTATGTCAGGTATGCCTTCGTAGTGTAGTTCGCTGCCAGAACTTCTGCCCGACAGCCTTATAGTTTCACTGATCTTTGACGCCGCAGCAAATTTTTTTTCACGCACATTCGCTGTTCATTTTCCGTAGGAGAGGCTCCCCGCCCATTTACACTCCTATTTTTAGCTTCATATACACTTAGACCGCAGTGTTACTCATTTAATGAGAAGGGCTGGATGTGCAACTGATTTCCACATCGCTGCGGAAAAGCCGCATTTCCGTTTTGTCGTCTCCGCAGGCCCCTTCGCGTTAAGCGTCAATTCGGTTTTGTTTGTAGGTACAAGCGCAGTGCAAAAATACAAGTCTCCGAGCAGAGATAAATTGAGGTCTGGGTACACACATGGCATATTTCCAACAAAGAGGACCAGCGAATAGCGACACGTTTTTAGCAGCTGTGGTGACATATCGCTGTTTGCATCGAGTCACAGCACTTATACAGCACATGTATACGTACGAGAACATGTTATTTGAACCGCAAATGAGGCTTTTCTTTCTCTAACATAAGTTATATCTTTCAAGACAGTGCTGAGGAGCAATTCATGACTGAAAACCGTATACTTCAGCCGTGGCATATTACCTTGCAGAATCACGACAGCTCTGTGCGATATAACGGTGTGTGTGAAGTACAGGCGCTCGATTCGGTGCAGGCCAGCTTCCACCATTGCTTCAGCGGACGCCTCGTCAATTTCACGCCCTCTGTCGATCTCGAAAGACACCAGGTTCACACAGGACCGCACTGCGATAGAGACAGAGGGAGCTCGAAAAAATAGGACAGAAGGGCAGCTTACGCTCACGGGCCTACGAGGGCATTGCGTTCACGATCATCACGGTGCAGCTGCAACAAATAAAAAATCCAAGTATCGAAACTGACACAAAGTTCCTCGCATGAAAGGGTAAACCGTAAGCTCGTCACGGGATTTACCAGGAGCGAGTAAATACATGCACATCTTACGAAATGTGCAAACTGTTTTAAATGAAGTCAATTTGAAGTGCTACAAACACTAACGTGTTAACAAAACGAAAATCCCGAAATTTGTCTCCTTAGAAATAGTTTGCTTCGAAACATGATGTTCTGTACGGAGGATAAAAAAAATGAAGGTTGATTTGAGCAGTTAGGCCAAATGCGAATTCGGTGCGCTAGCACAGTGTGGTCATTGCTTTGCATTGTTTATCATGGTTACGCTTTGTTATTCATGGTATTACTATGTGATTAAAATGGTACATCGAGTGAATTGTGTGTCTTTGCATGGCGGGGATGATGTACAGTACATGTGTGACACAATGTTTATTACAATCTTTCTATGCTTGGACATCAGCCGCGGCTCCCGTTCCGCATAAGGTGCGGCGTTGTCGCCGTCGGAGGCATTGAGAGCGATAATGCTGGTGGCCAACCTGCCACCTTGGTCACGTGAGCCTGCGATGTGAGCTGTCCGCCGTGTCAGGTGGCCAACCCCTTGTTGACCAGAGGACCATAAAGACAAAAGGCTTCTTCCGTGAATTTGGGCTTGAGTGCTAGGAGACAACAAAGTAAATTATACGATGCTCACTGTTGCTTCTTAAGCGGCATTCCGATGGATGGGTGTGAGGAGGCGGTGCGCGACTTCTCCGTCCCTGCTCCGGATTCACCTCTCACGCGGGTAGCAGCCGAGAGGGACTCCTGGTTGATTTCAACCACCGGGGGTTCTTTAACACGCACTGGCACCACATGATTGTTTATGCATTTCGCCTACATCGAAATGCGTCCGCCATGGCGGGGATTCGACCCCGTGGGACTAACAGCCGAACCCCAAGATCCCTGAGCCACCGCGGCGGGTGCACAGAGATAAAAGAGAAAGCTGCCTAAAACTGTCCTGTTTCCATCGAGACAATGTATTGTAAACGGGAAAATATACCCTTGTAATAAGGGAGTACTAGCTTACTCATTGGCGTCCACCTAAGCCCAGCTACGGCTCCAAAAAGAAAATATATACAGCTTCAACAGAAACTTCGCAGTAGAAGACAAATTCGTCCTGGTCCTGCGTTCGAACCCGGGTCCACCGCTTCACCGTATCAGTCGCTCTACGAACTGAGCGTACCGGGATGGCTAGCAAGTGGTAGGGCGAGAGCGAACTCATCAATAACTCGAAGTTAGAACAGTTTTGGTCAATTGTTTAAGAGAATCCCGCAATATGGGGTACATTTTAATAAGGGAGCAATTTTAGCTGAGAGAAGAATTGAGAGTTGCGCTTCAGTCTACACTTTAAGCGTTTTTTCGCCTTACTGGACGGAAAGTTCGTCCTTTCGGAGGCTAACTGCATTGTCACAGCCATTAATCCTTCTCAAGACTAATGACGTCAGAAGCGAGCAACAACAGATAAAAATAAAAATTTCGTGACCTAGTTGGGAACTGAACCACTGCCGCTTCGGATGGGAGCCGGGCGCATTACCCTCTATAGACCACTGCTACGACTGTTCTTTCTGCCCAATCTAGAATTTATTCCGAAGACATTACACAATTTTGAAAAATCAGCTTTTTGAGATAGAAGAGCGCTTTTTTCGGCATGAAATGTTGTCAGCGGAGTAGTACATCAGAATACAGCTAGAATGTCTAACTAGTAGGCTTGTCAACTAATATTGATTAGTTAACTTTTTAACTATTACCGTTAGGCTCCTTAAATTATCGAGAGACGTGTGCAGTCCATCGTAAGTAATATCCATATCACTTTTTATATTTTCGAAAACGCGGTTACCCACGGCGCTGTTGTGCAACAATTTTTGGCTGCATCGCTCCAAAATACATGCTATTTTGAGAAGCTTGCAGGCAAAGCAACTTCTCCAGGTCACGTATACCTCATCGAAATAGCCAAAATTTGTTGGACCACAGCGCGGAGCGTAACCACGTTTTCGAAATTCTAAAGAGTGATATGGATATTAATTACGATGGGCTACACGCCTTTCAGTAATTAAGGAGCCTAACAGTAATAGCTAAAAAGTTAACTGTTTAATATCAGTTAGCCAGCCTGCTAGCTAGCACATCTTAGCTGCATTCTGACGTACTGTACCGCTGACAAAGCTATGCCGAAAAAAGCGCTGTTATAACTCATAAAGCCTACTTTTAGACGTTTTGGAAACTCTTAGGTGAAACACCCTTATATACACAGGTTGTTTACAAAGTAGCCAGCTAGTGGCCGCACTGCAGCGACTTGACAGAAAACACGACTAACACAGCTAGAAGGGTGGCAGGCAAAGACAACACATCAATAACGGAAACCAATCCGGCGGAAATTCACTTTCATCGTAAGTGTCCTTCAGTGGAGCACCGTCTGGCCAGAATTCGCTCTGGGGAAAACGACAAGCTCAGCATTCCGGTCCAACAAACGCGTTTTCCAAAGGCTGTGAAGTACAAGCGGAAAAATCGTCTCGTATGGCTCGTGGTTACGTTGAGCAGCCATCAGCTATCGCACGCTGTGATAATTCAAAGCAAATGCTTTCTTCAGTGTCCTTTCAAAAAGCGTATATGTATGCTCATTATAAAAGTGAACTGTCAACAAACGCCCAAGTAAAGATGGGCGTTAGGTGGAATTAGAAGGCACCACTAAGTTGGGAAGGAGGTTCACAAAGTCAACTTGCAAGAATGCTCTCACATATGAAATGGGAGCTGAGATAATTAGTAGCTCGTTTCTTCTTAGACAACCGCTACAACCGATTCAGCTTTCTAAACAGGTCGGTTATATGTAGCATGCAGCATGCGATGGGTATGTGTAGCCCAGTCACGATTTATAGCACGTATTGCTACTATTCGTGCAATGTCTGGCTGTTTTATTGTGACCCGCTTTTGCAGCAGGCTTTGATAAGAATTAAAACATCGACGACACGCATAACAGCGTTCTTCGTGCAAAAAATGTGATCAAGCCGTAAACGTATTGACGCACGGTGCTTCGCACAGGACTGCCTCGTCCCGCAGTTAATGTTTTCGCTGGCCAAACATTGTTTCCGGGGGCGAATGGTCGTCGTCGCTTCAGAAAGGATGAAGAATCTCTTCCAATGTGTAGCGTTTCATGTCCGTTCTCTGAAACAACGGAGAGACGCTTTCGTTGAGCTCTTCCGTAGCGCTTCATAGCTCGAGGCTAACAGTTTGACAGGAGCAAGTTAGTTCACTTCACATAAATTTCAGAGCACTCCTTGGCACATCATATGAAGAGACCTCCTTTCTCCCTTAACTCAAGGAAGCGCTGAAGGGAGCCCTGTAATTTTCATGCCGTTCCTAGCCGATCCTTGGCTCAGCCACTTGTACGCGTCTGGTGTCAGGAATATGCGCCTAATAATAGAAATATGTGAATCCAAATTGGAAAAGAAAAAGCAAGTGGTTGGTCTGGCAACAACCCATTGTATTCAGTGCAGCTGCACTGCAGCACAGAGTTTCTTACTATCAACTATAGAGGGAAATCTGGCGGCGCTGCACCTCAGCCACCATGGACGCTAAAATCAAAATAGGCCGGTGAGCTACTTGGTGCGGGACAGTCGGATTTTTTCGGGAACACAGAGTGGCGTTACTAAAATGCCCCATTCCGTCCACGACGCGCCCCGCACGCAGACGACTTCGGTGCGAAAGTAATGCGCAAAAGTCATAGCAGCGAAAACGCAACAGCAGCGACGCCAATAAAAGGTTTCTGTTTTCCGAAGTGTCATTTAAAACCTCTTATATTGCTTAAGCCATAACATTTTTTAAACATTTATTTTTATAAGTGCGCCTGTTAAGCTCTAAATATTGGTTTTTGTGGTGCACAAAACTTTGCCAATAGGAGAGCAAGCCATCTCTTATTTTAGGCAAACTTTACACTTCGATACTTTTCCGCTCGTTTGTTGCAATTTAACAAGGGTTTTCTGGTGGGCTAGTTGGTGCTTCTCGTTCATGATTAAACCGCGCGAAAGAAACAGGGACAAAGGCAGGAAAACACGTACACACACAGAACACAGTGCGCTCTGTGTGTGTACGTGTTTAGTGCGCGCTGCGTGTGTACGTGTTTTCCTGCCTTTGTCCCTGTTTCTTTCACGCAGTTTAATCATGAACGAGTTGCAATTTATACAGGGGGTATTGAATTTTAGGGCATTGTTGATTATCGAACAATGTTTTTTTTTCATTATTATTTGGCCAAAAGTTGTGGTTCTGCAGTCGGTAGCTCTCCGTCCCATGATACTTAGAGCGCCCATGGTGGCTGAGGTGGTCTCGATGAAGCTCCATGAAAACTCCCATAGGCGGGGCGCCAGCTTTCCCTCTAGGTAATATTAAGGAACCCTACTGTGCAGCAGAGACTGTTCGCTCTGCCATTGTGAACTCGTCGTCGCAGCAGCCGCTGGAAACGGCCTACTGCGCAAGCACAGAGCAAGTGGTTGTGCTGTGGAGTATGCGTTCAGGGAAAGCAGCAAGAATAATTTTAAAATTCGGCCGTAGGGGACTTTTAACCAAAAATGCGGCTTGAGAGCCAACATAGAGATATCAGCTGCCAACTGACAGAGGTTCACCTGCTGTGCACGTGTGCAGAAACAAATGCCTCAAGTATACGAATATTGCATGAAATTCGACTTACAGCCATAAGAGAGGCTTGCTGACAAAATAACAGCCGCAGCTTTCCCATGTTCGTGCAGGAGAACAGACTACACGACTATCTCTAATATACCGCCAGCCCTAGTTTATGCCATATGGCAAGTTTTCGAATTAAAAGAGGTATGACTGCCGGTTTGTGCGCTTGCTCGGTGACATGGAATTGTTTGCGCAAGGGTAGCTTGATTTCTTTTCTAAATGTTACTTTGTTTTCCTTGTCAGAAACAATCGAAATGAATGGGCTTACGAACGCAGCAGACGCTGGCCAACGTAAGGCTCCTTCCGCCGACGCACGCGACCTGCAGCTGAGGCCAGCACTTTCCCAACATCTGGCAGACCCGATGGCCAGCGTAGCCTTGCCTTTTTCTGCAAGTAGAACATCACCGCAAGCAGTGGTTACCTACGCGCATAAGGCGCGAAAACAGAAAACAAGATACGATAGAGGCGAATCAAGTTTATAAGAACGTCAATACACATGGCACTTCAAGGTGTTAAAGTCGAATCCGGATATTTCTAATTATCGTCTATATAGAATTACTCGGTGGTGACGGCAGTCCATCCTTCAGGAAGACAGCGAAAATGGCTTCCAAAACAAAGTTTATTGGGCTGACTCGCGCCCACAAAGAAATGAACGACTCGGTGGTGGCGATAGCAACAAGCGTGCCTACCGCCCTCGGCCTGGCTAAATTTAGTGCTCATAAAAAACTTTCGAGGCAAACGTGCACAGTAACCACGACAGTCCTAAACAAAGTAGGATCTGTTCCGCCCGTCTGCGATCATTCGAGATAAATCTGGCCACGTCTTGCATCACAAAGCGATAAAGACGCGTGCGGGCAGCTTTGAGGAATGAACAAATAACCATTGCAAAGATTTGCATCAATAGAGCGCACACATTATTCTCTTGAAAATCCCGCATATAATGATAGGGAAGTCACGCAGTATATCGAACTACAATTTCGCCGGCCATTTCGTATATCGAACTACGCGCCACGCCCCTGCAAGTGTCGCGCTTGTCCTAAAGGCACACTTTGAACACTTCTTGCGCGCAGAGACTGGTTAGCTGCACGGCCTCGTGCACTTGCTGGCAGCGCTAGCGCTGTAAAACCGTGTGACCAGGTGAATGTGGATTGGGTTGAGGGTGGCCTTCCATCTCCTGCACTCATTTTCCACGCCGCATCGCTGTGATGGGGGGAAGCCGACCTTACTGAAGCCTAACGGTGGCTCTCTCCTGGCGTACTTCGCTGCCGAAGACGTGCGGAAGCCAACTGCAGATTAATTTTGATGAGCGGTTACTCTATTTATTGTGTACTGGTAACAAAATTCGATAGGCAGCGCCTAGTTCCTAATAAACGCTCTCTGCAGCTCGGATGCGAAGCAAATTAGGCTCACCAACGCCCAGCGAGCGGGGCGCTGCCAGCATGCCGCCGGCAGGCGGCAAGTCGCTGCAAAGAGCCTGTCACTAGCGTGGGTGCAAAATATTCTTGCCTGTAGGTTACAGATGAGCTTAACTTTGGTCGTTTTTTTCTATATATTGAAATATCGATCCATTTTGCGATCCCTTTCGAGTTTCAGATATCCGGGTTCGACTGTACACTCTAATATTGTCACGTAGGGGTGACGGCAGGCAGGCCGTGAAAATTGAAAAAAACAAACAAACATGACAAAGCTTCGCAGCATTATATATTCCTTTCGCAAAGTTGAAAGACATTTATCGAAGTAGAGTTTTGGTGGACATTAGATCGTATAAGCAAAAGAATCAAATAAGAAATTTATCTGCCCGATTAAACTATTTTGAAGAACTCATTCAACTACCGTGTACAGTGTGTTGAGGGGAATTCGCTTGGGTGGAGTAGTCTCCGCTTTGGGAGTAATTACTCATATATCATCCACCTGAGCAAAGTAAAGAAAAGAAAGAAAAGCTATACTGCTTTCTCGGAAAGCTAGCAGCTACACCAATCAGGGCTGCTAGCAGACAGATGGTCGGTAAAGCGGCTGCCGCGGACAGGCTTTGGTCCTGGGATATCAGGACTAGTTTTTCTTCAACTGCAAATATTTTGAGAAAGATTCGCAGCTTTACTTTGTCGCCGTATGGCTGCGCCCAGATGGGCACTAATGAATAATTTGTCCCTAACTTTCTAATGGAACTACTGCATGTGAAGTGGGCGTAATAGGGCGCAACTTTATCCATTTTTCTATCCAGAAAAGGAGAGCGCGTCATCCTTTTTTGATTTTCTGAGGAAGCAGTCAGCACTGTGAACACGTGCTGACACCTATCTTCTGCTTTGGAAGCGTGACTCGAGTTTGTGACGGCTTCAAGCGCGAGAAACGTGCGGGGAAGCGAGCTTGCGGAAGATGAAGACAACCGCCTCAAACCACGCAGCGGCTATAGAGCCGGTACCTTTCAATCTTATAGTATCAAGATATGGGTGAGACGTAAAACTTAAGCAGTTAGTTAATGCAGTAATTACCTAATTATCCGACAAACAGATGTAGATAGGCCCTGTAGTTCCTATTTGTGTCCGAGCTCGTGGCCTGAACTGATATTATTGCCGCGAACGTTGGCCGCTAGGTCCAAGACCATGCAGCCCGATGTGTTTACAGCGGCCGACGATAGTGTGTGCCATGCAGCCACCCTAGAATGGCCTCAGACACAGCGGGCAAAAATGTCAGTCCAGGTCACGCGCTTGTGAGACAGATACTGCGGCATTTCCTTTCCCCCAAAACCAATTTTAATTTCATTTTTTAATTTAAATTTTGATTTCAGGTAGTTACACGCAGTGACTGAACGCTTCGCAAGTTCTACCTTGAAAGATTAATAACTGGACACCCCACTCCAGTAGTAGCCAACACAGTGGGGTGCGCTTATGTTTTAATTCCTCTAAAATGAACTAATTACGCGCACAACCTAGACACATTTCTTATTGTGTAAATAGTTTGTATATATTACTTCTCCTCCTATCCTCTCTTCCTGTCCCCTCACCTCTTTCATTTAATTTCTCAATTCTGCCTGCTATCCTTTATTTCCGCTGCCCCAGCTCAGGTGCTCCAGTATAGATGGCAGATGCCGGGGCTGGCAGAGATCTTTTCCTTCCTTTTTACTATTATTTTAATAAAAAAACGACTACCACCACCACCACCCCCACCACGCGCTTGGGCATTGCATTGGGCATGCCAGATGTGGTGACCAGAGTCGTGTGAATGGCACATTGTCGAGTTTGAAGCTAGACAACGCAGGCAGCATAATTCAGATTGGACGGCTTTATTCCGTGATAACGGAAACGAAGAAAATGCGCGCCTGTGGTTGGCGCAACGCGCTCTAATAAGCCACATTATCACAGTGGGCAAGGGAAAACGAAGAGAGCGTGACCGAGGCGACGTGGTCACGTGCCTTTGATAACGCGTCGCGATACCACACACACAGTGACGTTGTCGTATAGCGTATCCTTGAACGTCGTCGGGAAACCAAAACACCAGTGCGTGTCCTGGTCTCCGTGTCGGTACCGTATTGCACTCACTGCGGGTCTAAGGGCGGTACGACGAGCGCCTTGATGCGTCTGCATCCTGCTCCCAGGGACCACAGTGCCTCCGGGAGAGTCACGTGGGACGCAGTTACGTAGGCCACCGCCTCGAGGAACGGGCACGCGCTCGCCAGCCACAGGACCCTGCATGCAAGACGGCAACGTGGTACCCCGTTAAGATTCAGTAAAAAGCCCCCAGAAGTGCACTCACTGACCAACCGCTCAGTTAAGGCGACAGCCTTTAATGGCTCATGCTCGCGTCCGTCCGTCCATCCTTTACGCTCTTCAAATTGATAATAATAAAAATCTTTGTGCACGATGAGATCCGAACCACCATCCTTCCGTTCGGCAGCCCAGCGTGCTAACGACTACGCTACTTCCTGCCAACGCACATGTAGTTCTCCTTATCTAGGACGCTGGAGAGTGTTTGCGGAAAGGCGTCAAATCAGACGGATGCCTCCCAAACGCCCCCAAATGTCTCCTGCATTTAAGATTCACAAACTATTGTGTACGTAATTACCATCTTGACCACACATCAGTGACACAAACAGCAACACCGCGCTGTGTAAAGGCTTCTGCCTCACCGCCCTTTAAGTGAACAAAGTGCCCCCCTGAATGTTTTCTAATAACCTATTCGTGGATAAGTTAAAAGAGGACCGACATTGTCACGTAGTGGAGACGGCCGTCTGGCAGTCAAGAAATCGGCTAAAACGGCTTCCAAAAGAAACTCTTTATTGGGCTGGCCTGCACCCACAAAAATATGAATGACTACAAACATTCCAGATAAGTCAGGTCGCATCTCGCGTCAGAAGCAAATGATAAATCCCAGTGCTGGCGGCTTTGAGCGTGAACAACAGTACACAGATCCGTGGCAATATAAAACTTGCGGCCTTTACTTTCGCTGCCACTAAACGTTCCGCGTAACCGATTGGAAAAAAAATGATCATTAATGCTTTTTAACAGATTCAACGCTTCATGGAGACTGAGTTCAGGCGGTTTCGGCTTCCCTCCCGTCAGAAATTAACGTCAGTGGTTGGGCCAGTATCAGCCGCGGCTCATCCTGTTGGGGTTGCGAATCCACAGGAGATTTGGCGGCGCTCTCTCTGTGGCCTTGTGAGCGGGATGCAGCCAGGGGTTGTTGGCAAGTCTGGATGGGTCCACACAGGGCTCGTACGAATCTAGCATATCAAAATACAGCAAAAATTAAAAAAAAACCCAAATTTTCTCATGCCGAAGGATCACCCTCTCAGTACGAAGGGCGTACAACCAAGCAGCGGTGCGATAATTTTCGATTTCGAAGAGCTCGCGGTACCTTGCGGCTGGGCGAGCCAAGTCTGGGTTCTGAGAAACTTAGCTTTGGCTTCAACTGTCGAAAATCACCGGTCTAGTAGTGAGCCCCGAGGGTCAGTAAGCCCCGAAACTTGGGAACGTCAGAGATGTAAACACCGAGTAACGGCTAGGAAGCCCGGAGAAAATCTCACGTGGACCATATATATCCTAGGTAGCAAAACGTCATCCTTTTAATGAAGCGATTCCAAAAGGGCGTCCTTATTATTAGGTGTGGGAGAGAAATGAGGACCTAAAAGTGACTCCTAGCAGAGAGCGGTGCCATCCTGGGCATTTTGGGCAGTACCACAGTTCATGCTGGGTCTGAGAACCGCTAAAGGGGTCCCCCGTGTGAGTACGGGTCTCTAGCAGTGGAGGAAGGTCTGGGTGCAGGAACCTGGCTTGGGCTTGGGTACCCCATAAACCTGCCTTTCAAGGGTACCGTTTCTCGGAGCGTCGAAGGCCCCGGCGAGCATTCCGTGGTATGGAGGTACGCTTGAAGGCCGAGGGCCACTATTAGGCGAAGAACGAGTGTCCGCCTTCTGCGGGGGTCTGAAAGGAGCTCGACTCAATTCGGATCAATTTTGAAATCCCAAGTTGTCCCCAATCCAACCCAAACTACCATAACCCAAGCCTGACGACCAACGTTCCATTCCTCAAATACCATCCCATACCCGCTACTTTGCAGGGTAGACCAGGGGAGCACCCCAGCCCCGCTCTCTCTGCTGTGGGTCGCTATAGTAAACATTAGCGATGTGCGAATAGTACTTTATCGAGACCGAATCAAATAAAAACTGAATAGTGCAAGAATATTGAATATTAATGGAATATTTGTATGATTATTCGCTGCTTAATGACCGAATAAATATATTATCAGCGTCAAATGAGACGCAAACAAAAGAATTGAAACACAAACTGCAAATCTGCACTAGCGAGGTTGAATACTAGAGCTGCTGATTTTCGCATCGAAAGCGTAAAGATCACTCTTTGGAAGTGTTAATAGACCACGCGTATATCTCCTTTCCCGCCGCTAATAATTTTGATTGTTTGTGCTCGCGTTTCAGTTGTTTTGTTCGCGTTTCATTTGACGCTGATGGTACGAACGCATATCCACTCGAAACAGTAAAGCGCTATAGCGGTGGCGCTATAAGTCGTACAATTGAAGCTATAGCTGCTTAAATAAGCAACAACTTTTCCCATTGATGACTACGGCGACCAAAATAGCGCCAAGTCACAGTTGATGAGTGGGAGGAGTGTTTGAGCCATGGCCTTCGACATCGGTTATGAAGGTTTGAAGGGAGGCCTTGCTGAAACTGGCCGAGCCCGTTCGCGACGCCCAATCTTGAAGGCATTATGAATGATGATTCACGAATGGACCGCATCTCGGCGCAGAACCCTCCCTCCTGCACAGACTAATCGCGCCAGCATGCTATGCGGCGCCGGAGTTAGCCCTGTTTTTTAAACAATGGTAAAAAAAAACAACATATACGGACACACCGCTGTGTGGCTCAGTGGTTATGGCGCTCGACCATTGAGCCTGAGGACCTGGGTTCAAACCTGGCCGAGGCGGCCATTTTCCAATGGAGGCAGAACGCAAAAGGCGCCCGTTTGCTCTGTGATGTCAGCGCAGGTTAAATTTCCCCAGCTGGTCTAAATTATTCCGGAGCCTTACGCTATACGGGATCCTTCATAGACCGTGTGTCGCTTCGGGACATTAAATCCCACAAATTACAGAAAAACTACGGCGAGGCCTATTCGAACTTTGTGTCAATTATTCAAAATCTATTCGAAAACTTGAGGACGCATTCGATTAAAAAATTTTTAATATGCTCTATTTTATTCGTCCAGCGAATCAAATAGATGGATATTATTCGCCATTCCAAAATTTCGAATATTCGCACACCCCGAGTATATACAGCTTTCCTCATTTCCACCGCTGGGTGTGCGAAATACCGTTTGCCCTCAGGGACATATTCCTTTGTTATTACAGTGGGCTGCTGCTCGCAAGTGGCACGGGTTGAGGCACTATTTTTCTTATTTACTTTTGTATTCCTCAATACAACTTCTGACGTTAACGCTGCTCCGACATCGTCGTCTGGAAGAAGGACAACTATCGTTCGTTGGTTCTTATACCTTTGCGCCAGCTGCCGATCCAGCAGAGCCAAATTTCTCTCGCAGCTCGCAAAAGTAGTTTTGGTTCCACTTTAATCGCATAGAGATATAGCGAAAGTGAAAAGATTTCAGTATATTCTCACGAATAAATATTTCATTTTCTCAAAACTAATACACACATTAGAGTCATGTCAGTTTGAGAACTTTTTGCTTTGGACCAGAGTTATAATCAGGGCTAATGTTTCAAGGCAAATAAATAAAAGACATGCAGTCCTCGCTGCGATTCGTGACTAAAGCGAATGCTTGTCTGCCTTTTTCTGCCACGTACGGCTCATGCGTGGGTCTGTATCTCGTTCTCTTTTTTGTATAATTGCTGGCACCAGCTCTTAATATTTGTGCGGAAATAAATTTTAAATTGAGTACCGTGGGATAAAACAGCCAGCAAAAAATTGAGCCATGAGAGGTTTTCTTTTCCACCCGTGAACCCGAATTCTCGCCCCTCCCTTCGTTATCGCCCGGCTTTCATTCTTCACCGTGCTCTCTGCTTTTCCATAGCTCTGTCGGTTGCACCGACAACTACCACGACGCGCAAGCCAGGAACGGGCGCCTAAGGGCCGCGCTCTGCAGAGGAAACACAAGCGGCGCGTATTCGACGTGTGCGTTGGCTATTTGGTCCATGTTTCTTTAACGCTGAGACTCCCCACACTGTTCACCTTTCCTCCAGGCAAGAAGCGGCAGCAGTTACCGCAGCCCACCTTCTGCCGCCTTCATTTCACCCACTCAAGAACCGACACGGCTACGTGGGGCCCCTTGGGCCACGTGACTTACATGGCTCAGGCACACGTGAGTGACGGTCCCTCTGGCTGGCGGGGGAACGTCTCAGTTTTCTCTCGCAGTATCGAGCTGACGCCGTGAGAAATAAAGAGCGAAACGTGACATTTGCTAAGCTAGTGAGAGTGGCCACGCGAAGCGGGGATAGCAATGGCCCAAAGTAGGCGCCCTACGTACAAACTTCACCTGCGATGCGGACGTCTACTGCAACGTCGTGAGTCTGGGGGTGCATCTCATTAGCAGCTGTCGATGTATAACTGAAAGATGGCATGGCGGTTTCCCGTCTGGTCTATGGCGTGATCTGCTTTTGCGCAAAACTTTAGTAGTTAAAAACCTTACTATGGCGTTTCCAGTCTGCGAACCGAGGAAAATAATGATGCTTTTAGTGCATAGTGTCTATGCGCTGAATATTCGAGCAGAATGTTCTAGCGAAAGGTCTAAGCCCTCCACTATAGCGGAAGCGGCGAATGTACAGTGTTTTGGCTCAAGGACTGAAACTTGCTGCAGGTGGTCGTTCGAAAGAATATTTCCTCTCCGCTACAATTGTTTGTCACAAGTGTTTTTTTTTTTGCGTTGCAGCTGCCAGCAGGTTTGCTGCATTTTGTCAACCACTTATTGATGTATCTACCTGTTGTATTTTAAGTCGCAGCAACTGCATGTTACTCCTGACGTGCACTTCTCAAACTTCTCCATGCGCAAGACATCACGAGTGTTGTTAACCAACTCAACTTGATGCAAATCCCCCCGCCAAGTAGAATAGGCAGTGAGGCATTAATCTCACGCAATTACTACAGCAGATTCTTTGACGCGATTGAGGGATGTCGCGTCACTCACTGCACGATGAAGGCATACCAGTTTTCTGCGCCAAGAACTTGCCTGTCCGTCAGCAGGTTGTCACAGCCGACCACTGTAGGCACTTTCAACGTTTTCGAGCAAGCCATCAGCAGTTTCTCTAAACCGTGTTCCAGATGAGCCCTGCAGAGAAAGCAGTGAACCACATGCCATTTGCTCAGGAGACCAAGACTGAACATAATGCTGTTTTGAACGAATTCGACAGTTCTGTGTGGTATGGATAAGTGTGCGTGGGTGCAACCCTTTGTTGCAAGTTCCGAGACCAAGCTACCTCTGTCAGGAGCAGGAATGCATGCATGTCTTGATGAAACGGCTGCGTTAATTCGCAGGACCTCTCCTTGCCATCAGTGAGAAGCCGTCGAGTTGCAGCTATTACTTCGGCGTCGCACGGTCCCATGCTCCTTCCAGACATGCGCGCTCTGACCAGGGAATTTTCGCAACATGCGGACCTTACGCATGCATGTGCATGTTGAACGATTTAAAATAGATGTCAGAACACAAATTATTATTAATTTATATTCATTTAATATAATAGTGAATAGTATTAGTAATTTAATAATTGTAATTTAATTCATTTCGGCTGTCACAACATAATTTCTTGCAGGACGCAAGTCTTAAATGTCCGATACGCACGTGACATACCCAGGCACACGCTTGTTGGCGTCAGCCGTCGCTTCGAGAGCAGCAAAAGAAAGCGACTAGAGGTGAGCGAGTGTGTGTTCCAATCCCACTGGCCTCGGCTGCGGCTACGGAATGGTTGTGAATTGGATTCATTCCGCCTGTCCCTTCCGCCAGCGAAATCAGCCTTACCATGCAGGGACAGGCTTTCAGTGGCCGAGCACCAGGCTGCCATTTCGCTGAAAAGCTGCAACGGAGAGAACGCGTCAGCGGTCCCAATGTCCTTTGCGCTGCATTTTTAATCAGAAAAGAATCCCCTGGACGTCCATGAACTTTCAGATTAATCTGTATTTCGATAAGACAGGAAAAAGACGGGGAGGTAGAAGGGGGAGGAGGGGAGAGCAGCGGTGTATACAATGAGAGTTATAAAGATCTGTTTCTTAACAGTTCAAGTGGAATTTGACCTGAATTCTTCATATTCGTCTGGTCAAGCTATTAATGACTTTCTTGATATGAAGATTGTAACACTTGATGGGCTTGCTTGAGAAACTCTAGTGGCAGCTGTTAAAAATAAACTTGAAGGGCCGCTGCGGTGGCTCAGTAAATATGGTGCTCGGCTGCTGACCCGAAAGACGCGCATTCGATCCCAGCCACCGCGACTGCATTTCGATGGAGGCGAAATGCTAGAGGCGCGTGCACTGCGTGATCTCAATGAACGTCAAAGGAGCCCAGGTGGTCGACATTATCCGAAGCTCTTCACTACGGCGTCCCTTTGGGAAGTTAAACCCCACAAAACCAAATTAAACTTGAACGACAACTTTATCTCCCACCCCTCCTGTTATGTTGTTCGCACGCCTCCCTTTGAGGGGTTTATAGAGGGTGTTTGACCTAAGACGTTAGGCAAATCTTAAAAATAGGCTTTAAAAATAGGCTCAAAAATTTGGCAACTTCGGCGAGTTACATGCGCTGGAGAGGTAGCTTCGCCCGCAAGCTTCTCGAAAGCGCATGTATTTCGGCTCAATGTAGCCCGAAATTGTTGGCCCAGAGCGCCGCGGGTAACCGCGTTTTCGAAATTCCAAAAAGTAATACGGATATTGCTTATGGTGGCATACACGCCTCTCAGTAATTAAGGAGCCTAACGGTAATAGTTAAAAGGTTAACTATTCAACATTAGTTAACCAACCTCTTAGCACCTCTTAGCTCTATTCTAATGTACTGCACCGCTGACAATGTCATACCGAAGCTAGCGCTCTTCTTACTAAAAAAAAAAACATTTTTTAAAAATAGTGCAAAGTCTTAGGTGAAACACCCTGTATATAGGCGAAAGCACTAGACTTCGTCTGAAGAATCCACTCCGGTGAACACAAGGACAAGAAACCCTCCTTATAACGATTGCAGTCGTTGAGTCGGGTGGTAAGCTTATTTGTTAGCGGTTTTCGATGAGAGCCCTTAGAAAAATTTTGCTCATGGCTCATGGCTGCAATAACGTTACTGCGCTATAAGACGAAGATAACCCCGAAAAGAGCAGGACATACGTACGTGGTTATCCTATAGCGCAGTGACGTTCGTCCAGTCATGAGCCATCCCCAACAAGCGCAACTTGCTGCTTTACCGTAGCGATGGGGCTTATGCGCTCCAGCAATACGTATAGGTTATTTTAGCAGAGACATTCACTAGAATAGATCGTGGTAAGAAAAGCGAAGGCTTTTTCGTTTCGATGCAGAGGGAAATACGACGATAGTGTCTGCCAATTGTGCAGGGTAGTGCAGGGCCTCTGCCCGCTGATTACTGGCACCACGCCTGGCTTTGGGTGCGGTCCATACAAAAACTGGGAAGTTGTCCCTTGCGCATTTTTATCCCGGACCATTTTTTGCACCACAGCCCTCTTTGCCCTCATTTCTTGTCTCATTAATGTGTTCTTGCTTCTGTTGTTCAGCATGCTTTACTTCTCGAGTTCTACTGGGGGAAAATCATGCTCACCCTCCCGCTGTCAGAATGCTATCCCCCCCCCCCCCCCTCTCTATCCCAGTGTTTAACCTGTGGCAAAGCAGTATGTACTGGAGAAGCCGGCGTAGCACCGCGGCGTGATATTTGCCACGTTGTTTAGTCTCACATGATTGAGAAATGACGGGAAGTAGTTGGCCATCTGCGCTTTCCGCACGAGCTTCCGGTCTTTCGCCAGTTGCGGCAAGTAACCTCACATAATAAGCGATCTCCGCCTTCTGTACATTTCGAATAATTTCCCATAAGTGGCGTGCAGTTCGGTGAACAGCAGCCTAATTTTAAGACAGAAGTGATTTTAATGAAATGATTTCGTTATACTGAGCGAACAAAAACCTGGAGCAGAGTTCTTGCGTTGGTATAGGGGACGATATGCTATGAAGTATTAATGCAATGGCCGGAAGAGGCAGTGCTTACCTCCGCAGAAACACTGGTATGGTTGAGGTCGATGTGAAGCCAATGGTGGGGCCTCTCGACGATGCGCTTCCATGCCCGGCACACTCGGCGACAAATCAGAAGGTCCTCGGTTGAAAGGAACTGGATCACTGTTTCGAGGACATTTTTTGCAGAAGGGAACCAATGCTACATAACTTCATATTTGCACTTAAATCGAAGGCGATTAAGAATAAATGACTGAATTTCACTCGCGAAGGATAGCGAAGGGCTGAACCCGATAACTTCGTTGCAATAAAGTCACTTCGTTTTAAGCTATTGTAAGCAATCCCGACACTGCTCGGAAGTCTTAGTCGACAACCCCGTCTGTGAAGTCAGTGCAAAATTGTGTGCAAACGTTTGGCCATGAAGTGTGCCTTACTCGGTCAATTAGAAAAGGTCGTCTTTTACGCAAGGAACCCTTTTCCTTATATTTTCAAATTTTAATCGGGGAAGGCTCGTGCAAGTGCAGATAGTTTTTGCCAGAATGGATCATTTTATATCTAGACAGATTCATTCATCACCATCAGCGTTTGCTTAGCTGAGTCCACTGCAGGAAAAAAATTGACAGATGATTACGATAGCCAATATTACGAAGTTTTAGCTCAGCTCGTCGCGTATTTTAGTCTTGCCACCCACCTTCCCGTGCAGCCACCCTCCAACTGTCCATTCCTCAGCTTTCGCCGTGGCAGGTGACGTTTCGCTCTGCTGCTATCTGTCTGTTGAAAGAGTGACCCATGACCTGTCAGGTGGTGTGTTACGCTGGTAACCACCCTCTGGGATCTTCCTGTGGCAGACACCTTCCAGGTGGCGTTTAGTTCTGCTATTTGGGCAATGGGTCACGCCGACGACTACACCGACGCCGACTACGACGCGGAGTCCAGGAGCACCGCTGCACCCTAAGAAGTCTACTTCTAGTTCTGTCTAAGTAAGCTTTCGGGCTTTTCCCTAACTTTTAAACATTAACTTCCATCCTACTGGTATACTTTGCCTCCTTAGGTCTTCAATCATGCTCGGTGGTTCTTCCCTTCATTAATTAGCAGTGAAATTCTTAACCGAACTGGATGCTGCCGAGGTGTTCCTCGTTTACTCTTGTACCTATTTATTCCCAATACAATTCTTCGAATACCGCTGTAAACATGCAATGCAGCTATTGTGATCATCCTGACACTTGCCATTTGCAGTTTGGACGTGACCGTGATTTAATATCATCATCATCACCACCACCAACATAATCATAAACCCTAAGTACGTGTCCTGCGTGACGAAGAAGGCCTCCTCCACCGATTTACAACTGCGCCAGCTGCGAGCACCCTGTCTCCGCAGACTTGGTCTTCTCTACCGCCCCCGCTATGTTTTGCCTTTTATTGGCGAGCAGCGTCACTCTAAAGAGGAATCAGTTGCCTTTTCACAGCATCACTTACGCAGAACTGGTTGGGTAGTGGCTCTGACCGCAAGTCGACGGTGGAGGCGCCTGGCGTGTGCAGGGTACCCATTGAGAGAGGAACCTGTCCTCTATCGGCAGCTACAGACAGGCACCTTTTCACCGCCCCACAACCGAATTGCCAATCACCCCATCGGCACATCTCCAAAATTTATCTTTAGTAGAGGTGTGAGAATATTCGAAAATTTCGAACAGTGAATCGAATATCTTTCTATTCGATTACTAAAACGAATCGAATAATTTATTTTGAGAATTATTCGAAATGATTCGAGTATAAGTTCGAACTTATAGAACAGTTTTCGAATAATCGGCAGGAGGTTCGAATAAGGCCCGCGGTATTTTTCTTTGACGACTGTTCCAGAAACGGCTCAAGCCGACACCACGCACCATCCTTTCGCGAAAAGTATGAACGAGATGAAGAGCCACAATTTAAGTCACTCTTCATCCGGAATGAAGGTTTCAGCGCTACGACGCGGTCCATTTACGTGGCGGCTTTCACAATGCTTGTATATATTCTCTAAAGCTGGAGAAGGCGGAAAAATGTGGGCAAATTCATCAAAATCCTGCTTTGATTCTCGATATCCGAGGCCATGGTTCATGCGTAGATGCAACCAGTCTCATTTCCTAATTTCCTACGGTGCGGCTCTAGTACCGCCGGGTACCCGCCGGTTTTCTAATGGGCACAAGGTTTCCTCAGGCTTGGTGCTCGGCTTTTCTGGAGTGAAACGTTCGTGAAAAGGGTCTTGGATGAATCATATAGATTATTGTTGCGTCTTTAGCAGCTATAACTAAAACTTGATAAGTTTTAAACTTATAGTTCCAGACAGCAGAGCCACCACTGGCGCTTCAGTGTTTCACACAATTGTTCGTTCTATACGAGTATTAGCACAGGTATTAATTAATATTAGTACTAATATTTGATTCGTACTGAATTCGGCCCTACCAGGAATCTATTTGTATTCGATTCAGTTTTAGCTACACTGTTCATATTCGATTCGGTTTGGAAAAGTACTATTCGCACATTCCTAGCAACTCACAGTAACTACGAAACTATTCCCACGAGCGCACGAGCTCGAACGACTACATTCACTGCTTCCTTTTTCTTCCGAGCCGCCAGACTGGAATGGCCTTCCCCAGACATCGCTGCTACCACGTGCACATCTTCGTTTTTACAGCTTTTAAATGACCATGTTGTTCAAAGATTACTTGTCACGAGATGAAAAAAAGCCCAGCTTTTATGTAATGCCCCCTACGGGAAGCTTTAGGTTAATTAACTGAACTGAACTGAATTCCGCTTCATGTACACCTTTTTTTTCCTCATGTTCTGCTTCAAGTTCACCGCGGTTTCCAGACGCTTTTTCCATTGTTCGCCGAGAACTGGTGCTCAAAACACTTGATTCAATGCAGCCGAGGCGGGCTGTGAATGCTCCACGCGTGCCGTCGCCCAGGCGTTCTAGAAAAGAGTGCCAATAAGCATAAGCCGCTTGCCTCAGACACCAAGAAGCCGCCGCGGTGGCTGAGTGGTTATGGCGCTCGGCTGCTGGCCCGAAAGACGCGGGTTCGATCCCGGCCGCGGCGGTCGAATTTCGATGGAGGCGAGATTCTAGAGGCCCGTGTGCTGTACGATGTCAGTGCACGTCAAAGAACCCCAGGTGGTCGAAATTTCCGGAGCCCTTCACTACGGCGTCTCTAATAGCCTGAGTCGCTTTGGGACGTCAAACCCCCATAAACCATCAGACACCAAGAACCCGAAGTCCGAAAGCGAAAGGCTGATATAAGCCGGCCGACAGAGAATTCCATATTCAGCAGTTCGACAATAGCGTACCGAAGCCGCCCGCAAGCGATTAGAAACTATTTTTCTTAGGCAGAATCATTTCTGCACGTCGGCATAACTTGAAATAATGTCTTCGCAGCTAAATTTTATTGCAAAGGCACCTTTCTCTAATTAATCATTATCGCATGTGCCAGCTGGCGCTTGCATCCCCCGCATTATACCTTTGTGTAATCGCCATTTAATTTGTTTCTCTTTAGTATCTCTATCGCTGCTGAAAGCCCGTTTTTCCTTGCATATTTCCGTGGCTTGCAACAAAGAATGCCCGGATTCAGAAAAAAAAAATCCAGAAATGTACTCAGTCTTTACTTCATAACAGGAGTAGTACTATCTGGGGTTCAGCGTGTCGAAGTGACACGGGGGTTATGAGGGACGCTGTACTGGAGGACTTAGACCACCTGGGTTTCTTCAGCTCACTTTGTTTACGCACAGGCCTCGCGCGTTTTTACACTTCGCCACAAACGAAATGGGACCGCCGCGGCCGGGGTCGAAGCCGCGACCTTCTGGTCAGCACCCGAGCGCCCCAGCCACTGAGCCATCGTGGCGCGCCTTATTTTGTATCTGCTGCATAAGGCAACGAATGCCTCCGAAATTAAGTGTTGCACGACGTGGTTGAGTCGTTGCACCTGTGTTTCACACATTTATGGTGCATGATGCAAATAAAGAGAAGCTATATTCTCACTCAGAGCTTTATGAGATAGAGCAGTGCTAAAAATTTGATAGAATATATGTGCAAACATGTGAATGCAATGTACAAAAGATTTCACATCAATCTGGCGTAAAATGTATTAGAATTGCCGAAAGGACATTACAGAAGCGCCAATTAGGTTACTTTCTTAGACACCAGACTTCCCACAATTTTGTTGCGGCGCATTGGGGGCAATTTTCTCTCTACCTAGCGCAGAGAGCCTTCAGTGTCTAAACCTAAGCGTTAGCGCATCTCATTTCTTCTTTTAAAAAAAGTATTTCGTGTTGCGAGAACGGTGGCGCTGAACCGAGTCCCGAACCAGTTCGGAACGGTTCCGTTGAATCGTTCAGCTCCAAGATGGAGAAAAAAATACAGGTTGAATTCAGTTCCAGTTTCGGGAAAAAATACGGGTTCGGTTCCGGTTTCGGGTTTCGTTTCGGTTCCGGTTCTACACCCTGCTGCGGAGTGGAGCTCCTCCATTCGCAAACATGGCGTCCGCCGAGTCGGTCGTCCGTCCGTCCACGCCGTCTATCGAAAGTGCATAGCTTCCTGATGTAAGCGAAGGAGTTAGCCCTGAAAATCTTCGAATTGCATTGCATCAGGAAAAAAAATTAAGGGGTACTTAATCTCCGCCTTAAGGATATTACACGATAGAATTAATGGGTTGTAGCGCCTACCAAAAGGGAAAGCAGCTGGTGAGGGTCAGCTAACAGCAAATATGTTGAAGGAAGGTGGGGAGATTGTGCTAGAACTAACCACTCTGTATATGAAACGATTTGTCACCTCTTGCGTGCCAAAAATTTTGAAGAACGCTAACATTACCTGAATTAATAAGAAAGGAGACGTCAAGGACTTGAAAAATTGCTGACAGAACAGATTAGTGTCCGTTGCGTAAAGGGTATTTACTAAAGTAATCGCCAATACAGTCAAGGCAACCTGACTCTATCGACCAAATGATCAAATCGACCAAACGATCAGGAAGGCTTTCGTAAAGTGTACTTGACAGTGACCATATTTACACAGCCAATAAGCTGTTAGAGAAATACGCAGGATATAACCAATCCTTACTTATAACCTTCATTGATTACGAGACAGCAGTTGACTCGGTGGAAACCTTAGCAGTCACGCAGGCATTGCGGAATCAGGGTGCAGAAGAGTCTTATACGAAAATACCAAGATATTTATAACGATGGCACAGCTACCATAACGCTTTTTAAAGTCAACAATAAAATTCAAAAAAGGAAATGTTTTCAGGCAGGAAGACACTATCTCGCCAATGCTATTTACCGCCGGTTTACTGGAGATATTCCGAAGCCTGGATTGGGAAAATTTGGGGGTAAGAGTAATCTGCGATTCGCAGATGACATTGCCTTGCTAAACCACTCAGGAGATGAGCTGCAAAGCATGATAGTGAGTTAGACAGGCAGAGCAGGACGGTAGGTCTAAAAATTACCATGCAGGAAACCAAAGTAATGTTCAAGTGTCTCGCAAGGGAACAGCGGTTCACAATTGGTAGCAAGGTGCTGGAAGTGATAAAGGAATACTTAGGACAGGTGGGGACCATTGATCCAGAACGAGAGAAGGAATAACTAGAAGAATAAGATTGGGGTGGAGCGCATTTGGCAGGTTCTCTCAGATCATGAGTAGCAGTTTACCAATATCCCTCAAGAGAAAATTATACAACAGCTGTATCTTACCAGGCTCACCTATGGGACAGAAACGTAAGGGCTAACGAAAAGGATTCAGCTCAAGTTAAGGACAACGCAGCAAGCTATGGAAAAAATGATAGGTGTAACATTAAGAGACCGGAAGAGGGAAGAGTGGGCGAAGGATAAAACAGGGTTTAATGAATCCTAGTCGAAATCAAGAGGAAGAAATGGGCTTGGGCAGGGCATGCACTACTAATGCAAGATAACCGCTGGTCTTGTAACGGAGGGTAACGGTAAGGGTAACGGAGTGGATTCCAAGAGAAGGCAAGAGCAGTATGGAACGGCAGAAAGGTTGGCGGATTAGATTAAGAAGTTTGTGGGGATACGGTGGCCGCAGCTGCAAAGGACAGGGTTAACTGGCGAGACATGGGAGAGGCCTGCAGTGGGCGTAGTCAGGCTGCTGCTGCTGATGCTGATGATGATTATGAGAGCGAACACATGGAGTGACGCTGGAAAAGAAGAGGAGGTGTTGGACACCTTTAAGGTAGTCGGACAGAGAGGACGTGTTCGCTTGCCGCCGTCCATCGCGTCTCAAGCCATCTGCAACAAACGTGGGGCTACGTCTACAGCGCCCACAATTGGTCATCCTCTACTTTACATTCTCTGGGAGTCCTCGTACCACTTTCGGCGCAGTGGTGCAGAGTCATCAAGCGATGCGCCACTGCCCTGCGATGGCAGATGCTGCCAGCGGTGGCACTTGTGCGACCGCTGTTACTCGTCCCGAGCGACCTCTCGCGAAGAATCATTAATTTAAATGACACCTGCCATGACGGGCACTTTGCTCACAATCCGCTGTGCAGGTTGTAATGAATTCGGAAGGTCACGTGACCTAGGTGGCTTACCTAGGCTGCTTCTGTGGGGATTCTTCGCTCATGGTCAATGACGTCGACGGCGGTGTCGACAACGGACGCCGACGACAACTTTACTACGACACGGGCTATACTTAACGCTCTCGTTAAAATTGACAGACACCGAGCGCCACTTGCTGTGAAGATAGAGCAGCTGACTACTGGTACTCTTTTTAGAGGGCAGCTCTTAGGCGCCCTTTCCTGCGTTGCGCGTCGTAGTCGTAGGCGTAAGCAGCAGAGCTAAAGGCCCCTGGAAGGTGGCTCAAACCTCGCATTACCGACTATCGTAATCGTTTGTCCTTTTTTTTTCCCAGAGATAGAGGCACCTGTCGGTGAATACAGCCGCAGAGGAACACAATTATAGAGCGCGCAACATCCTGATTGGTTCAAAGGGCCGTAGTGCCTACACTGCTGCTGCAAGCTACTCCTGAGACGAGGCATAGTCCCACCGTTCTGCTTTGCATGTTTAATTCCTCAATCATGTGCTCCGATTCCTCCCCAGTACTCGCTGGTACCGCAGTGCAATATATGCGGGCCTCATAACAAAAGGGGAAGCACGAATGCGACGGGTGCTGAAAAGTGCACACGATTCTCACCGGCGAGGTCCGCTGTCTTCGAGGGCGCTGTGTCCCGGGCGTTGAGCGCGAACTTCACTCGAGGCTTTCCCGCAAGGCGCCTCGGGCGTAGTTTTGTCTGTGTGGCTCGTTCGATGACTTCGTCGCCGTGGCTCGAGTCATAAGAGCCTGTAATGTCCTTGGCTGGACAATACGCGTCCTTGGGGAAGTTAAACAGCTCATTGCTTTGATGTCTGCGGATTTCAGCGGCTTGAACTAGAGATGGGCATAACGGCTCACTTCAGTGAGCGGCTCAGAACGGCTCCGCTCACTGAAGTGAGCCGGATCATTTTAACGGCTCACCCGCTCACTTGGGTCGCTCAGGAAAGAGCCGGGTCTTTTCAGCAACTCCTTTAAAGAACGAGTGAGCCGTGGTTCTTTCCTTTCCACTCCCTCTCTCCACAAGTGCGGCGCAGGGACCATCACTTTTTTTTTCTTTTCCTTCCGCATGCTACCGGCCCCTTCAAGCGCGTCTCTATGCGTCGCGGGCCTCCGCTATCTGATATTTCTGGGACGAGCCAGTGGGTTAGTGGCACCGCCAGTTAGCTGAGAAAAAAAAGAAAGAAAACTTGTCATCCTTCGAGAGGCGACGCGCAGGTGGGGCGGGGAAGGAAAAGAGCATCACGCAATAAGGGTAAGGGCTCGCGTAATAATAGGTTTTTCGGAAATTTTCGTTATGTGTTTTTTCTTTTATCCAAGCCCTGGGCTCGAGGTTGTGTCAAACTTCAGGGCTGTACGTGGCTACCTTCATTGGTTATCGAAACTTAGGACGGGCCTCGAAATACGGCCGCTCTAACTTCTTTGTTTATAAAACTTACAAAAACGCAAGCAAATGCATTACAAATCACAAGTCGGTATTGCCTAGTTTAGCTAGAGGCCCCGTGCAGTGACTTGTAATTCTGCAAATATACCTAGGCTTTAACACGTGGGTCGATAAGTAAGGTCTTGTAGTGTATGTTCTCTGTGTGAGAATTACCTTTTTTTAGTTACAGTTAGTTCGGCCGTCTGTGTGAGATCTGCTTCTGTAACTCAGTTTGCCTTTGTACATTTATGTAGATATATTTCCTCTCTTCATCATCTGCATTCGATAATCGTCCCCATCTTCAAACACTGCCTGGAGAGGCCCTGTTCCTCTCTTAAGAGAAGGAAGAGACCATGCCTGAATTTACTACACGGCTATTTTACTGATGCATATATCGTTTTGTTTTCAAGAAAGCCAAATAACTAGCAGGTTACACTGTAACCTCTGCTATAGAGTTTAGTTATTTGCCTTTAAAAAAAGCGATATGTGCATTAGTAGAATAACCGTGTTATAGGAATTTTTACTAATACCTTCGAAATGTTGCACCAGCTCACGATGCACGATCAGTGGGAGTCGTGAGACATCGCTCGAACAACAGCTGTCAACGAACGGCGCCATCCTTTGGCAATGATTTGCCAGAAGACACGTTCTGAGCGAAACAGCGCTCGCGGACAACGGACGACAACAAGGAAGACACAACACCGCAGGACAACACAAAGCGAGGACAAGCTCTGCGAGCGCTCTTTTACTCGGAATGCATCTCAACCAACTCGCCCAGAAATACGCACTTTGCCAGAAGACCCGGCTCTGATTGAACGGTTCTTCGAACGGCTCACTGAACGACAGAGAAGCGCCCCTTCAAAACAGCCGCACGGCTCACTGAACGAGAGAGAAGCGGATCTCCAAAAGAGCCGCACGGCTCACTGAACGAGAGAAGCGCCTCTCCAAAAGAGCCGCACGGCTCACTGCACGAGAGAAGCAGTTCACCAAAAGAGCGACTCTCCAAAAGAGCCAAACGGCTCACTGAACGAGAGAATCGGTTCACCAGAAGAGCGGCTCTCCAAAAGAGCCAAACGGCTCACTGAGCCAAAGACCCGGCTCTTCAAAAGATCTGGATCTCCAAAGGAGCCAAACGGCTCACTGAGCCAAAGACCCGGCTCTTCAAAAGATCCGGATCTCCAAAGGAGCTATTCGGCTCACTGAGCCGAAGACCCGGCTCTTCAAAAGATCCGGATCTCCAAAGGAGCCAAACGGCTCACTGAGCCGAAGACCCGGCTCTTCAAAAGAGCCGGATCTCCAAAGGAGCCAAACGGCTCACTGAGCCGAAGACCCGGCTCTTCAAAAGAGCCGGATCTTTTGAAGAGCCGGGTCTTCGGCTCAGTGAGCCGAATGGCTCCTTTGGAGATCCGGATCTCTCGTTCAGCGAGCGGGCGACCCGTTCACTCAACCAGCTTTCTCGCACTGCTAATAGATGGCGAGCAAATCGCACCCAGCAGCTCTGACGGACGGTTCGACACAGCTAACTGAACGACAAACCAGCTTTCTCGCACTGCTAACAGATGGCGGGAAAATCGCACCCGGCAGAAGACCCAGCGACACAGCTCTGTCGGAACAGACAGTTCGCCGTTCGGCACGGATCACTACGGTGGACTACGGTCCTATGGATCAGTGAGCCGGATCTCCAAAAGAACCGCCGCTCACTTTTACTGAGTCACGGCTCACCCGCTCTTTTAAAAGAGCGGATCAGAAGATCCGGCTCACTCCTGAGCGACCCATCTCTAGCTTGAACAGCAGCTTCTACTTTGTCCCGAGATCCAACATTGCTAGAGTCAGTAACGGTATGAACAGGGTGTTGCCCCTCTTTGGGAACCGTGAGCGGACAGAACTCTTGTTAGACGGTGGCCGCAGGTGGTCTTTCTCGCGGGTAGATGTGCGGCGGCGTACATCTGATATGACAGCGCTTCACGGTCCAACTTCATTCTAGCTTCAGTGCGATGAAAGAAGTCGTCAATCTTGGCACGTAGCTTGCCCTGTTCGCGCAAGTAAGCGTCTCGTTTCCTCACAAGATCGTAATTTGGAACGCCCTGAAATGTAAAGCATAAAAATAGAAATAGAACATTGACAACAAAAGTCCTTCAGGCAACAAGAGAGTGAAGAGGTGCTTGATGCTTCAGCGGCGTGTGCTTTTACCAGTCCTCATGTGGCGGACTTTGGTTTACAACGTACGACCCACGAGAGGCCTCGTGGTGAAAGGCTGTACCGGATTATAACTGCGGTACTGTAACAACTCCATTATCACCCAACAATTTTAAACTGAAACGTTTCCTGTATTCTCACTGAAATCCTTCAACCTAACCTGTTAGGAAACACGTTTTTAACGTGGTGCTCAGCGACAGATGAACTGGAAAGCGAAATGTTGGGTCAAGATGAGCATAGGTCTCTGCTTTACACGGCGGCTGAGTTTCGCGTATTAGTGGAAGGTCTAAGTCATGAGGCGTAGTGCATGGTGGCAGCTGTCAGATGTGCATCACAAAACTTCGATGAGCAGGTTGCGTAGCTGCCCAGAAGCAAATAAAGGATTGCCTGAAGCCGCTACAAATTATACAGGTAAGTGTTGTCCTTGCTTCAGCACGGATTTTGCTTTTCCTCACCGAATTTCCGTGCGCAATGATCTCCATGGTCCAGCCTGCATACTGGCAAACTTGACTTCGGCTTGCCATGAAAGGCAGGTGAGCCGTAATTTGATCCCCCACTCAAATGCGCCAAGTGCAATGATAAGCTTTCATAAGGCACCCACAAAACCGATTCGAATGATGCGCTTTGATTATAGCCAGGAAGCTATAGTCTAATGGCCGTTGGAAGCAGGATTTTGATTCTTGTTTTCAGTGTTTCGTCGAAAACGTCCGAAGTTCGTAAAAATTGAAAATATTGGTTCCGTTTGTACACCTCCGCAGAGAAAACAGAAGACTATATTTGGTGAATTACATCTGTTAGAGCTCTGAACGGTTGAAATAAATCTGCATGGTAGTTTGTTGTATTCGGTGCAAGCTGGAAAAATATCAGATGCTTCACCGCTCTATGGTACCAGACTAATTGCGAAATAACCACAGAAACCTGCGACATTGTAGCGCATAGCCCAGAGAACCATAAGTTGCAAAGGAGCTACAATTAAGAAAAACAAAAGAGGGTGGAGGAGGGAGGGGGTGGGCGCGGGTTGAAAGGGTCTTTAAATTCAACCTGTGGTACTTGCAGATATCGACCACACTACAAGAAGTGGGTCATCCAAGCTGTTGGTGGGACTTTAAAAGCTGCCCGTTGTTAATAAAGCAGAGTCGCGACACGTACTTTCTCTGCCACTGCAACGAGGCGTGCCGGGCACAGCTCGACATGCCTGCTTGTCTTGGGCTAACCCGTAGAATTCGACGTGACGAAAGGCGCGATCATAAACACATGAATGAAGTACGCACTGCCAATCTCTTCATGCTTGCTCAGTGCGGTGTTCATTACTACGCGATACCAGTGCAAAATGACGGAGGCTATTATTCCCTTTGAACTACGAGTTACAGCTCACGAGGCACGTGCCTTCTGGCCGGCGCGTCAATGCAAGGCACCCCCAGGGCTATTGGCTCGTGCAAGCGGGAAGCGCAGCGAATCTTCCGCGTACGTTGCTTTCGCCGCGATGCTCCGGGGCGGGCGGCGAGTCGTGACAGAAGCCGTGCCACCACTGCACGTGGTGCAACAGCGAACGGAAGCTCTTGCTGGCAGCCTGGCAGATGGGACAGCGGTACACGGGCGGCGCCATGGAGCACTCGGGGAGGCAGCAGTGACAGCCGGATGTCAACACAGTTGTCGTCATGACTACGCGCCCCTCCGGACCCGTGCGCGGCAAGTTTGAAGCAGAGTGGGCGCATTCTTCCCTGGCAGACTTATATAGAACATTTCTGCCAATCAGAAAGCTCTCCTGATGGTGTGACGCACTATACAGAAGTACCAGGAAATTACAGCTGTTGGAGAAGTACTAGAGAACACCACTGGCACTCAGTGCTCATCTTATGGCCGAGATTTTTAAAGCGCATAGTATCTTTCCCAGTAATTAATAAAAATGCCACACAAAATAAAATTGAAACTACAACCAGAAATCAGCCCGAAAGATAATCCGCATTCGGGAAGTAAAGATAGCTTCTGGACGTCTGATTGCAGGTTGGCCAAGCAAGACGTGTACTCTTAAGGCCACGATAACCTTGAACACTTTACTCCGTCTCCTGATTAAGTGTAGCCATTCATTCCCCCTTTCCGAGCTAGAATTGTGGCTTTAGGCTGCAGAGGAAAATTCGGTGGTCACTTAGGCTCTGCCATAATGGTATGACGCGATAGCGTTAATATGGGTCCCTTCAGCAACCTGGGGTCCTGTTTGCGTATCAGTTTGCAGACACACAGTTCTTTACTATATTTCTCGTTTTCATTTTTATTTTTATTTTACTTCATATTTACAACAGAAACACACACCCTTACAAAAATGGATATTGAATTTCTGATACCATTAATGATATAATCGTGGTGAGTTATCAGAAATTATTCACAAAGGCAACATATGTTTTTTGTATCAGCCCGACATCATAAATGCTTAATGAGTTTTTGCATTAGATTTTTACACCATAATTACATATTACTGATGAATTTTCACATTAACTTTTTTGGAACCGAACTGAGAACAAATTCTTGAAGCGTTTTTGCATGAAGACGTCAGAGCAGTGTCTTTTTCATGTGTCGCTTCAATTTCTCGTGCTGCAGTGGTGCACAGCAATGGAACTTTGCAGTTTAATCTCTTCATTTTCACCTGCGGGAGATTGCGTATATGACACCAAAATTATCTTCGAAAACTACTTATCAACAGTGCCTCACTAAGACTTGTTATGGGACGTCTTATTGGGAATGTATAAGCATCAGCCCGCGCTGTAAAGAACTATACAGATCACGCGAGTGTATCGATGTGTCATTTACAGTAAGTACATCCAGAGATTGTAATGCCTTTTTCTCGACCTTGTTTCTTGCTTCTTTCAGAGGGCCGATAGAAGCTGTTTGTGGGAACGATTGGCAGATTATGGTCCTGTACTGTAACACGTTTCAGCGGAAGTAAAACTTAATAGTTTAGTGGATGCTTAAATTACAGTTAAGAGAGCTTCACCCAAGCGGTTGCAGTTTAATGTTAATGAGCCGTGAAAAAAATTAAATTCGCATTTATTTTTTTTTTGCGAACACTAGTCTAAAATGCATCATAAACCCCTCAGAAATGCATCATGAATTCAGCATGTGTGCAAAAAAAATTAATGAGAATCTCAACAAGAAAAAAATACATCACGTCTATATCAGAATCTCGGTGGCCAATATTAATCACCAATACATAAGAAACTCAGCTCAGAAGTCGTCAAAGATACCTAATGAGTGTGACGGCTGAAATCATTGACATTTTGTCAGAAACAAATCACACATATTTGTAAGGGTTGCAAGGCCTTCCTTTAATCATGTCGAACGGTAGTTTCGTAGAGGAAGAGGGCTAGCGCCATGGCACACGCTGTCCCTTCCTGCTTTCATGGGGCAGCGGTTCGAATCCCGGCTCGACCATTTTTCTTTTGAGCGCAATTTTGTTTCTTCAGAGGCACTACGTAATGGTGGCGGAATGACATCACGACCCTTTGGCCTTATAAGGAATTGTGTAGAGACGTCATCACTGTTGTGCTGTGTGATCGTTGTGGGTTGTTTGAGTTGAATGTTTTGAACAACGTCTGGAATTGCTTTTTGAACTATCTCTGCCCTGTCCGCGTTGCAGTGCTCCCCGGTCCTTGCCCCTTCGCTGCCTCACTGCGGGCAAGGCCAATTTTAGAGATGTTAGCATACCGGAGACGTCCAAGCGGAGAGGTACACCGGTTTTACGTACGCCTGTTGCGCACGCACAGAGGTCCTACCTGGCTGCACTGTTGCCACTGCGCATGCGCAGCTGCCGTACGTAAACCGGCATAAGTCTCCGGTACGCTAAAGCTCTCTTGTCACGTAGCGGGTTGGGCGCGGAGTAACCTGATTTGACGACTGTCACTCAGCACTCTCCGCTGGCGCGCTGTTTTGGAATGGAGCGAGAAATGGCACAAATTAGTTGAGCCACAGCGGCAAGGACAATCGCGTTTGCGAAATTGTAAAAAGTAATATGGCTATTACCAACGGACGCCTACAAATCTCGTTAAAATCAGGCGCTTGTCGATAATAGTTATTGGTAATTAAGAATTTATTTAATCACTTTATAAGTTAACATGATTTTATTGTTTTCGGAGGTCCGCCAACAGTCCGCCGCAAAAAGCGTCTCTTTACCTCAAAACCCTATTTTTAAAATTAGTGGTGGGCTTCCTTGAAACGCCTGGTATGTTTTGTGGTTCGCCAAAGTGAAAATCGCACCAAAAGGAAAATATTCGTAATTTTACTTGCTGTCAAAGTCGCAGGACAATGGCGGGCGAAGAGATATAGGCCACTTGTCCGTGCTTAAAAGGGAAATGGCCGTAGCGCAGAAAAGAATACATAGGTATAAAAATCAGGCAAAGAGGTACAAGGAGAGTAGCGTACGCAGTGAAGCGTTCACGACGTATCCTTCGAGCATGCTGCAGAGTTCAGACTGTCATTCTCTAAGAGAAACATCCCATAAGTTCAAATATTTCTCTATTTCACTGAGGAGCTCAACCTTGAAGTCGCAGTGCTGGCCCTCGCTATAATGAGGTGGCTTATAGCGGCGGGCCTCGGACTTGTACAGGCGTTCCACCTGCAAATGTTCGCTCCGAATAGCAGAAAGGGTTCCCACAAGTTTCTCATTGATGACATCGTCGCTTAAGCTAGTATGGGAACGCAGAATCGTCTTCATTGAATTTCACGATACTACACACCCAAGCGAATAGGCAGCTGCTCTGCTGAGCTTCGCGCCCAGAAGCAATTCAGCCGCCAAGCAGGCCATCGTACGGTTCACGCGGAGCGATTGCTTTATGGTCGCGTCACACACTTCGAGACAATCTGGGCCGTGCAGAATGTTCAATTCAGAGATGCTATGATTCTCGGCCAGGCCCGCTGCCAGGCGTTTCAGGAACACTTTCAGCTCGCCCAAGTCTCCTTGCACGACAGTCAGTGTCACGATACTTGAGTTGACGCGGAGTAAGTCTTGAAAAGCAATGGGCACGACATCGTCCGTCCCGCCGATCAACCAACCATTCAGGGTCAGAGACGAGACTGAGCGAGACTCTGCAAGACCCTGGAGCAAAACCAGTGATGTGTCCGGAGTTGAAGGAAAGTCGAGCTTGACGTTCTCTAAGATCAAGCTGTCTCTGAGCAGTTTGGCTAGAGCCTGGGTGCCTGTATCACACATAACTTCTTTACAGTCGATAGACAGGTCGGTCAGGGTGTCCTTGAGGCAAGGAAGAACCCCGAAGACGATGTCCGCTTCCGGGCCGTACGCGCCACAGAATTTAAAATTTCGGAATCGAACGCCATTTTTTGTGATGGCTTTTCCTAGCAACCAAGCCTGACAGCCCATATAGCAGACTGAGACCCTGTCACACAATCTGTTGTCGACCATAAACTGTAGCAGCTCTCGATACTCGTCTGCCCTTCCGCTTAGTTCCGCGAGGTCCAATAACTGCAGCGTCGAGTTACACCTTAGGCCCCCCAACAGTTCCATAGCACCGTGGCAAGAGATCTGGCACCTATTAAAGCGAAGGTCTCGAAGACACTGGTTTCTGGCAATCTCATTCTTCAAGAGTTCCAGAGCGACTTTCCTCATATTGGACACGGTGATTTAAAGCACCCGTAGAGCGCGTGCTTGCTCCACAATAGCTGCAAGTTATTCCCAGATCCGGTGGTTGTCTATCGCCCAGGAAGTGTCTAAATCAAGCTCGAGGCTCTCCAGAGACTCGCTAATGCTCACAGCACGCACAAGGTGATGCAGGGAGAAAGCCAGTGCGGAGAGGGAAACAATCGCAAGTTCAACCAGATCGATGTTTGTCACAAGAGCATCCAAGAACGGTTCCCAGTCACATTCCACACCTAAGCGCAGTTTCTTGGTGCGAGCTTCGAGCAAGCGGGCAATATTTTTGCCGTCAGCCGGCCTCCGAAGAGCCGTCAATTCTAACTCGTCAAGTCCATCGTAATCTTCGATGCTAGCGACAATCTCCTCCATCGAGGCTGCGTCTATGTAAAGGTCCACGAGAGCTAACTTCTTCAGACCTTTGTTGCGGGCCACGAGAGCTGCAAGGTGAGTTGCGTCCGCCACAGACAGGTTGAAACCCATCAGGACTAGTACGGTTAGTCGTTCCGCGTGTTCATGGAACACGCGGTGAATGGAGAAACTGTTTTCCTTGACATCCTGAAGCTCGACACTCTTAACTGATTCGCTTAGTAGCAGGAGGCTCCAAAACTTCTTGAGGGGGTGAGGCGCAATAATAGACGCGTTCACGATGACGCTTCGAATGCACTGATGCTGGCGAAGTAACCACAGGAGAACAGTGGGAATCATGACATCGTCAGTACCTTGGGGAACGTCGGTGCAGCTTGTAGTTTGGCACAGAAGCGCGCTCTCGTGCATCTCGAACAATTCGACACCGCGTTCGTTCAACATCCGGTTCAACATTCGCTGGTAGTTGAGTGCCCAGAACCGAGTGTGTTCGCCGTCGCCGTTACAAGGGGCCGTAAGCGGAGGGACGTCATCGTTGTTGCCGCGGAACAGCTCGTCGCCGCGTTGGAAGATCTTCAGTGCGCTCTCCGGGGAGTCGAACACGCTGGCGTCCGTTTCATGAAGCAGTCGGCTGAACTCGATGGCAGCAGCGTTGGTAGTTCGGCGTTGAACCTGACGAGAGAACATAGGAACGACAGCTTGTTTTCTTCATTGTTCCTCACGTTCTAAAACTGAAATTTGTGGCTGTTGGTAAGTGTACGTGGTGAACACTTAGTGAAGAGAACGTCATGCGAAGGGGAAGCTACATTCATAGGCGCTGCACGTTCACTATGAGAAGTTGGTGTTAAGATAGTGATAAAGGATGATAAGCACACACTGAGTAACGTGCAAAGACGCTGCAGATGTGTAATTAGGTCCCGCGTTTTCAGATAAAAGTACCCTGATTTACTTAGCCTAGTTTAGATTCAAGGATGTCAGTACGAAATGTCTGGATTGCGTAGGTTGCGTTACTATAGTTTCATTTGCCATTAGGCTCAGTAGTGCAACATGACGCAGTAACATTTATGCAAGACTTAAAATGTGGTAGTTAATATTTGTCGAAGCACACGTCTAGCTAAACTTTAAGCCGCCGTGGTGGCAGAGTGGTTATGCCGCTCGGCTGCTGGCCCAAAAATACACGGGTTCCATCCCGGCCGCGGCGGTAGAATTTCGATGGAGGCGAAATTCTAGAGGCCGTGTGCTGTGCGATGTCAGTGCACGTTAAAGTTCAGAGATGGAGCCTGTGCGAAACGTCAACCTTCAAAGTACAGCGAAAGCAACAGCCTATATTAATTTTGCTTCGTTGTGAAGTTCTCTGCCTAACCTCTGGATTAAAGACTAAGGCCTTCTTCTACAAGTGATTCCGTTAAGTCTGCTGGATAATATATGTATTTTAAACACCACACGTAGTTAAGCTGAACTTACACTGGAAACCAGCGCGCCTTTGCGCCTTCTACAGAATGTAATGGCAGAGCAGCTGCAGCAACAGATTTGGTTTAGCTGATCGTTGCACATTCCTCTCGTTCGCCTATACTGAAGAGTGTGATCTGTTCCGCTGCACATGCACGCAGTTTTTTCAAAGCGAACGTATTGTGCGTCAATTTATAAAAAAATGAAGCGGCAACCTATAAGTAGCGTCGTCCACTGCGGCGAAGAATATATATATATATATATATATATATATATATATATATATATATATATATATATATATATATATATATATATATATATATATATATATATATACATACATGTATATACATATATAATGTAGAGTGGTTTATTGGCACGATGGAAGCGCCGGCTAAGAAGACCTTGGCACAGGCAATCTACGAGGCAGAGAGCCGAGAGACCAGACACAAGCGGCAGTGTTCCATCCAGCACGAGCATCCAACCGGCGGCGCGAGCGCTTCGTCGTCGTTGGCTTCGGGGCTGGTTCATCTTCTTCATTCCAAGTGCCCCGGCGGAAAGAGGGAGCCATCCTGGCGACTCAAGGAGAGGAGACTACGAGGGGGCTATAATACGGCTTCAAGCGGCTGACGTGAACGACGTCGCGGCCACGGCGGCGATGGTCCGAATTAGGTGTCACCGGTTCGATAATGTAGTTGACCGGTGACGTACGCTCCAAGATGCGGTAAGGGCCGATGTGCTTGGCCGAAAATTTGGACGTATTCGGAACAGAGAGCCAGACCAGTGAGCCAGTGGAGAAGTGAACCGCGGGCGTGTCTTGATCGGAAGCATGGGTACGGAGACCTTGACGTTCGGCGGTGAAGGAGCGAGCCAACTGGCGGCACTGCTCAGCATGGCGGGTGATGTCAGAGAGGGAAGCATATTCTGAGCTGTCGGGGTTGTAGGGAAGGATTGTATCCAACATACAAGAAGGTTCGCGTCCGAATAAAAGAAAGACTGGGGAAAAGCCGGTGGTTGCTTGAGAGGCGGTGTTATATGCATAGGTGACGAACGGAAAACCTGATCCCAATTGGAGCTGTCGGAGTGAATGTACATGGCGATCATGTCCCCAAGAGTACGGCTGAAGCGTTCGGTGAGGCCGTTGGTTTGAGGGTGGTAAGCAGTAGTGGTGCGGTGGACTGTGTGGCACGCAGCGAGAAGCTCGTGAAGAACTTCAGACAAGAAAACACGGCCGCGGTCACTGAGAAGTTCGCGAGGAGCGCCATGACGCAGGACAAAGTGATGAAGAAGGAAGAAGGCTACATCGCGAGCAGTAGCCGCAGGTAGGGCAGCGGTCTCAGCATACCGAGTGAGGTGGTCCACGGCGACTATGATCCAGCGATTCCCAGCGGTCGTGAAGGGAAGTGGCCCATATAGGTCGATGCCCACACGATCAAAAGGGCGAGCCGGACACGGTATTGGCTGTAACGGGCCAGTCGAAGGGCGGGTGTCGACTTCCGCTGGTGACAGGCCGTGCAGGAGCGAACGTAGCGACGAACGAAGTTGTACACGCCCCGCCAATAGTACCTCTGGCGTAGTCGCCCGTACGTTTTCAGCGAGCCAGCGTGAGCGCTCTGAGGATCGGCATGGTGGTGTTCACAAATCTCAGTGCGGAGATGTCGGGGAATCACGAGAAGCCACTTGCGGCCATCTGGACGATAGTTGCGCCGGTACAGAAGACCGTCGCGAAGGGCAAAATGGGAAGCCTGGCGACGAAGTGCTCGAGGGAAGAAGGCCGTAGAGGGTGCACGAAGTACGTCGAGCAACGATGAAATCCATGGATCTTGGCGTTGTTGATGGGGCATGTCCATGGTAGTGAGCGCTGCGAGTAGGGATGCAGATATTGGCGAAGAGGGCGCAGGAGAGGGCAGTGGGGAGCGGGACAACGCGTCTTCTTCATTCCAATATATATATATATATATATATATATATATATATATATATATATATATATATATATATATATATATATACATATAAAATCACCAAAAATTGAAGAAACATAACAGGATTTAATTCACGACGTTTCGGCTGGAGGACCAGCCTTTTTCGACTGTAGTACAGCGTTTGAAACACGCAGTTTTTATAGAGAATGAGCGAGGTACAAAGTTTACAAGTTTACAGCAAAGCACGAGTTCAGAACACTTGGGGGAAGGGAAGAGACATTTTTTTTAACAAAGGAAGAGAGAGAATCGGTGCAGGTGCTCCGGAGAGGCCGATTTTTTTTTAATAACAAAAGAACAATAAGATTAAGATAATAAAAATATAAAAAAATATAAAAAAGGGGAGATTCTTTCCCACCACCTCAGGGCTGCCTTGAAAAGGCCCTCGAGGTGTCGCTCCTCTCAGGATTTTGGTGACAAGCGTGAAGGGCTCCACCCCTGTACAAGGAGGAAGCTACATTCCAGAGAAACTGTAGGGGAGGAGGAGGGGGAGTAAAGAGGAATGCAAAGGAGGCCTCTAATAAAGAAAAAAGACGAAAAGAAGACGAAAAAAAGAGAAAAAAGGAAAGTAGTGAAAAAAGGAAAGAAGAGCCATTGTACAAGGCTTGGTAATATGCATTCAGAGAAGGGTGGTGGCCACACGAGAGAATACAAAATAGGACATTAAAAAATGAAAAAAAAAGAAAAAAAAAGAGAAAAAGGGGGGGGGGGATTATTTTCCACCACCTCAGGGCTGCTTTGGAAAGGGGTGAAGGGCGTATTTTGGTGACAAGCGTGAAGGGCTTGACCCCTGTACATGCAGAAGGCAACATTCCAGAGGAACAGGGAGGGGGGTAAAGAGGAATGCCAACGAGGCCTCTAAAAAAAGAAGAGAAAAAAAGAAACACAACACAAAGACAAAAAGAATAAGGAAAAGAAAGAAAATTATGGGAAAAAAGGAAAGAAGAGCCATTGTACAAGACTTGGAAATATCCATTCAGGCAAGGGTTGTGGCAACACGAGAGAAATCTAATACAAGTTCCTAATCAATCCTTAAAAGGGCACTCCGTACACACGCATACAGATATATATATATATATATATATATATATATATATATATATATATATATATATATATATATATATATATATATATATATATATATATATATATATATATGTGTGTGTGTGTGTGTGTGTGTGTGTGTGTGTATTGTGTGTGTGTGCGTGTGTTTCGAATTCAGATGACTTAACGTCATCAAAGCATCGAATTGCGTTGCGAATTCATCGCGGTAGATAAGATCTGCTGAGTCACGGACGAGCACGGTCAGCCGGTAAAACCGGACATGCCCAAGACCGCAGTGATACTCAAGTTAGCGCTTCTGACGAAGCATCGCTTACAGCAGTGTTGAACTTGACGCTGGTTAGGACGTGCGAGCTTTGAGTCGAACTCTTCACATTGCAGTGAAACACGAACCACCTTTGCAGGCTGAGTGTTCGAAACTGGGTTTGCACCCGACGTCCCTTCTGTTTTCCGTTCGGTAGTTACACGCAGTGACCGAACGCTCCGGGAGTTCTACCGTGAACGACTAATAACTGGACGCCCCACTCCAGTTGTAGCCAACACAGTGCTGTTCGCGTGTGTTTTAATTCCTCCAACATGAACTAATGACGCGCACTACCTGTACACATTTCTTATTGTGTAAATAGTTTGTATATACCACTACTCCCCCTGTCCTCTCTTCCTGTCCCCTCACCTCTTTCATTTCATTTCTCCATTATGACTGCTATTCTTTATTTCCGCTGCCCCAGCTCAGGTGCTTCAATCGATGGCAGATGCCGGGCTAGAAAAAATCTCCTTCCTTTTCACTATTATTTTAATGCAAAAAACCACTACCACCACCACCCAAAAGGGCGCAGCGGGGTTTGTAGAGCCTCCTCCAAGCACACATCCCTGAAGAAACCGGTCGCCGCGCCGGTGGTGGCTTGTACCCATTTTTACCGGTGGGTGGCCGGCGGTGGGTTTCGAACCAACCACCTTCCGCAGCCGAAGCGGAGGCACAGACCACTAGGTCACGACTGCGACTGAAAGCATCACCGGTGGTTCTGTTGAGACCCATGTTGTTCTTTGCCAGCAACCACTCCCGACCGCCCGACCGGTATTAACTACCTGTCACGGTGGGCAGGTGGTGACGTCACAAGGTCACGTGACCTAGGTAGAAGGTGGGCCATCTGCTTTCGCGCTCTAAATCCGATGCTGGATTTTCTGTAGAACGGGAACTACATTGATATCGCAGAAATAAATAAATAAATAACCGCTTTCCGAAGTATCACCCTTCAGGGATCTCGGCCGCCCAACGCAGAGGAAACCCTTGCGAGTGCGAGCACTTAATACTTCTGCCGCTGTGCCACTGCTCCGCCGCGCTGTTGCGTCACGGTATGTGGGCCCAGTGTCATCCAGCGCTATTTTCAGCAGGTTATCCCTATAGCAAGCATAACCGCTCAAGCAACGGAGGACGGCGGGAGGATAGAGTAGCCCATTGGCCTAAAACTGCCAATCCGCTGTCAGCGTATTCAAAGCGTGTGCGCAGTATAATCCGCTTCAACGACACGAGTGAAGCTAGAACTGCTATAGAACTGGATAACCACGAAGAAAATATCGCGCAACGCAGCCGCTAACCTGTGTCTCATGTGTTCCTTAGTGTCAAGAGCGCACATTTCGGCTACTGGGAACTTCATTTTTTTTTTTAGTTAAGCGCACACGGCAAAGGAAGCAACGTTGTACACTGGCACTAGTGTGTATGTGCCGTCCTTTGTGCTTTGTGTATACCTTCTGCGCGCTTTACTGAAAGGAAAATGCAGGAAAGGAACTTGGCCCATGAAGAAGCAATATCGATGTGCACCCTGAGAGCATAAAATGCTGCATTGCATAGCAGTTCGCAAGACGAGATTTTGACGCTCAATCGCTGGCTCCGGTCACATAATGACTGGAGCGGCATGGGAAAATTATGGCCTTTTTAAGCGCCAGAGCTACACCTGTGCCTTTTACGCGGTGCCTGCAGCTGCAGCGCCGTAGTAAAGAGCTATTAGTACCGACCACCTGCTGTTTTGCACTGAGCGACGCGGCCGATTATTTCAAGCTCCAAAGCTTTCGGTGGAGCTGAAGTATATATTATACCTGCTACTGTTTCGAAGAACAGGTGTAAAAACCCATAGTGAAGGCTCCCAAAACAGCGAAAATCCTATCATATCAAACGACAAAAATGTTCGACACGCTGTTGGTGGCTACGGAAAAAACTTCACTCACTTGGGGCGGCGGCACAATTGGTTCTGGAGTGGTAGTCTGGAAACCTGCGGCCACTTGGCTGAGCCAAAGACGGCGCAGACAAGATAGCAGCAGAAGTGCTATTTTCGATGTGCGTGCAAAGACAAGCAGGACGAGCCTTGGCTCCTCAGTGTCCCATACTACTGCCAGCCGACAACTATCGTAGTGCAAACTGACGTCATTCGAAGACAGCATGGGATGATGGTATTGACGGGTACGACTACACAGCGCTAACAGACAGGACGGGAGAGGAGAAGGCAAACAAAAGCACAGTCCGCCCTGTCTGTTAGCGCAATGATGTGAAATCCGTCAAGACGAATTAATCAGCCGGACCCAGCTGTCTTCCAGAAACCCGGTGTACGTTTATTTTCCCTACGCACCCAAAAATGAATGGGCCACTACCATGTTCTTCGCCACCCGTGGACAACGGTTGAACGCTTCCGCTTCGAAGACTATCCCAGGAAACCATCTCAGATACGCCTACCGCCGAGGCCGCCAGCATGGCCCCCGGACAGCCCCGGCAACTTCGCCGCGCCAACATCGCTCCGCAGCGGCACAGACAACGCGGCGCAATCTATCGCTCTGCTTGACGGCGACGCAAGCATGACGGATGAAGATTCCAGCCAAATGACTGCGGCGATACCTGTGTCCAATTCCTTCCCTGTTCTTTGCACGGAAAACATGCCTGAAACTAACCCTTGTCAGGTAGGATCTTGCACTTCTAAGTTTTCGAAATTTGCCAAGCAACCTAGGATGGGGTTAGGCACTTCCCAGATCGCTCAAGAAAACCCTAGTTTTGTGAAAAAATGACACAGCGTAAAACTTCGGCGCTCGTAGACAGCTATAAATGCTCGCTACACGGGTGCGCATTTTCGATCGCGGGGCTCTTCCTCGGCACTCACGGTCACCACATTGGTCAGAATCGATCACTGTGCTGATAACGACCATTCTGAGGAGGATGATTGGCAGCCTGTTAGACGAAAGAACAAAGCTACGGCTGCCGATCCGGTCAGTGTTAAACACGCTGTGATATTTAAGCTAACTTCTCCTGGACAACTGCGCACACTGGCTGCACGGAGCCATTGCCGATGAGCTTCAAAAGATTCGTTTTCACTCAGGCCTTCAAGTACGGCCTCTTGAAAGAAGCAATCAGTTTTCAGTCGACAAATCAGATACGTCTGAGAGGGATCATAACTTCTTGGTCTAGAGTCTCTTAATTTATGGAAAGGCGACTTCTATACAGGTTTATGAAACCTTTCGCTTCGGCCAGATCCGCGGTGACATATACCGTGCCAACGGGTTAACAAGCCAACAGCTTAGGGCCAACCTCACGTGCTGCTAATGCAATATCATTAACGCCAGGCCCTTGGGCAAGAACGGAGCAGCTGTAATGGCTTTTCAGAGCTCCAGACTTCCCCGCAAATATAATCTATAGAGCACACTCCTATCGATAGCACATTATCACCCGATATCTGTGATTTGTGAGACCGGTCACAAAATCGGGCACAGGGTAAATCCGTTTCCACTAGTCGACCAACGTCGATGCTCGTTCCATGGTCTCCGCGCACGTGGCAACCTCGAGGCCTGTCCGACAGAAACACGATGCCGAAGTTGCAAAGGTCACCACGTAGCCACAGACACGAAGTGCCCTGTTCGGCGACAGGCCACCAAAACCCTGAGGAACAGCACTTCCCGCTGTACCCGAGTGTCACGACGAAAGGAGCGCAAGCAGCAAGCCGAGCTTCTACGTGGCAACCAAACATTGTCGATGACTGGGCACAATTAAGAGCCCTGCCAGCGCACGGCAACAAGCCTCGGAGCCATTTGCGCTTGTTAATGAGGACTTCCCTCCAATACAAAATGAGCCGTTACCGAAAACACGAGGCAGAGAACATAAAACTAAAAGGCAAGACGCACAAAAACGTTCCGCGCAATCTGAGGGCACTAGTCTAAGGAATGCCGTTCATCCATAACTGTAACTTTTGAGCATCCTGCGACGGCACCCAGGTAGGTCACGTAACCTTGCGGCGTCATCACAACCTGCCCACCGGATAGTTAGCAAACTGCCCACCGTGGCAGGTGACAGTTCAACTAATGATTGGTCGCTTGGGAAGACCAACCTGAGTCGCACGAGGCTCACTGCTGGGAGCACCTGTCATCACAGGTTATACTGGCGCATCGCTTAATCGCTGCACCACTGCTCCAGGGGGGAGTGTGAGTACTCCCGGGGATTTGTGATTGCAAAGTAGAGAATGACAGTCTACATATACGGGAATTAGCCCATTACGCTATCGCGTCATAGCCTTTAGGAAGAACTTTTGTGCCCCTTCAATTTTTTTCTCTTTGCAAGCTTCTGAGTACACGTGATTGCTTACCTATACTAGTTGTCGCAAATCATATGGATGTCGAATTAAGCCTTTGTAATGAGACAGAGCAGTTTTTCTTTTAAATGAATGATTTTGCTCTGTCACAATATTTCTGGAGGCGTCTCTGTCCAGTGACTCGGGACTTTTCTTGAAAAGGCGGCGTGTAATGAATGAATAAATTTAAAAAAGAATGGGCATGTTGAGATGCACCGCCACAAAGCAAAGGGGCCGCAGAATTTTCTCGCCACATTTTTTTTTCTTCACCACGCTTTATGCCCTGTGCATTCTGCTTCAAGCAACACTAGAGACACAGGCCGTTACATTAAAAAAAAGTTGAAGTTATCGCTCTCTGCTCTTTTATAAGTCGCCAAGAGAGGGCGGCAGTGGGCCACAATCCTCGTGATGGGGATCGGCGGCGGGAGCTTTTGGATTTAGTAATTGGCTTTGCCATTTTGGCTGTCACCGTGGGAAGATCTTTCCTTCTTCCATGGGCTCCAACAAGGTGCGAACGCGGGGCAATAGCGATTAGGATTTTTTCCCGAGCGGAAGCGTCCAATACTTCGTACTCCAAGACAGCGGTACCAGGCCGATTATTTTCTTCGCTGAACCAGGCTGCCAGCCTGGGTGAAATCCAAAACTCCCTAGGAAAAAACTCTTACACTGCACACTACCTTATCCATACAGAGTGAAACCAAAAAGTTTTTCGCGTCGGTGCCTAAAATCATACATGGGGACTCAACTTGCCGCAACACCGCAACCGCACAACGCTGCTGTGCCTTCGAATTTTTTTCTCTGCACACGAAAATCCACATTAATACCTTGTGAGCAGCCTTAAGATTTAATGGAACAAAAAGCTGAAAGGACGTGCGTGCCACGTGTCGACTACGATTGGAACATTTCGTGTAAGGCATATCTGGGCGAGCGAGAAGCTCCTATGGGCGGAAATCCCCGATGACCGGCGTCTACTTTAGCTGCAGCATTCACAGACACACACATCTGTCCAGGAGTCAGTGCACATTTTCACAAGACAATTTGAACGTGTATACCAAACTGTTGAAGAGAAGTTTCTCAGCCTTAACGCTCCACATGTACAAGTCATGGAGCACAAAAGAAAAATAACATCGACATGTGCATTAGTACAAAAACACCCAAAAGCTGCCGGAGCGGAAACAAAGTAAACGGCTAACCTTTATAGCCGTAACACTGGAAGGCTCTCTTGAACTCCACAAGCGCCTTGACGGCGATGTTGCAACGCTGCTCCGCATCTCCATAGAAATCGCCCATGTGGTTTCCACTTGAGCACAGTGCATAGCAGGAGGCCACGAAAAAAAGCCTGTCTTCCATAAGACTCCATTTCGCAGAATGAGTGTCTGGGAAGTGTCGATTCAAGCCAAGCCTGTAGGCCTTTAAGGCGGCTAGAAGGGCTTTTGTGTCCACGTGATACGGGGACCACTGCTCCAGGGCATCGTCAGTCTCGTTGACTTCGGTGACGAAGTAGGAACGGGCCCCTTGCTGCTGGTCTTTAGGGGGCGCGTAGAAGAGTCCCCTAAGGACCTCATCTGCCAGCAGCCTCCCTGCACCGCCGTAGTTGACTGCCGGCGGAAGGTCCGGATGGTATAGAGGGAATACGAAGTACTCTTCCGAGGCTGTAAGTGCGCCATGCACGCTCCACGTGTGGCTCAGCACAGACCTGGGCTTCAGGATGTTGCTCAGATCGTGCTGCTGCAGCCTCCAATGAACCTTCATCAGTTTCATCCAGCTGTTGAAAAAGCTAGTCCCGGGGGTGGGCTCCGGCAATACGCTGGCAAGATAGTTTTCGATGTCCTTATGAGTGGTTTCCTTCCTAGCAGTCATCTTCAGCAGAGCACCGCTGCGGCGCATCACGACACCAAGTAGAACGTCTCGGACATCTCGAATCAGAGTGTGGGCTCCTAGATCTGTGGGAAAAAGGCTGAACCAGGCCACGCCTGTTCTGCTTTCAACCTCCACTAGGCAGCGACGCGTGTGCGATGACCAAGGAAGACCAAGGAGTTGAAGAGTGGCCTCAGCGATTTTCCGGTCTGCCATCCAGCCTAGCTCGGTAACAACGCGGAGCCCCAAGCTGAGGGCCAGCGCTTCCCGCGTCTTGGATTTGAGCCCCAGAAGGTACCCAACAGCCCTGAGCAGGCTGGGCTTTTCTGCATGTACCTCAATGTTGGCGGAATAGCGGTGAGCCCATGGGAAATGCGTGTCGACGAGGACCGCCCAGCGGTCGGTGGGAAAGCCGGGAGTCACGACATCACTCAAGTTCAGAATCGACAGCCGCAGAATTTCCTGTTCTGGGTCGACAACGGCGGGTGCCAACACTTCTAGAGTCAGTATATCCATCTCCTGAATCGTAGAGGCCATTTCGGAGGCTAGCAACTCGGAAACGCCGAAAAGAGCCAGCATGTTCTTGACGTACTTTTGGTAGCGGAGGGACGGCTCGGTTCCTCTTCGTTGGCCGGCGAATGTCCGCATCAACGCTATCCAGGCTCCAAACATGGCGCTGCTTCCGATCTTCAGTAAAGGGTTCCCCGTCCCGGCTTGATAAGGGGCAAGATCGAGGGTTACCTGGAACCATAGGTGAATGTTCCAATTTCCGGAGAGGTCAAACAAAATATCCAGCAAGTCATTAGTGGAGGTCATCGGCCATGGGAGGTGGTGTTCGGCCATGAAAGTTTTCAGTTCGTCGAAACCGTTTTTAGAATGCCTTATGCATGACCTGACCAAAGCGGCTACCTTTTTTTCGGCGCTCGGCGTCGACCTTGTTGGGATGCCATTACGGCTGGAGAACTGGGGAGCCCACTTAACGGAATTCAATGCATGGCGGTACATTTCGTCTTCGGCGAGATCAAGAATGGAGACCATGTGGTGGTGCTGCCTCCAGCCGTCGCACACAAATCTATAGAAATTTTCACATGGGTCTTTAGACCAATTGAGAGACAATTCTATGCCAGCCCTGTACTTCTGGCATGCCATATTGTCGCAGCCAGAGAAAAGGTGCAGGTCCGTATGGTCGGTCTGGAGTTTTGGGCTCGTGGGGCGGAGAAAATCGCTGTGCTGGACACGAATCCACTGTGTAACTATCATAAAGATGACTATAGTGACGATGAAGACAAGCATCGTCGCTAGTAGAACCAGCTTAACCCACAGGCTTAAATTGCAGCTTGCCTGCCGGGTGATCACTTGAAGAGCGCCGTGACCCTGAGCGCGAGGAAAACAAAAAGAGTGAATTTTTACTGTCTCATCAGAGCACCCGCGTGAGATTAGTTGTGCAGGGAGGCACTTTATCTTCTTTATTTAAAACAACTCAAATTATACTCTGCCCTGTCTCATCAGAGCTCGGAACTAATCGAATATCATCGTATTTTATACGTCAAATAGCACACGTTCAAGATTATTAAAAAGAATTGAATAAATTCTGAATTTATCGAATACTTTTCAAATAATTTGCATGAAGTTCAAATAAGGCAAGCCGTAATTTTCGTCGTCGGCTGTTAAAAAAAAAGGGTCCCCTCCGACGCCGAACAGTACACTGCCGCCATCTTTCTGCGCGGCAGGGAGAGTTGAGCATCGCGACATGATCCATTTGATTCGCAGTATTCGTAATGCTCATACATGGCCTCCAAGATTGGGCGACGCAGCAGAGCTCAGGCAGGTTTAGCAAACAATGCTTTGACGCCCGATCTCGGAGGTTATTATCAGAAATAGCCCTCCAGCTGGGGACCAAGAAACGCTGATGATCAACTATTACTTGAACTCTCACTACCCCACGATATCGATGCGAACGTTGCCCTCTTTGGGTGCTGGCAAGCATTAGGCTGAAACGGCTGCCACCTGCCTGGTGCTGCCACCTCTTCCTATACCGGTCGAATTTTGGCAAACAGGCGTACGAATACACGACCATTAGCACCACAAATACACTACATTTCGGCATGACCATTCACAAAGGTGCCTGCAAACTCTACAAGAAATAAAAACTATACGCAATAGGTGGAATAGCTCCATAATGCCGCGAAAACTGTAGATGCACACGCCTTGTCAAAAGTACAGCCCAAGGTGTTTACTCCTAAGCCGTGTAGTAGGGCTCTTTTAGCATTTGTGGACTTTTAGAAAAGTGAGTAGACGAATTTCAAAATATTTAGAACGCTGGCGATGAATAACGAGCCACGTAGCATGGCTCAAAACCAAACTTCTTGGGCTCTAAAGTTTTGGCAAAAGGTGCACGTATACACTGTGCGCGAAGCCACCGCTCAAATGCTGTCGCTTTTTCGGCATATTGACGATGTGAACACATGAGCCACAAGATGCCCTTACAGACCGTGCCCGATAGGGTGCCATACTGAACACACACACACAGAGTTGACGATACCCCATCGTCACACCATCGCCGAAGGAGAAGAGGGCCTCCCACTGATCTACCCCACTGTTAGAGAACAGTGACATCTCACTCTCACAGGTGAAAGAAATATTTGTTTTTATGAATGACCAAAAGGCGCCTGAAGTAGATAATGGGCTTCCCCCTTTTTGCTTAAACGAGTCGGTTATTACGAATCCTGCTCAGAAATCCGGTTCATCGAGAGTAAACTGTTTTCGCATGCTTTCGCGACGAAACTGGCAATGCCCAGACAAATTAGAAGGATAGGTGGGGGACAAAATTCTCCAGGACGCGCCACAAGCGACTTTGGCTAATAGCTGACATATTCGATAGCTATCACCTCCTGTCATTAGTACACATCACACAGCACGTGAGCCCGGCTTTCATCTCGACAAGTGTGGCCTCCAGCCAACGGCTGATCACGGAACTATCGGGTTCGGTTCCCGATGGCGCGTCCTCTTTTGTCCCCGACAGTACATCTGAATAAGCCGTTAGAAAATTTTGTGCGGGGATATTCTGCTAAACTTACGCTACGCAGATCTAGATACGATATTTTGATTAATCGCACATGACGGTACGTAAGAGATTTTAGGATGGGCGGGGAACCTGCCGCACTTCGCACATTACGGCAGGCTGTGTAACCGTGAGTTCGTTGTGTTTAGAAAAAGAGGCTTTTCTGCTTTACTTGCATACAGCATCGGCAGTGCATGAAGACAAGTCTTCTCGAACCTTGTATGGTTCAAAGCGCACTTGTTACTTCCAACGCGGCCGTACTGCCTCTTGAGCCGGCTTCTGCTCCATATCAGCACAGACAACGTAGCCAACACAAGCAGCAATTGCCTAACCTACGCCTAACCCAGACTCGTCGACAGTAGCCACGACCTGTTTCATACCTCGTCTCCAGTTTGAAGTCGTCGTTGGTTACGCGTCGCGGATGAAGACGCTCCGGCGGCGACGGGGACGTCACCCTGGCCACGGGTTCCCTCCAGGGCCACGGGCTGCGAAGGCTTGCGAAGGATGAAGTCACGGATGCTGCGACGACGGGACTGGGGGTACATCTGAGACATCATGATGCCCCGGCCGCCCCAAAAAGCTTCCAAGTCCGAGTCGGCTGACCCCGTCGTTGGTCCGCTGTGCGAAGCGTTCGGCACCTCGTCGGCCAACGCCACGTTGCTGAATCCAATCGGGTGGGGGGTGCGCTTGGGCATGGCTCTCGCTGTTTTGCACGAACCCGAGTGTGCTAGCTCGCAAGAAGTGCCTCTCAAGCCTCTGCTGCTCTTGCCCTCACTCGGTCAGTTAAAGGCCAGTGCCCGCGCACCTGCTGCTGCTGCCCCGTGTGCCACGTACGGAATGAGGCGCGTGGCGCCAGCGCTCTGGCGATCAGCTTCTTTTCTTCGGCATGAATGAAAAATACTCCTGGTGGCAAATTAAGCGGTCACAGTGACCTTGAAACAACAAGTTTTAAAAATAATGGCCTTCGTGAACACAAATCTACAAAGACAAAATGAAGGCAATTCATTGAAATGAAAACGAAACTAAAAGCTGTGATACAAATCCATTTATCTAAAATTTCAAAGAAATTTTCTGCGCTGGCAAGGGCCAGACGATCAGTGCAAATACCACAGCGAGGAGAAAGGAGGAATTACAGAAAGGAGAGAAGGGCGGAGGGTGCTGCAAAGTAATCGGTTTCGATTAAAGGTCGACGAACAAAAGACATTTCATTACAGACAGGCAAATGACTGGAGTAAAACAATAATCAATAGAAAATAAAACACAGCGCTTCACCGTTACCTTGCAGCAGACATATTCTAAAGTTTGGGCTCTTAAGCTGAATATTATGGCAACACAAACATCCGCATTCCAGTAATAACAAGGGTCAGATCGGTGCCCATTTATTTGTATAGCTAAAATGCATTGGGATGTTTTGGCCAGATTTTAATGGTGCAGGGATATTTTACTCTGATCCAGTGCTTAGAAACAGTGACCAATGCGTTTTAACCATTCCTCTGGAATGTAGGCTTGTTTTTACTGCACGCCACGAAACTTACCTGGCCTGCACGCGCATCATAAACAATTAACTATTCTCTGTGCTGAGGCGGATATTCGACGCACAAAGAAGACTTTTAAAAAAGACATCAAAACGTTACAAATCAGCAGTGACTCAATATATTTTCAGTTTTTACTTAGCGTAGCATCTCTTATTTTCGTGTCATGCTGTTTGTGTGTGTGTGCTTTCTTTAGTGACCTCATGACATGTTTATACACTGCCTTTGATTTGATTTATGGTGCACTCTCTTTGTATCAAAGTAATTTTTTTACGGTGATACTGTCGTTTGATGCAATGTATTTTGTTCACCATCATACTATGTTAATAATTGTTATTTTTGTGTTGCTCACTGCTGTATAAACTGTTTTGGGGAACTGTGACCTCGTCAGGCTTTACCGCCTTTTGTCGCAGTTCCCTCTTTCATTTTTGAAGGAAAATAAACCTCAACCTCAGCCCAGACATGTAAAGCGGACGAAATTTTCTTGACTCTCGAGTATCAAATTGATTACTGTTGCTTCATATGAGGGCCTGAAATCAAATGTTCGGTATTCGCAAACTATTTTAGAAAATATTTTTAACTTTACGTCATTCTTTTTTAAAACATACATGACTTCATTCATTCGGAAAAGGTTTGGTGTGGTTTTATGAGGTTTATCCTGCTGAAGAGACTCATGCTATGAAGGACGCCATAGAGAAGGGTCCCGGAAATTTCGACCACATGGGGTCCTTCAACGTGTACTGAAATTGCACAGGACACGGGCCTCAAGCATTTTACCTGCATCGAGATGCGACCGCGGCGGCCGGGATCGAACCCGCGTTTTTCGGGTCAGCAGCCGAGCACCGTAATGACTGACCCACCACGTCGGCGATTAAGAACTGATCAAAACAAAAGCTCTTAAAGTGGCGTTCACACAAACGAAGATTCTTACAGTGAGTGCCAACCCTGACATGTCGATTGCTGCAGTGAACACGTTAACAAATGCCTAAAGGTAGGCTGGTCGGAAAAGAAAGTCTATTCAGGAGCAAGCTGTCATTCGCGGCGTGTGTCAGTAATAATCGGAATGGCACAAATAATTTACGTAATGATCTAAATTCACTTATTAACTGACTTTTCAATTAGCAGACCATTGTGGTTAGGGTAAATTGCGTGTAGACGCGGAGAAAACGATGTTATGTAAGTTTTTAGAGAGAAGAAAAAGTCGTTCTCTAAAACAATACAGTGAGAGGAAATGTTGTGCTTTTTTTTCACACAAAGCTGAAACATAGTGCATCAGATGTGCAGGAAGTTCACTGCACACGCAACGTCCACTACTCTCTAAACGCGAATAAGCCTACGCAGGAGTAGAAAGCGAGTAATCTGTCCCCTAGCACACTCCCTTTTAGGGGCAGGGTATGCCGCCCAAGTGCTGGGGTAGATTTTGCTCACCAAATAAACGGAATGCTTACTCATGGAGATGCAGGCATATTTACACCGCAAATCATTGTAAATCGATACGCTTAGCAATGGAAAGAGGCTTTTAAAAGTGGCACTAGAGACATTGAGGTCGGTAAAGAAAAGAGGCTGAAACCTCGGTTAGAATATCCATAACTTCTAACAATTCACATGTTTTCAAGTGGGAATCTGTTTTTGTTGCCGACCATTAGTGTACAGTAATTTAAGCCAAGGAAGTCCACCTAAGGACGTGGAGAGCACGTGCTGCCTCGAGAAAGAAGTGCGCTAGAGGAGAGCTTACTCCTGTTTTAGTCCCGAATAGGCTTATTCGTCTACTGAGTGTAGGTGCATGTTGCTATGCGTACGGCGCCCAATTTAAGCCATACGCGCTATTCTACCGCGTCATGCGCTTAATTTGTTCTGCCACTGACATAAACGACGGCCGCGTAGCTGGCGATGATACCGTCTGTCCTGCGTCCAACGACGACGCAAAAGAAAAAAACAGAAAGGCACAATAGCGCACACGCTTTGAATTGGGCGCCATACGCATGGCAACACCTCAACAGCAGACCATTCTGCTCGCACTAACCTGCCTGCGCACCTCATATGTCGTGTTTAGGTTTTGTCTGGAGCGAAACCCACATTTCATCCCGCTCTAAGCCTTCAGAGAACGAGTTTTGCTTCGTTTTAAAAAATAATATGAGACCATCCCATCTAAGCTACGGACTCCCCTTTGCCCTATTCTCAAGTATCTGCTAATTAAAAATAATTATTATGGTTAACATTTACTGCGGAGGTAATTAGCACAGACCACGGGGCGTATTTATGGGTCACTCTTCGAAGGGGCGGTCGTACTTTCCTAGGACACAGAAAGCCGGAGTTCTCATACTTTTTTTCGTCGAGAAATGGGGTTCAACATGGTTATCCAGTGTAAAATTTCTCGCTCGTGGGAGGTGAAGGCGACCCCTTTCAATCACACCGCCTCAATACGACCACTCATGCCTTGGAAGTGTACATGGCATCAATGTGGCGGAAATTTTTCAAGCGCGACCAATGGTTTAAAAAATGACGTTCTGGCCCCGGCTTACGGGGGCCTCGTTCACAATGAAAGAAAAGAATGAAGGTAGGTTGTATAGGTTTCATGGTATGACGTAAGCATTGGGAGTATATCGGGGGTAGATTGCCTTCGTTGCGATTAAGCGTGTTTGCCATCGTCTGAATATGAAAAGATTCCAGGCAAAGCCTTTTCGTCTTGCTCTTTTCGTTTCCAGTTATCTTCGTGGTGTCCCAGTGATGTCATGGCCCTCGGAAACAGCTTGATCAGCCTGTGCGTTGGTTTCCACGCGCTTATTCTTAACATCATTGTGGTGCTGCTGCAATCTTTTCCGAAAATCGGCTGTTTCACCAATGTAGACATGCTCGCAACCAGCGCAGGGAATCCTATACACGATCGTGACCCCACTTCAAAGGTGCAAAAGGACTTGCAGAAACTTCGGGTTGACGTCTTCTCCTTTGTCTCGCCACAACACAAATCCCTCTACTACTTTCTTCTCTGCAAAAAATGGTTCCGCTCCCACTCTGTTTGGACTGCCAAAAATCTACAGAGAAGGCAACACAATGCGCCAAATCGTCGATTTCACCCGCTTCCTGCTGCACAAGCTGTCGAACTACTTGCATCGTGTATTCTCCCCTTTCGTCGGCAAAAACGAAACGCCAGTGCACAACTCACACGACTTCATTGAAAAGGTTCGCAACTTGGTTATAGAGGACGATGAAATTTTGGTGTCATTTGACGTTAAATCACTGTTTACGAGCGTACCCCTGACCTGGCCGTCAAGGTTTGCATAGATGCGCTCCAGGTGGTGGTGGTGGTGAAAAGTATTTATTAATCTATATGTACAGAGAAGCAGTCGCGGAGAGGCCTCTAGTGGGTCTCGCCCCTTGCAATAGAAGGCGGAGGCCCTCATTCCGGGACCCCATCGGTCCTGTCCGCTGCGCAGGTCTGCCAAACCAGGGCCTGTTGAGCCTATATGAACAGCTGGCGGGCCCCCGGCGCCCTTAGTGGGCGTGATAACAGCACCAGGATGCGGCCGCCTAATCCGCTCTGCTTCTTCGTCCAGGTTACGGCATGGGCTCTGTTCAGCAATGCGCCGCTATCGTCACCTACCCATGAGATCAGCAAGCTGCCCTGCCACTTCAACGACACTTGTGATGCCGCATGCCCGCAAGACAGGCACATTTTCATCGCCGTCCCTCCATCGCATGAAAGATCCAGATCAACAGCGACATCATTTGCTGCCTATAGAACAGCTGGCGGGCCCCCGGCGCCGTTAGTGGGCGTGAGAACAGCACCAGGATGCGGCCACCTAATCCGCTCTGCTTCTTCGTCCAGGTTAGTTCTGTTAATTCCCTGTACGCTAAGAAATCTAATGGCGTGTGCCTGTTGCTGTTCCCACGCCCGGGAGTTTTGCTTTGTGTGTTCAGTGAATGCTTTGATATTGTAAACCAACTGCTGGCGTTGTCCGGGGACGTCGAGCTCAACCCTGGGCGTAACACGAGGCATCAGGTACAGGACTCTCTTCCTGACGTCCAGTCTAAGCAGTTGGAAGATATGTTTGCAATACTGGAGACTTTGAACACGCGAACTGCGGAAATGCAACTGGACTAATAGGCTTTTATAAAGTCTATTGACGATCTTAAGAAGTCCCAGCTGAAGTTAGAAGATTTGAGCGAAATGAAGAAAAGATTAACTAACGTTGAGCGCAAAACTGTTACCATTGACGAAACCGAGAAGGATGTACATCCTTTTCAGCAGTTAGTTGACCAACTTTCTAGTGAAAACTCTCAGCTGAGCGCGCGCCTGTCTGAACTTGAAGACAGGCAGCGACGCGATAACCTTCTGTTCTATGGCATACCTGACGCGCAGTCAGAGTCCTGGGCTCAGTCAGAAGAAAAGCTAGTCAAGGTTCTTTCATCCTGCTTGGAAATTCTGTCCTCTGAAATTTTGGTCGATAGAGCGCACAGGCTCGGTGGGTTCGCATCAGAAAAATGTCGACCAATTATTGCCAAATTTTCATCCTTCAAGGTAAAGCAGAGAATACTGCTTAACTGTTCTAAGCTCAAGGATGAAAAAATTACGCTTACGAGGATTTTTCTTTCGCCACCCGTCACGCTAGAAAAAAACTGGTCGAATTTGGCAAACCCCAGCCGCTCACTTTCAAGCTTCGCTTCAATAAGCTTTACATAAAAAATAAATGCTACTCCTACAATCACTCTGATGACTCCGTTCATGAAATCCCAAGCACCTTCCCGTTGCCAACCGTCAGTTCTGAGGACCCTACGAATGATACCCACAGCGCCTCCGCGCCACCGACCGAACTTGTTACCAATTAGCACTGCGCGAGGGACAGTGGAACTAAGTCCCCGGCCATTATCCCACTTTCTTTTTTGTTCACAAATATTCGCAGCATAATACCTAAACGAGATGATCTTTGTTCTGTAATTGATGCTTGCGATGCTGACATTGTATTTCTTACTGAAACCTGGCTATTGGCGAAGATAGATAGCTGTGAACTTCTTACCTGTAAAAAGAGATATAACATTTATCGGTGCGACAGGGGTTCTAGATGTGGCGGAGGCGTGCTTGTAGCTGTTGCTGATACTGTTATGTCTTTTCCGATCCATTCTGTAAGCGCGTTGGAACTTGTACTGGTTGAAATTCGCACATGCTCTAGGAAATTGATAGTGGGCGTTTGCTATCGTCCGCCGTCTATCTCCCCCACCTTTGTAAACGATCTTCATGATGTCATTCATATGATTACAGTCCGTTATCCGAGCAGTCCCTTTATCTTATTGGGTGAATTTAATTTCCCTAACATAGTGTGGTCTAATGTGAGTTCTTATTGTGAACCTTTTTCAAGTGAATGCGACATGTTCTTGAATTTGTGTAGTGATTTTAACTTATCCCAGCTTGTAACGCAGGCAACTCGAATTTCACCTACTGCGTCTAATATCCTCGATCTGGTACTCACCACATCGCCTGATTTTTTCCAGCCCATATCATACTTGCCAGGGTTAAGTGATCACCTACTCCTTCATTTTGCTTTGACCTGCGCAGTTCCCCATCAACGTAACCACAGTAAATATATCCATGATTACAAAAATGCTGATTCTGATGCTATTAACCTTGAGAAGTCTGTTTTTCTAGACCATTACTTGCTAAGCTTTCATGATCGCTGCGTGAATGCTAACTGGAGCCTGTTTAAAGAAAAAGTTGCTGCGCTCACTGAAAAATATGTTCCACGCTTAGTCATCTCCTCTAACCGTCAATCACCATGGTTCACTAAATCGCTAAAACGACTCTGTAATAAGAAAAAACGCATGTTCCGCTCTGCAAAACTAACCGGTTCCCAAGAATGTTGGACTGCTTATCAGGCCGCGGCCCTTGAATATAAAAGTGCACTGAAGGATGCCAAAGATTTGTTTTTCAATGACACATTACCTTCCCTTTTGATAAATAACCCTAGGCAATTTTGGAGCGTTGTTAACAAAAAAGACAATTCATCCATCAGCCTTAAAGACTCCAGTGACCAACTAATTCATCCTAATGAATGTGCAAATATTTTAAACAGTGTATTCGTTTCAGCTTTTTCCAAAAATCAGTGTTCGGTAACCCCTGCATATAACAGTACTTACTTTTTACCGATGGACTCTATTGTCTTTGATCCTGCTGGAGAGAAAAAATAGTCGAAAAACAAAAGGTTTTTTCATCATATGGTGTTGATAACATTAGTTCTAAGTTCTTGAAAGTATACAGCGCAATAATACTCTCTAACCTATTTCAGCAATCTCTTGAAACAGCATGTATACCTGATGACTGGAAGGTTGGGAAGGTGATTCCCTTGCATAAATCTGGTTATCAACATTCCCCGCATAATTATCGACCCATCTCACTTACCTGCATTCCGTGTAAAATCATGGAGCACGTTATTTACTCTCACCTTGCATCGTTCCTTGATTCTAATGCCTTTTTTACGGACAGTCAACATGGATTTCGGAAGTGGTTTTCTTGAGAAACACAGCTTTTAACCTTCACACATGATCTAAACTCATTCCTCGACAGTGGTTCCGTTGTCGACTGCATATTCCTCGATTTCTCAAAGGCGTTTGACAAGGTCTCTCATCAACTGCTTTTTTTACACTTAGTAAACTTAACCTCCACCCTAACGTTCTTAGGTGGCTGCATTCGTTTCTCACTAATCGTTCACATTTTGTCACCGCTAATAATGCTTCTTCCTTCACTTCTCCAGTTGGATCTGGAGTACCACAAGGCTCTGTTCTAGGACCCTTGCTTTTTCTTATATATATCAATGACTTACCTGACAATCTATCTTCAACAATAAATCTTTTTGCTGATGACTGCGTCATATACCGCAAAATTAAGTGACTCTGATATAGCTATTCTTCAATCGGATATTGATCATGCTCTTGAATGGACTAACAAATGAAACATGGAACTAAACATAAAAAAGTGCAAGTACATGCGGGTTTCTCGTCGTAACACCACATTGCCTTCATATCGTCTTAATAATTGCAGCCTTGAGTCTGTGCCTTTTTACAAATATTTAGGTGTCTTCATTTCCCATAATCTTTCTTGGAAAGTACACATAGACTATGTAAGCAATAACGCTAACTGCATGCTGGGCTACATACGCCGTAACTTTAATCTTTTTTCTAGCTCCGTAAAACTGCTTCTCTACAAGTCGTTGGTTCGTAGTAAACTAGAATATGCTGCATCTATCTGGGACCCTTATCAAGATACACTAATATACGAACTCGAATCTATACAGAACCGTGCGGTCCGTTTCATTCTCTCGAATTATCACCGTAACTCTAGTGTCAGTGCCATGAAATCAAGGTTATCACTCCCACTACTGTCACAACGTAGAAATATATCCCGCCTTTGTCTATTCCATAAGATTTACTACGATAACCCCATCCTTAAGAGAAAATTTATAACGCCACCTTGCTACGTTTCAGCTCGGATCGATCATCGTCATAAAGTTGGTATTCTTTCATGCCAAACAAACCACTTTTACAACTCATTCATCCTCAGCACATCGGCACAATGGAATCACCTTCCCCGATCGGTCTTCGAAATAAGTGACCATTCTGTGTTTAAATCGGCTTTAACTAAATTGATGGTAACATAGTACATGTAATTCTTGCGCCCTGCCGTTTATTCTTTTCAGCTTATGTGGTAGTTCAAACAGACCTGGTCTGCGTGGTAGGCTTACTTTTATGCTTACTTTTATTCTTTGCTCATAATTTCGTGTTAAATTACTGTTAATTTGTTTGACTGTATTTTGCTCTAACCTTCTGATTTGCGCGAGCCATATTTTTGTTCACATTTTTGTGTTACTTGTGACTGCTGTTCCTTTGTTACTTTGTCTATTGTACCCCACTCCCCTCTGTAATGCCCTCGGGCCCTGAGGTGATGATGATGATTATGGATTTTTATGGCGCAAGGGCAGCTATGGCCAAAGAGCGCCATGTCACAAGGTATTTTTCTTTTTCTCAAGGTGGGGTCAGAGACCCATTTCCCAAGCATTTCACCCTAAATAAGCCGAGCACCAGACCAGGGGAAAGCTTGTACCCCTTGTATCACCGGTGGGTACCCGGCGGCACTGGGGATCGAACCCCGCACCTCCCGCATGCGAGGCGGATGCTCAACCACTTGGCCACCGCTGCGGTCCTCGGGCCCTGAGGGTACTGAAATAAATAAATAAATAAATAAATAAATAAATAAATAAATAAATAAATAAATAAATAAATAAATAAATAAATAAATTTTCGTTCCCTTTTTCTCTGATCATGCTCAGTGAAACATGGAGCACAAATGATTTTGACATTTTTAGGGTGACCAACTATACAACTTGCTACTTGAAACCCTCTGGTCTCCGTCGGGGTGGAGTAGCATTATTGGTGTCTAATGACATTGAACGCGATAAGCTGGACTCATATAGTCTACTTACTGATGATTTTGAGGTCCTATCTGTCTGTACCGACAGGTTCGTGTTTTAGGTTTGCTATCGTCCTCCGAAGGGAAATGTGGTTAAGTTTTTTGAAATTGCACGACTGCTTTGTTTCGTTTATAACAGACGGCAAATACGCTCTAATAGCTGGAGGGGATTTTAATATTGATACGTTGAGGGACAATTATTTGGTTAAAGACTTTAACACTGTCTTGGCATTGAATGGCTTCATTAACCTTGTAACCGCTCCATCTAGAATTACACAAGCAACCGAGTCTCTTCTCGATCTGCTGATTACGAACTCCCCCCAACCAATAGCTGACAGAGGAGTAATATCATGTGCACTCAGTGACCATCTTCCAGTGTTTGTATGTATGTATAGGACTGGACCGGTAAAGTACCGAAAGGAAAAAGCTATGTAGTATTATATAACTAATGCTACGCTCAGTTTATTTCATAGTTCACTGCCACAAGTTAAGTAGAATATCGCTGACAATACCAGTGACGTAACTGAGGCTTACAATAAGTTTCTCTAAGTATTTACGCAACTATAACATTAATTCTTCTCATTAAAAGTGCGTGGAAAAAACGTAAAACTCGCAAACCCTGGATAATATAAGTTACACCATGAAATTAAACTGAAAGAAAAGCTCTACGGGATCTTTTTAAACACATGTCGAGCAGATGACTTCAGTAAGTTTTAAGAAATACAGGAATAGGTTAACGTATGACACGCACAGAATACTACGCGGCATTTCTCGAAGTTAAAAATGGTCGCCAAGATTTGCAGTCGTCAAGATTAAGTTGTTTACTAAGGCGCGAGCAACCACACCCAGCCCCACGAATATTAAGGCTTGATGATAAAGATATATTTATAACCTGAGTCTTAGTCTTCTACACATTGGCCGGGCAAGCTTACCGGCCAGGTGCAGCCGCCATTTTCGATGCCGTACACCTTGACCCCGTGATACGGGCCGAAGTGCAGTCCCTTGGGCAGCGCCTTCAACGTGAACACTCCAACCGGGGCACCCTTGACTGTGGAATTACCTGAAGTCAGTAACTCGAGCATGCTCTTACCGACGAGACTGGCGTCTCGCGATTTCACCTGCGTATATTCCGCCGTGTTCACCAGCCGCTCCACTGCAAAGTGGGGGCTAGAGCATACAGGTTAAATTTTACAGCGCTGGCTGTTAAAGACGGATTGAAGTGTTTCGCGCCGTAATTGCAGTCGTCGTCGTCATCCCGGCGCGAATTTGCGATTAAGTGTCCGGTAGCCCCCCCCCCCCCCCCCTAAAAAAAATAAACATACGCGTGAAAATGGGTTGACTCGTGCAGCCCGCCAGAAGAGTGAAGTTGGCGTTTCTGAAGTGTGGTACAGATAGCTGCACCGGCAGAAGCTTGTGCCCACCAAAAACGCATGAAAACGCTTACACGGAGTGGTGATTAAGTATATATAACACATAAATTGACGTGCACTATGATTTGGCGGGTGATTTCGAACGCACATGGCGTGATCAATTTTTGGACTGAGTATTCAGTTCAAGCAGGTATCGCTGTTTTCTAAATGTACTTGACACTTCTTTCAATATTTATACGATTTACATCGTGCATATCCCGAAAAAGCAACCAAAATACAGTCGAACCTCGTTACAACGAAATTCTTTATAACAAAACAACGGATATAACAAAGCAATGACGATTCCAGTTGGAACTTCGGTCAACATGGGCTATACTGAAACTATGGCTATAACGAAGTAACCACCGAGCCCTTCAACGTCGTTTACAACTAGGTTCAACTGTATGCCCATCCGCTCCATACTCTACATGCTCCACATGCTCCATCCGCTGATACAAGCCGAATGAGTGACAAGGCATGCTTCAAAAATAGTGTTTTTTTTTCGAACAGATGCATGCATCCCGTAAACGTCTGCCGCCGATAGCAAAATGTTCTAACCACGTACCAGAAACATTCTTCATACTGAAAGCAACCTTCCGCCGCTTTGCAGAGAAAAACGACCATCCGGCCCCCGACCCCGCCCACACCACTAAAGTGTCTTGAGGAACGTCGGTCACGTGATGGGCGGTCGCCGCTACATAGGAAAGGAATTCCCTCCGATGTGAGTACGTAACAAGGACATGCTTCACATCTTCATGAGCAACGGCGTGCGCGAAAAGAATGAATACTGGTTTCTCATTATGTATCGTAGATTAGCGAAGCAAGCAGCTAGGGGCCTTTGCATGTTCTTTTTTCTAATTACTGCGGTATCAATAACTATATGCACTCCTCCCTGCAGGCCTCTGTTCCAGTCTCATGTCATTCGCGAATCCTACACTTACGTTTTTCTCGTGCTGTTCTTCCCGTGAGGATGGCTCTTCGCGCAGGTCCGGACCGCTGCTCGCAGGAGCCTCCCAGTGGTCCGGAAGCGCATCGGCGGAACTCGAAGGCGGGCTTTCTCTGTGAGTCTCCCAACCGGCCTCGAATGCCTGCGTTAGGCACGCATGCACAGAGTGGCAAGAAGCAATGTTTGCTTTCAAAAGACCAGGGATGGCGATCGCTGGTAGTTGTAGGTTTACGGGGCAGCGAGGTTTAAAAGTTGTTTTTAGACATGATGTTGGGCTGGTCGGTTCATAGTGATTGCAAAAAATCTGCGTGAAGATGATGGTACAAGAAAAGAGAGGTGTGTCCGTTTCTGTGTCTCTTTTCTTCCCGTCGTCTTCGTGCAGTTTTTTGGGCAAGTAACGTTGCAGCCTCTGCATCAAGGTGAATCAAGTTCCAAGAGAATAAATGGCTTGCCCTGCTTCAGAAACCACTTCCTACATGTATCATATTACCCAGAAGTTCTACGGGAGACTTAGAACGGTGATGGTTTGAGCTAATGGGTAATTGAAAAACATGAAGGAACAAGACACAAGCATTTGTGTCCCCTCCCTTAGTTGTTTTGCGATGTCAGCTTTTTTCCGATTCTCAGCGTTTTAAAGCTGCCGAAAGAAAACATTTCGCTGCACTTAGTATGGTGCTGAGTTTCATGCACTCAAGCATAGAAAGGACGAATCCGCAATACAGGATCATCGAATTCTGCGAGGAGACCTATATATAGTAAATGGAAGGACAGTCTTGCCAGTTAGAATACGGAAAGAATGAAACTCAGGGGACGTGCGATGTCAGTGCACGTTAAAGAACCTCAGGTGGTCGAAATTTCAGGAGCCCTTCACTACGGCGTCTCTCATAGCCTGAGTCGCTTTGGGACGTTGAACCCCCATAAACCAAATCGAAACTCTGGGGACGCTTAAGCTACCTTTAGAGTGGAATGGGATAGCATTAGATCACATCTGCTACAGTTTCTGCTGCAACTTTCGTGCGTGTTTGCGTCATTTTGTCTAAAGTTGGCGGTGCACCAATCGTCATATTCGGACTGCTAGCTGCAGATAGCTGTGCTCACAACGTGGTGGGCAGGTTGCGATGACGTCACAGGGTCACGTGACCACTCTCGTTTAATCACCGAATTTTATGACATCTATGGCGGATTCTACTCCTTACGTAAATACTAATGTCATCGCACTGATATTTTGCAACATATACTCTTTTAATTAACGAATGCCGTCATCCGCCGTGCGGTGCCGGTGTTTTACTGCTTAGTTAGTTCATTCTGGGCCGCGATTGCACCCTTTAAAAATACAGAGCACCTGCCAATGCACGCCAAGAAAGGTATTGTAAACGTCCGTGTATGCTTCACTTACCTTCCTCTCCACGTCGGCTAATGCGGTGTCAGTACGGGCAACCGTTCTGCTTCCATCGCAAGCTACAAAAACGATTTTAGGCATATTTTTAGATGGTTAAAGATCTAAAGCGTAGCAGCTTTGTTGGTGAACCACCTAACTAAAAAGGCCAGGTCTCGGTAAAAAAAATACTGTTCGCATCTTCAAAATACTGCGGCATCAATAACTATATGCACTGCTCTATGCAGGCCTGTGTTCAAGTCTCGTGTCAGTCGCGGATCGTAAACTTACGTTTTTCGTCAAGCTGCTCTTCCCATGAGGCCGGCTCTTCGGGCCGATCCTGCCTTCCGCTCCCAGGAGCCTCCCAGTAGTCCGGAAGCATTCGGGCACAGGCGGGCATTCGCTCTGAGTTTCCTTCGGTCGCACGATCTGCGTATACATTGATTGTTATAATGAAGTCTTACATTATGCACAAAAATGCGATCATAAACGGTTTTCCGCTCAAAAATGCTTTTGTCAAGAATTTCTGTGTACAAATGTTTTTTTTTTTAGACTGTCTTCTAAAAAAAGGTAACTACGGCGTCTCTGTTTGAACTTGCTGCCAAATATTCGAAAACTACTGGAAAACCTAACAGCGCAGTCGATTCGTTTGGAAGCAATTTGAACATGTACTACATGATTCGCTCAGCGAAATGAATACAAGGGCATCCGATCAGCTATCTAAAGATTTCGGATATTCACCCACCTCTACTGATGAGAAATGTTGGATGCACGGAGGCCGCACTAAGCAATGCTAATTGCACCTAACAACTACAGGGTAAACTTAAAAACAATTAGGAAATCTTAGAAAATAACGGCAGTTGTTAATTTATCGCGTTTGTTTTATGACATGCGCCAGCGTAGCCGGCATGACCGCTTATAAGCGATCACAGTATCTCACAAAACCACTTTTTTAATCACTTACTTTACCCGCGAACAACGGGTAGTGAGCGTAGTCTCTTCTCTCGTGCGCAAGGCCGACTGGCACATTCAATTCATGCACGAATTTTCTGTTCTGCACAAATACGCAGGCCGGAACTCCGAATAGTCTAAAGAAAGTCGCTGCCACACCAGTCACTCTGACGATCGCAAAGAGCCTAAAGGCATTGAATATTAGCGCCCAGAATGTGCAGGTGCAGGAACAAACGTTTAGCGATGGATATGCCGCTGGGACGCATTCGTTACGGTGGCAAAAGGCTGACCAAAGATCCCGGGATCGTGTCATGCCGCGTGTAGCGACTTAACGAGAAAGCTGGTGAAGTTCAAAACGCCCATCCGCCGAAATTTTGGTGCAGCATATTGAAGCCTGACTGTTCAACGTTAATCCAGAAGCGCAAACTGGACGCCTTCAGACCTGATGATATTTGTACGACCCACACAATTTCTGTTGCCAATACTTCGCAAGTTGCATAACGAGAGAGCAATATACAAAAAACCCACTCTAAGTGACAGCGGCGTTGTAGTCACGCGCATAGAATCTTGGGTAACTGCCACACGGGCCAAATATTTGTGGTCTATGCAAGTGCTTTGTTTGAGTTCCGTATTTACTCGCATTACAGACGCTCTCGGAAAACGGGCGCCTCTGCTTGCTTGGCTTTGAAAATTGCTTTTTTTATTTCACGCAATAGAGCGCCCCTTCTTTTTGCGCACGGCCTGCTGATGGCAGCAGCGTATGCCAGGGACGCTTCTATCTGAATGCCGAAAGAACTACGCCGTACTATAAAAGGCGTATCTATCGATTGTCGAGGCTGCCGTAGCTCACCTTATCGGACGAACAGCCAGTACAAATGCCCCGCGAGGGATATGTGAACCATTAGAAACAACGCCAGGTAACGCAGGGTTACCCTTGACCATCTATCTGCCTTACTGCGTAATATAGCAACTTGTTGCCGTTGGGCTTCTCGTTTAGTACTGCGAGTTGTGCTAAAGTGAACTCTAGTTCTACTGTCCTGGAGCCTATTTATCGGCAGCCACGTGAGTTAATAGGCTCGGTTTTAAAATATAAGTAGCCGACTGCGCTCCTGACTATGGAAGCCGGGCTCAAGAGTTTTTTTTTTTTTATTCTGAAGCTGTGTCGTACCGGATGAAGTGCTTATTCCACCAGCTCCGCACAGCTCTTGTCGCTTTCAATTTTGTTTCTCAATATATTGCTCGACGTAATATACGCACGCCTAAAATTTTCAGATATTTTTCCCGAAATAAATTATGCGAGTAAATATGGCATATAAGCAACTATGATGGAACTCTCTGCCCGAACACAGTCATAAATCTTACAACGCAGACCTAGTTAAAACTCTATACGGATGAAGTGATCTGTTTATGTCCCACTGCAGAGGTTTTTATTGAAAGCACTCTTCTTCGTTGTTTCTTCCCGCGCTTTAAACGGAAATGGAGTCGAGAGAACCATATACGATTCCAAAGACATCACCATCAAATTCACCATGTCCTATGCCATAAAATTTCGGTATTTCGGAGCACCTCCAGGAAGGGTAAATGTTTGAACGCGAATTTTTATTAATAAATTAACGTATCTTGCCTCGTAGCTTATTGTTTTTGTCAACCTTAACTTTATCTAACTTTCCCAATTACCCTTTATCTCTTACGGCCAGGTATGTGCATGCAACGTAACGCGAGAGCAAGGCGATAGGAGTGCAGAATGCAATCTTTACCGAACTGTCATTCCGTACCACAATCTCTGCCTCGTCACTGGATGGACCTCGAACAAAGTGTGAATGCACATGAATCAGGAGAGGCGAAAAGAGGAGACACATCCGAAAAATGCTGAATCATTTCAGGTACAGTGTCAACTGTTCAACCACCAAGCGGGCGGGGCCTCGCTCAAATGTCCCATCCATAAAATTTGAACACTCTCTACTAGCTCCCTCGTGAGTCAGTGGACACCTCAGTAGCGCTTTGTGGCACAAGGAGGTGGTGTTCACCTACCGCGCTAAGCGTTACACAGCTGCTATCGTACCTCTTAAATTGCTTTTATTAAATTGCTTGTACAAAGTTATTATAGCCTTCACTGTAAAAAATTATGACGTGGACATAAATCTGTACATGCGGAAATGCGAAAACTTTGCGAGTTCCATTGCGGCCTTTATTACTTAGTAATGTAATTAATTATTTATGGTAATTTTTCTCGATTCGTTTAATCGAGTTATTTTCTGTCAGTCATTTTATAATACATAATTATGTAGTTTTGTCAACTTTCATGAATTACTTTATTGATCATTCAAGTAATCAAACAATTAGTTTATTAGCTAGTAACCAGTCAATTACATTACAACGTTTAGTCTTTGCTCAATCGCAGGAATTACTATTAATTCACTAATTTGGCGCATTACACGGAGCTATTAGCGAAATAATTTGTTCATTATTTCATCAATAATTTTGTCTAGCAATGTGGTCATTTACACTTTTCATTGAATGTACATTAATCATTACAAATCATAATTACACGCTTACTAGACGATCGACAGTTCATGAAAACACGCTCTGTCCACTGCCCGTGGTGACACATCTTGTCCACGCCACTCATGGGGCAAGAAATGCTTTCGCATTAAAAAAATGGCTGGGGTTCAACGAGGATTGAACGTAGTTAACGGGCGACAGCTGTGTTAAATATTGTCTCAACTGTCTCAAATAAAGCTCAAGGTCAGGTACGCAATGGTCATAGTCATATGACACAAGGTCATACTACCATAGTTATCGTCATATAACCACGTAGTTAAGTCCCATCCATATGAAATCGGACGCTGTACCCGAGGAGCACAGGTCTGACTCTAAAACTCGGCTACCATGGGCGCGGCCTGTCAGCAGCGTCGAGCTGCGGGGGCTCAGGAGGCTCCGCCAGAGATAAAACGCGAGCAGATGCACGAGCGAACGCGGCTACGTGCGCATGCAAGAAACACCGCACACACGCGCTCCAACGCTACTTACAGACAAACTAATACAACGAGGAGACAACGAAGACTGCACATATTCAAAAAGCTGCCCACATAACGTTACGCTTATTGGCACGCGCGAGGAAAGCAGAGACGAGGCGTGGGGTTTGGAGTCTCGGTGCCAACTAGTTTTATTCTTTCTTTGTGCGCCGGCCCTCTCTCGGCGGCAGGCTGGCTACGGTCGACTACGGTCGGCTACGTTCCGCGCTGGCAGCACCGCGGCTTATCCGCGGCATATTTGTGTTCACCACAGCACTCCCCCCCTAGTGAGAACACGAACGGAACCAACACGAGAAAACACTCGTGCGATTAGAGGTTGAGGCGACTTGGCGCATTTAGACGTCTGCCACTGCGCGTGTGGTAGGTGCGAGTATCAGGCGTGGATGCATTTTCCTCCCTGGTGGAAACCGCTGCCCTGGGACGAGGCACTCTTGTATGGGTTCCAGGCGACGGGATGGAGGTGGGTGTCATGGACTGCGTTTCCATGTACGCAGGTTTAAGTCTGTCCAACGAGACAACTTCCCGCCGCCCCCGCATTTCGATAGTGAACGTCTTCCGCCCACGGCGGAGAACCTTGAATGGCCCATCGTACGGTGCTTGTAGTGGTCGTCGTACAGCGTCGTTCCGCCGAAAGACGTGACTACATGACTCAAGCTCGTTGCTCACATGTGTCCTCCTCTCTGCGGGCTGTCGTGGAGGTGTAGCTCGGAGCTTGTTCATGATGTCGCGAAGGCGAGATGCGTAGTCGCTGGCGGAAATGCGAGCTCGCTGTTGGTCAGATGCAAAGAAATCACCAGGCAGACGTAGCGTCGTGCCGTAGACAAGTTCCGCAGCGCTGAAGCCGATATCTGCCTTGCACGCTGTGCGTATGCCCAAGAGCACGATAGGCAATGCTTCCACCCAAGAGTCGTGTTCACTTGCCATGAGTGCTGCTTTCAGCTGCCGGAGAAATCTCTCGACCATTCCATTGCTCATTGGGTGGTAGGCCGTAGTCCTGATGCGCGAGGCGCCGATGAGTTTCGTCAGGCTGGCGAACAACGCAGACTCAAACTGGCTTCCTCTGTCCGTTGTAATGGAGGCAGGCGCACCAAAACGACATAGCCAGTGGTTGACAAAAGCGCGAGCAACAGTTTCGGCTGTAATGTCGGGAATCGGGATAGCTTCTGCCCACCGCGTGAAACAGTCGACCAAAGTGAGGAAGTACATTTGGCCCTGACAAGGTGTCAATGGTCCAACTATGTCCATATGGATGTGGTCGAATCGAGCATCTGGTCCTGGGAAAGTCTCCAACGGTGTCACCGTGTGACGCTGAACCTTGGACCGTTGACACGCAAGACACTCGCGAGTCCACTGTCGGGAATCGCGGTTGATGCCAGGCCATACGAAACGCGCCGTGAGCAGCTTCTGGGTCGCCCGGATTCCTGGGTGTGAAAGCTCGTGTAACGAAGCGTATACCTCACGACGGAGGCAAGCAGGCACGTATGGTCGAGGAGTACTTGTAGATGTATCGCAACAAATGTCTCCTGCTCCGGGCAAAGGAAACCACTGTAGGATGAGTGACGTCGATGTTTCCTGCAAACGGCGCAGTTCGTCATCGTTGCGTTGAGCTGCCACCACTTTTGCGAGGTCTATTCCCGTGTGAGTGAGGGCATTTACTGGGCTGCGCGCGACAGAGAATCGGCGACAGCGTTGTCTACTCCCTTTATGTGGCGAATGTCCGTGGTGAATTCCGATATGTAGGACATCTGCCGCAGCTCGCGGGCTGTGTGCGTGCCGCCATCAGATTTGAGGGAGCGTAAGGCGTAGGTGAGAGGCTTGTGATCAGTCATTATAAAGAATTCCGTCCCTTCTAAGTAATGACGAAAGTGCCTGATTGCTGCGTAGACGGCCAACAGCTCGCGTCCGAAAGTGCTGTAACGCTGCTCGGTGGGTGTCAATTTCCGAGAAAAGAAAGCGATCGGTTGCCATACTCCTTTGTTAAGTTGTTGAAGGACAGCCCCCACAGCTGCGTCCGAGGCGTCGACCGTGACGCACTGTGGGACTCCCGGTTGCGGGTAGGCGAGAAGTGTGGCGTCGGCGAGGTGTCTCTTGATCTCTTGAAAAGCCGCTTCGGAGTCGTCCGTCCAGAGCAGCTCCCTAGCAGCACCTTCGTGTGTCGACAGCAGAAGGTGGAGAGGGTGCAGAACGGCCGCGCACCGAGGTACGAAACGTCGGTAGTAATTTACAAGGCCAAGGAACTCGCGCAGCTGGCGCTTAGTGGTGGGTCGTGGAAACTTCTCGACAGCTTTAACCTCGTCTGGATGAGGTTGAATGCCAGAGCTTGAAACAACATGGCCAAGAAAAGTCAGCTTCTCGGCACCCAGCTCGCACTTGTCCGTGTTAACCAGGATGCCATGCTCCGCCAGGCGCTGAAACACTGATCGCAGATGCGCCTCATGCTCGTCCGGTGAAGTGCTTGCGATGGGTAGGTCGTCGAGGTATGCATGGCAGAAGTCGAGGCCATGCAAAACGCCGTTGATAAAACGCTGGAATGTCTGTCCGGAGTTTCGCAGGCCGAACGGCATGCGCAGAAACTCGAACAGGCCGAAGGGCGTGGTTATCGCCGTCTTCGATACGTCCTCTGGAGCCACGGGGATCTGATGGTACGCCCGCACGAGGTCGATCTTGGAGAAAATCGCCACACCATGTAGGCTGGACGTCACATCATGAATGTGAGGTACCGGATAGCGGTCTGGCACGGTTGCTCGATTGAGGGCTCGATAGTCGCCGCAGGGTCGCCAGTCTCCTGGTGTTGACTTCGGCACCATGTGCAGTGGAGACGCCCATGGGCTAGCGGACGGGCGGATTATGCCGAGCTCGAGCATGTGGTCGAATTCCTGTCGAGCTGCTTGCAGCTTTTGCGGGGACAAGCGGCGTGGGCGTGCGTAAACTGGTGGGCCTGTGGTGACAATGTGGTGGCATACATTGTGTTTGACGGCCGCGCTGGCCGGTGGTGGCCGCGTCAGTTCGGGGAATTCGCCGAGGATGCCGGGTGAATCGTGTAGCGCCCGGCGGTGCTACGAGCGTCGGGCTGAGGGGAGGATGCCTGGATGGCTTCCCGCGCACTTCTGCGTGTGACAGGGGGCCATGTAAACGCTGGTTGCGGACATCGACAAGCAGTCCGAAGTTGCGCAAAAAGTCCGCTCCCAGGATGGCAAATTTTACGTCAGCCACGACGAAAATCCACCGAAATGTCCTCTTGAGGCCCAGGTCCAGCGAGAGAGAGCGTTGCCCGTACGTCGGTATCGTCGTATTGTTGACAGCTTGCAACGGTGCTGCGCACGGTCGTTTGCGATCGGCTGGCAACGCTGGCACGACACTAACTTCCACCCCTGTGTCGACTAGGAAACGAGCACCTCTTTCGCGATCGGTCAGGAAGAATACCGATGGGCGACTGTCCGGCAGGGCGGGGGCACTGGTCACCCTCAGCGCTGGCCCGGGGCGTTTCCCGAATTTTCACAGGGCGGCACACAGTTCCGTGCAGCGTTGCCGAATTTGCGGTGGTACCAGCACACCCTGCGTTGTTGTGGTTGTGATGCGGTACGCTGTCGTGGTCGCTGGTTGCCGCTCGAGTGCAGCGCTCCCGATTCTTGGCCGATCCCCCAGTGTGGTTATGTGCCATCTTTTGAAGTGCTAGCAACATCTAAGCAAAGCGCCCACGGCAGCCCGCTGTTGCAGCCGATTTTTTTTTAATTAACCGGCCAGAGTGTTTGGCGGCAGTATCAACGAGAACAGAGACACCATGCCACCTAAACAACATGCCACGAAACTGCAGTTCGCCCAAGCGTTCGTATCAGCTTCAGCAGATCCTGCATGTCTTGCTCCGTGGCCGGTGACTGCGAGCGTTGCCCGTATACCGCGTCAGCTGCGTCGGGTTGGTCCCTCTAGGTTCAGTGACGACACAAGGGAAGGCTTCCGAGACGACGAACTAACTCAATCAACAAAGGCTGTTTCGTGGCCCCACATTCGGGGCTGTGGTAGTTGAGTCAGCGGAGCGTGAGTGCAAACGCAACCCAATGCGCTTCAAGGCGTCTCGCACGTGGCCGAGGCATCCAACGACCTCAACTGGGATGAACTGCAGTTGCGCCTGATGCTTGTTCTCTGCGCATTCTGCGCTGCGCCAGCGAAAGCTTACAGGCCTTCGACCTCGTGCATGCCGGACATTCACTGCCGCGTCATGGCGTTCTCTGTGCCATATCGGCGCCTGGCTGCAGGCGGCCGACCTCGTGACCGGACTGCCCAGACAGGACCTCACTAGCATAGCCCGGCATAATGAAGCCCTCATCGAGTCACGTATTTGCAGCAACCAGTGGGCATCCGTGTCTTCAGCGGGTGAAAGAAAAAAGGTTTTACACGTGCATGCAAATTGCGTACACGTTTTCAACACCCAAGTCATTCGCTTCAGGCGTTATATCCGACGAGGCCGCCCTATTCATCGGTGAGTACTAGTCTGAGCATAGTGTCGAACGGCTTCGTTCGTTGCAGCACCTGAAAAATGGCAAGCGAGATCGTTGTACTAATTCTTGCAGTGGTGTATTATTTAGCATGCATAGCAAATTAGACCGGTTTTGTGCACACCTTTAAGCTAGCCACACAGTCGTTTAATGCCGACGCACAGCCAAAGTCTCGTCTGTGCAGAATGATGCTGGTTTCTTTCATTCTTGGGCAAGCACCTGCAGGAAGCAAAATTAGTGGTCACACAAGGACCCATAGCGTATGTCAGGTATGCCTTCGTAGTGTAGTTTTCTGCCAGAACTTCTGCCCGACAGCCTTACAGTTCCACTGATCTTTGACGCCGCAGCACAGTTTTTTTTTTCACGCACATTCCCTGTCCATTTTCCGTAGGAGACGCTCCCCGCCCATTTGCACTCCTATCTCTAGCTTTATATACACTTAGACCGCAGTGTTACTCATTTAATGAGAAGGGATGGATCTGCACCTGATTTCCACATCGCTGGGGACATACTGTATTTCCGTTTTGTCGTCTCCGCAGGCCCTTTCGCGTTAAGCGTCAATTCGGTTTTGTCTGTAGGTACAAGCGCAGTGCAAAAATACAAGTCTCCGAGCAGAGATAAATTGAGTTCTGGGTACACACATGGCATTGTTCCAACAAAGAGGACCAGCGAATACCGACACATTTTTAACAGGCGCTGTGGTGACATATCGCTGTTTGCATCGAGTCACAGTACTATTGCAGCACATATACACGTAGGAGAACATGTTATTTGAACCGCAAATGAGGCTTTTTTTTCTCTAACATAAGTTATATCTTTCAAGACAGTGCTGAGGAGCAATTTATGACTGAAAACCGTATACTTCAGCCGTGGCATATTACCTTGTAGAATCACGACAGCTCTGTGCGATATAACGGTGTGTGTGAAGTACAGGCGCTCGATTCGTTGCAGGCCAGCTTCCACCATTGCTTCAGCGGACGCCTCGTCAATTTCACGCCCTCTGTCGATCTCGAAAGACACCAGGTTCACACAGGACCGCACTGCGATAGAGACAGAGGGAGCTTGAAAATATAGGACAGAATGGCAGCTTACGCTCACGGGCCTACGAGGGCATTACGTTCACGATCATCACGGTGCAGCTGCAAAAAATAAAAAATCCAAGTATCGAAACTGACACAAAGTTCCTCGCATGAAAGGGTAAACCGTAAGCTCATCACGGGATTTACCAGGAGCGAGTAAATACACGCACATCTTATGAAATGTGCAAATTGCCTTTAAGTGCAGTCAATTTAAAGTGCGCTTAAAAACTCGTCATATGTTGACCAAACAAAATCCCAAAATTTCTCTCCTATGAAATAGTTTGCTTCGAAACATGATGTTCTGTACGGAGGATAAAAAAAAATGAAGGTTGATTTGAGCAGTTAGGCCAAATGCGAATTCGGTGCGCCAGCACAGTGTGGTCATTGCTTTGAATTGTTTATCATGGTTACGCTTTGCTATTCATGATATTACTATGTGATTAAAATGGTACATCGAGTGCATTGTTTGTCTTTGCATGGTGGGGATGAAGTACAGTACATACGTGACACAATCTTTATTACAATCTTTATATGCTTGGACATCAGCCGCGGCTCCCGTTCCGCATAAGGTGCGGCGTTGTCGCCGTCGGAGGCATTGAGAGCGAAAATCAGGTGGTCAACCTGCCACCTTGGTCACGTGAGCCTGCGAAGTGAGTTGTCCACCGTGTCAGGTGGCCAGCCCCTGTTGACCAGAGGACCATAAAGACAAAAGGCTTCTTCCGTGAATGTGGGCTTGAGTGCTAGGAGACAACAAAGTAAATTATACAATGCTCACTGTTGCTTCTTAAGCGGCATTCCGATGGATGGGTGTGGGGAGGCGGTGCGCGACTTCTCCGTCCCTGCTCCGGATTCATCTCTCACGCAGGTAGCAGCCGAGAGGGACTCCTGGTTGATTTCAACCACCGGGGGTTCTTTAACACGCACTGACACCACATGGTTGTTGGTCAATTGTTTAAGGGAATCCCGCAAGATGGGGTAGATTTTAATAAGGGAGCAATTTTAGCTGAGAGAAGAATTGAGAGTTGCGCTTCAGTCTACACTTTAAGCGTTTTTTCGCCTTACTGGACGGAAAGTTCGTCCTTTCGGAGGCTAACTGCGTTGTCACAGCCATTAATCCTTCTCAAGACTAATGACGTCAGAAGCGAGCAACAACAGATAAAAATAAAAATTTCGTGACCTAGTTGGGAACTGAACCACTGCCGCTTCGGATGGGAGCCGGGCGCATTACCCTCTATAGACCACTGCTACAACTGTTCTTTCTGCCCAATATAGAATTTATTCCGAAGACATTACACAATTTTGAAAAATCAGCTTTTTGAGATAGAAGAGCGCTTTTTTCGGCATGTAATGTTGTCAGCGGAGTAGTACATCAGAATACAGCTAGAATGTCTAACTAGTAGGCTTGTCAACTAATATTGATTAGTTAACTTTTTAACTATTACCGTTAGGCTCCTTAAATTATCGAGAGACGTGTGCAGTCCATCGTAAGTAATATCCTTATCATTTTTTATAATTTCGAAAACGCGGTTACCCACGGCGCTGTTGTCCAACAAATTTTGGCTGCATCGCTCCAAAATACATGCTATTTTGAGAAGCTTGCAGGCAAAGCAACTTCTCCAGGTCACGTATAACTCATCGAAATAGCCAAAATTTGTTGGACCACAGCGCGGAGCGTAACCACGTTTTCGAAATTCTAAAGAGTGATATGGATATTACTTACGATGGGCTACACGCCTTTCAGTAATTAAGGAGCCTAACAGTAATAGCTAAAAAGTTAACTGTTTAATATCAGTTAGCCAGCCTGCTAGCTAGCACATCTTAGCTGTATTCTGATGTACTGTACCGCTGACAAAGCTATGCCGAAAAAAGCGCTCTTATAACTCATAATGCCTACTTTTAGATATTGTGGAAACTCTTAAGTGAAACACCCTTGTATACACAGGTTGTTTACAAAGTAGCCAGCTAGTGGCCGCACTGCAGCGACTTGACAGAAAACACGACTAACACAGCTAGAAGGGTGGCAGGCAAAGACAACACATCAATAAGAGAAACCAATCCGGCGGAAATTCATTTTCATCGTAAGTGTCCTTCAGTGGAGCACCGCCTGGCCAGAATTCGCTCTGGGGAAAACGACGAGCTCAGCATTCCGGTCCAACAAACGCGTTTTGCGTAGGCTGTGAAGTACAAACGGAAAAATCGTCTCGTATGGCTCGTGGTTACGTTGAACCGCCATCAGGTATCGCACGCTGTGGGAATTCAAAGCAAATTCTTTCTTCAGTGTCCTTTCAAAAAGCGTATATGTATGCTCATTATAAAAGTGGACTGTCAACAAACGCCCAAGTAAAGATGGGCGTTCGGTGGAATTAGAAGACACCACTAAGTTGGGAAGGAGGTTGATAAAGCAACTTGCAAGAATGCTCTCGCATATGGAATGGGAGCTGAGATAGTTAGTAGCTCGTTTCTTCTTAGACAACCGCTATAACCGATTCAGCTTTCTAAACAGGTCGTTTATATGTAGCATGCAGCATGCGATGGGTATGTGTAGCCCAGTCACGATTTATAGCACGTATTGCTACTATTCGTGCAATGTCTGGCTGTTTTATTGTGACCCGCTTCTGCAGCAGGCTTTGATAAGAATTAAAACATCGACGTCGCGCTTATAGCAGCGTTCTTCGTGCAAAAAATGTGATCAAGCCGTAAACGTATTGACGCACGGTGCTTCGCACAGGACTGCCTCGTCCCGCAGTTAATGTTTTCGCTGGCCAAACATTGTTTCCGGGGGCGAATGGTCGTCGTCGCTTCAGAAAGGATGAAGAATCTCTTCTAATGTGTAGCGTTTCATGTCCGTTCTCTGAAACAACCGAGAGACGCTTTCGTTGAGCTCTTCCGTAGTGCTTCATAGCTCGAGGCTAACAGTTTGACAGGAGCAAGTTAGTTCACTTCACATAAATTTCAGAGCACTCCTTGGCACATCATATGAAGAGACCTCCTTTCTCCCTTAACTCAAGGAAGCGCTGAAGGGAGCCCTGTAATTTTCATGCCGTTCCTAGCCGATCCTTGGCTCAGCCACTTGTACGCGTCTGGTGTCAGGAATATGCGCCTATTAATAGAAATATGTGAGTCCAAATTGGAAAAGAAAAAGCAAGTGGTTGGTCTGGCAACAACCCATTGTCTTCAGTGCAGCTGCACTGCAGCACAGAGTTTCTTACTATCAACTATAGAGGGAAATCTGGCGGCGCTGCACCTCAGCCACCATGGACGCTCAAAGCAAAATGGGCCGGTGAGCTACTTGGTGCGGGACAGTCGGATTTTTTCGGGAACACAGAGTGGCGTTACTAAAATGCCCCATTCCGTTCACGACGCGCCCCGCACGCAGACGGCTTCGGTGCGAACGTAATGCGCAAAAGTCATAGCAGCGAAAACGCAACAGCAGCGACGCCAATAAAAGGATTCTGTTTTCCGAAGTGTCATTTAAAACCTCTTAAATTGCTTAAGCCATAACATTTTTTTAAACATTTCTTTTTAAAAGTGCGCCTGTTAAGCTCTAAATATTGGTTTGTGTGGTGCACACTTGGCCAATAGGAGAGCAAGCCATCTCTTATTTTAGGCAAACTTTACACTTAGATACTTTTCCGCTCGTTTGTTGCAATTTAAGAAGGGTTTTCTGGCGGGCTAGTTGGTGCTTCTCGTTCATGAATAAACTGCGCGAAAGAAACAGGGACAAAGGCAGGAAAACACGTACACACGCAGAGCACAGTGCGCTCTTTGTGTGTACGTGTTTAGTGCGCTCTGCGTGTGTACGTGTTTTCCTGCCTTTGTCCCTTTTTCTTTCGCGCAGTTTAAAAATGAACGAGTTGCAATTTATACAGGGGGTATTGAATGTTAGGGCATGGTTGATTATCGAACAATGTTTTTTTTCATTATTATTTGGCCAAAAGTTGTGGTTCTGCAGTCGGTAGCTCTCCGTTCCATGATACTTAGAGCGCCCATGGTGGCTGAGGTGGTCTCGATGAAGCTCCATGAAAACTCCCATAGGCGGGGCGCCAGCTTTCCCTCTAAGTAATAGTAAGGAACCCTACTGTGCAGCAGAGACTGTTCGCTCTGCCATTGTGAACTCGTCGTCGCAGCAGCCGCTGGAGACGGCCTACTGCGCAAGCGCAGAGCAAGTGGTTGTGCTGTGGAGTATGCGTTCAGGGCAAACAGAAAGAATAATTTTAAAATTTGGCCGTAGGGGACTTTTAACCAAAAAGGCGGCTTGAGTGCCAACATAGATATATCAGCTGCCAACTGACAGAGGTTCACCTGTTGTGCACGTGTGCAGAAACAAATGCTTCAAGTATACGAATATTGCATGAAATTCGACTTACAGCCATAAGAGAGGCTTGCTGACAAAATAACAGCCGCAGCTTTCCCATGTTCGTGCAGGAGAACAGACTACACGACTATCTCTAATATACCGCCAGCCCTAGTTTATGCCATATGGCAAGTTTTCGAATTAAAAGAGGTATGACTGCTGGTTTGTGCGCTTGCTCGGTGACATGGAATTGTTTGCGCAAGGGTAGCTTGATTTCTTTTCGAAATGTTACTTTGTTTTCCTTGTCAGAAACAATCGAAATTAATGGGCTTACGAACGCAGCAGACGCTGGCCAACGTAAGGCTCCTTCCGCCGACGCACGCGACCTGCAGCTGAGGCCAGCACTTTCCCAACATCTGGCAGACCCGATGGCCAGCGTAGCCTTGCCTTTTTCTGCAAGTAGAACATCACCGCAAGCAGTGGTTACCTACGCGCATAAGGCGCGAAAACAGAAAACAAGATACGATAGAGGCGGATCAAGTTTATAAGAACGTCAATACACATGGCTCTTCAAGGTGTTATAGTCGAATCCGGATATTTATAATTATCGTCTATATAGGGACACTCGGTGGTGACGGCAGTCCATCCTTCAGGAAGACAGCGAAAATGGCTTCCAAAACAAGGTTAATGGGGCTGACTCGCGCCCACAAAGAAATGAACGACTCGGCGGTGGCGATAGCAACAAGCGTGCCCACCGCCCTCGGCCGGGCTAAATTTAATGCTCATAACGAACTTTCGAGGCAAACATGCACAGTAACCACGACAGTCCTAAACAAAGTAGGATCTGTTCCGCCCGTCTGCGATCATTCGAGATAAATCTGGCCACGTCTTGCATCACAAAGCGATAAAGACGCGTGCGGGCAGCTTTGAGGAATGAACAAATAACCATTGCAAAGATTTGCATCAATAGAGCGCACACATTATTCTCTTGAAAATCCCGCATATAATGATAGGGAAGTCACGCAGTATATCGAACTACAATTACGCCGGCCATTTCGTATATCGAACTACGCGCCACGCCCCTGCAAGTGTCGCGCTTGTCCTAAAGGCACACTTTGAACCCTTCTTGCGCGCAGAGACTGGTTAGCTGCACGGCCTTGTGCACCTGCTGGCAGCGCTAGCGCTGTAAAACCGTGTGACCAGGTGAATGTGGATTGGGTTGAGGGTGGCCTTCCATCTCCTGCACTCATTTTCCACGCCGCATCGCTGTTTTGGGGGGAAGCCGACCTTACTGAAGCCTAACGGTGGCCCTCTCCTGGTGTACTTCGCTGCCGAAGACGTGCGGAAGCCAACTGCAGATTAATTTTGATGAGCGGTTACTCTATTTATTGTGTACTGGTAACAAAATTCGATAGGCAGCGCCTAGTTCCTAATAAACGCTCTCTGCAGCTCGGATGCGAAGCAAATTAGGCTCACCAACGCCCAGCGAGCGGGGCGCTGCCAGCATGCCGCCGGCAGGCGGCAAGTCGCTGCAAAGAGCCTGTCACTAGCGTGGGTGCAAAATATTCTTTCCTGTAGGTTACAGATGAGCTTAACTTTGGTCGTTTTTTTCTATATATTGAAATATCGATCCATTTTGCGATCCCTTTCGAGTTTCATATATCCGGGTTCGACTGTACACTCTAATATTGTCACGTAGGGGTGACGGCAGGCAGGCCGTGAAAATTGAAAAAAAAACAAACAAACATGACAAAGCTTCGCAGCATTATATATTCCTTTCGCAAAGTTGAAAGACATTTATCGAAGTAGAGTTTTGGTGGACATTAGATCGTATAAGCAAAAGAATCAAATAAGAAATTTATCTGCCCGATTAAACTATTTTGAAGAACTCATTCAACTACCGTGTGCAGTGTGTTGAGGGGAATTCGCTTGGGTGGAGTAGTCTTCGCTTTGGGAGTAATTACTCATATATCTTCCACCGGAGCGATGCTAAAGAAAATAAAGAAAAGCTATACTGCTTTCTCGGAAAGCTAGCAGCTACACCAATCAGGGCTGCTAGCGGACAGATGGTCGGTAAAGCGGCTGCCGCGGACAGGCTTTGGTCCTGGGATATCAGGACTAATTTTTCTTCAACTGCAAATATTTTGAGAAAGATTCGCAGCTTTACTTTGTCGCCGTATGGCTGCGCCCAGATGGGCACTAATGAATAATTTGTCCCTAACTTTCTAATAGAACTACTGCATGTGAAGTGGGCGTAATAGGGCGCAACTTTATCCATTTTTCTATCCAGAAAAGGAGAGCGCGTCATCCTTTTTTGATTTTCTGAGGAAGCAGTCAGCACTGTGAACACGTGCTGACACCTCTCTTCTGCTTTGGAAGCGTGACTCGAGTTTGTGACGGCTTCAAGCGCGAGAAACGTGCGGGGAAGCGAACTTGCGGAAGATGAAGACAACCGCCTCAAACCACGCAGCGGCTATGGAGCCGGTAAAATAAAAATAAAACAATAGCCTGAAGTTGGCCGACGATACCCTTCAATCTTATAGTATCAACATATGGGTGAGACGTAAAAATTAAGCAGTTAGTAATGCAGTAATTACCTAATTATCCGACAAACAGATGTAGATAGGCCCTGTAGTTCCTCTTTGTGTCCGAGCTCGTGGCCTGGACTGATATTATTGCCGCGAACGTTGGCCGCTAGGTCCAAGACCATGCAGCCCGATGTGTTTACAGCGGCCGACGATAGTGTGTGCCATGCAGCAACCCTAGAATGGCCTCGCACACAGCGGCCAACACCCTGCGGGCAAAAATGTCAGTCCAGGCCACGCGCTTGTGAGACAGATACTGCGGCATTTCCTTTCCCCCAAAACCAATTTTAATTTCATTTTTTAATTTCAATTTTGATTGCAGGTAGTTACACGCAGTGACTGAACGCTTCGCAAGTTCTACCTTGAAAGATTAATAACTGGACACCCCACTCCAGTTGTCGCCAACACAGTGTTGTGCGCGTGTGTTTTAATTCATCTAAAATGAACTAATCACGCGCACAACCTGGACACATTTCTTATTGTGTAAATAGTTTGTATATATTACTTCTCCTCCTATCCTCTCTTCCTGTCCCCTCAACTCTTTCATTTCATTTCTCCATTCTGCCTACTATCCTTTATTTCCGTTGCCCCAGCTCAGGTGCTCCAGTATCAAATGACAGATGCATGGACTGGCAGAGATCTTTTCCTTCCTTTTTACTATTATTTTAATAAAAAAACCACTGCCCCCACCACCACCACGCACTTGGGCATTGCATTGGGCCCGCCAGATATGGTGACCAGAGTCGTGTGAATGGCACATTGTCGAATTTGAAGCTAGTCAACGGAGGCAGCATAATTCAGATTGGACGGCTTTATTCCGTGATAGCGGAAACGAAGAAAATGCGCGCCCGTGGTTGGCACAACGCGCTCTAATAAGCCACATTATCACAGTGGGCAAGGGAAAACGAAGAGAGCGTGACCGAGGCGACGTGGTCACGTGGCTTTGATAACGCGTCGCGATACAGCTCACGTATTTTTTTTTTTAAATTCACTGAAAAGTAAACAGCAACACCCTGCATGCTTCGTACTTCACACCACGGAGATTGCTCTGCGCCTACTGTTCTTGATGGAACAGCATGACGAATAAAATGCAAATACCAATTAAGTAAAGGTAGAAACCACAGTAGGAGTGCTAAATGTACAGTTCACCTCACAGTGGGCATCACAACACCTCACAACGACACATCAACGTTCTACAAACGTTACTGCTGTATCAACGCGCAGACACAAATTTGGCGGTTGTGTTGAAGCGAGGTTATCTTCCGTTTAATGCTATTCGTCGATTGAAGAAGTCGAACTAGCTGTGCAAGTAGTAGCGACGTTGTCGTATAGCGTATCCTTGAACGTCGTCGGGAAACCAAAACACCAGCGCGTGTCCTGGTCTCCGTGTCGGCACCGTATTGCACTCACTGCGGGTCTAAGGGCGGTACGATGAGCGCCTTGATGCGTCTGCATCCTGCTCCCAGGGACCACAGTGCCTCCGGGAGAGTCACGTGGGACGCAGTTACGTAGGCCACCGCCTCGAGGAACGGGCACGCGCTCGCCAGCCACAGGATCCTGCATGCAAGACGGCAACGTGGTACCCGTTAAGATTCAGTAAAAGGCCCCCAGAAGTGCACTCACTGCCCAACCGCTCAGTTCAGGCGACAGCCTTTAATGGCTTATGCTCGCGTCCGTCCGTCCGTCCTTAACGCTCTTCAAATTGACAATAATAAAAATCTTTGTGCACGATCAGATCCGAACCACCATCCTTCCGTTCGGCAGCCCAGCGTGTTAACGACTACGCAACTTCCTGCCAACGCACATGTAGTTCTCCTTATCTAGGACGCTGGATAGTGTTTGCGGAAAGGCGTCAGATCACACGGATGCCTCCCAAACGCCCCCAAATGTCTCCAGCATTTAAGATTCACAAACTATTGTGTACGTAATTACCATCTTGACCACACATCAGTGACACAAGCAGCAACACCGTGCTGTGTAAAGGCTTCTGCCTCACCGCCCTTTAAGTGAACAAAGTGCCCCCTGAATTTTTTCTAATAACCTATTCGTGGATAAGTCAAAAGAGGACCGACATTGTCACGTAGTGGAGACGGCCGTCTGGCAGTCAAGAAATCGGCTAAAACGGCTTCCAAAAGAAACTCTTTATTGGGCTGGCCTGCACCCACAAAAATATGAATGACTACAAACATTCGAGATAAGTCTGGTCGCATCTTGCGTCAGAAGCAAATGATAAATCCGAGTGCCGGCGGCTTTGAGCGTGAACAACAGTGCAAAGATCCGTGGCAATATAAAACTTGCGGCCTTTACTTTCGCTGTCACTGAACGTTCTGCATAACCGATTGGAAAAAAATGATCATTAAAGCTTTTTAACAGATTCAACGCTTCATGGAGACTGAGTTCAGGCGGTTTCGGCTTCCCTTCCGTCAGCAATTAACGTCAGTGGTTGGGCCAGTCTCAGCCGCGGCTCATCCTGTTGGGGTTACGAATCCACAGGACATTTGGCGGCGCACTCTCTGTGGCCTTGTGAGTGGGATGCAGCCAGGGGTTGTTGGCAAGTCTGGAGGGGTGCACACCGGGCTCGTGCGAATCTAGCATATCAAAAGACAGCAAAAATTGAAAAAAACCCCAATTTTTCTCATGCCGAAGGATCACCCCCTCAGTACGAAGGGCGTACAACCAAGCAGCGGTGCGATAATTTCCGATTTCGAAGAGCTCGCGGTACCTTGCGACTGGGCGAGCCAAGTCTGGGTTCTGAGGAACTCAGCTTTGGCTTCAACTGTCCAAAATGACCGGTCTAGTAGTGAGCCCCGAGGGTCAGTAAGCCCCGAAACTTGGGAACGTCAGAGATGTAAACACCGAGTAACGGCTAGGAAGCCCGGAGAAAATCTCACGTGGACCATATATATCCTAGGTAGCAAAAGGTCTTCCTTTTAGTAAAGCGATTCCAAAAGGGCGTCCTTATTATTAGGTGTGGGAGAGAAATGAGGACCTAAAAGTGACTCCTAGCAGAGAACGGTGCCATCCTGGGCATTTTGGGCAGTACCACAATTCATGCTGGGTCTGAGAACCGCTAAAGGGGTCCCCCGTGTGAGTACGGGTCTCTAGCAGTGGAGGAAGGTCTGGGTGCAGGAACCTGGCTTGGGCTTGGGTACCCCATAAACCTGCCTTTGTAGGGTACCGTTTCTCGGAGCGTCGAAGGCCCCGGCGAGCATTCCGTGGTATGGAGGTACGCTTGAAGGCCGAGGGCCACTATTAGGCGAAGAACGAGTGTCCGCCTTCTGCGGGGGTCTGAAAGGAGCTCGACTCTATTCGGATCAATTTTGAAATCCCAAGTTGTCCCCAATCCAACCCAAACTACCATAACCCAAGCCTGACGACCAACGTTCCATTCCTCAAATACCATCCCATACCCGCTACTTTGCAGGGTAGACCAGGGGAGCACCCCAGGCCCGCTCTCTCTGCTGTGGGTCGCTATAGTAAACATTAGCGATGTGCGAATAGTACTTTATCGAGACCGAATCAAATACAAACATAATAGTGCAAGAATATTGAATATTAATCAAATATTTGTATGATTATTCGCTGCTTAATGACAGAATAAATATATTATCAGCGTCAAATGAGACGCGAACAAAAGAATTGAAACACAAACTGCAAATCTGCACTAGCGAGGTTGAACACTAGAGCTGCTGATTTTCGCATCGAAAGCGTAAAGATCACTCTTTGGAAGTGTTAATAGACCACGCGTATATCTCCTTTCCAGCCGCTAATTATTTTGATTGTTTGTGCTCGCGTTTCAGTTGTTTTGTTCGCGTTTCATTTGACGCTGATGGTACGAACGCATATCCACTCGAAACAGTAAAGCGCTATAGCGGTGGCGCTATAAGTCGTACAATTGAAGCTATAGCTGCTTAAATAAGCAACAACTTTTCCCATTGATGACTATGGCGACCAAAATAGCGCCAAGTCACAGTTGATGAGTGGGAGGAGTGTTTGAGCCATGGCCTTCGACATCGGTTATGAAGGTTTGAAGGGAGGCCTTGCTGAAACTGGCCGAGCCCGTTCGCGACGCCCAATCTTGAAGACATTATGAATGATGATTCACGAATGGACCGCATCTCGGCGCAGAACCCTCCCTCCTGCACAGACTAATCGCGCCAGCATGCTATGCGGCGCCGGAGTTAGCCCTGTTTTTTAAACAATGGTTAAAAAAAAAACATATACGGACACACCGCTGTGTGGCTCAGTGGTTATGGCGCTCGACCATTGAGCCTGAGGACCTGGGTTCAAACCTGGCCGAGGCGGCCATTTTCCAATGGAGGCAGAACGCAAAAGGCGCCCGTTTGCTCTGTGATGTCAGTGCAGGTTAAATCGCCCCAGCTGGTCTAAATTAATCCGGAGCCTTACACTATACGGGATCCTTCATAGACCGTGTGTCGCTTCGGGACATTAAACCCCACAAATTACAGAAAAACTACGGCGAGGCCTATTCGAACTTTGTGTCAATTATTCAAAATCTATTCGAAAACTTGAGGACGCATTCGATTAAAAAATTTTGAACATGCTCTATTTTATTCGTCCAGCGAATCAAATAGATGGATATTATTCGCCATTCCAAAATTTCGAATATTCGCACACCCCGAGTATATACAGCTTTCCTCATTTCCACCGCTGGGTGTGCGAAATACCGTTTGCCCTCAGGGACATATTCCTTAGTTATTACAGTGGGCTGCTGCTCGCAAGTGGCACGGGTTGAGGCACTATTTTTCTTATTTACTTTTGTATTCCTCAATACAACTTCTGTCGTTAACGCTGCTCCGACATCGTCGTCTGGAAGAAGGACAACTATCGTTCGTTGGTTCTTATACCTTTGCGCAAGCTGCCGATCCAGCAGAGCCAAATTTTTCTCGCAGCTCGCAAAAGTAGTTTTGGTTCCACTTTAATCGCATAGAGATATAGCGAAAGTGAAAAGATTTCAGTATATTCTCACGAATAAATATTTCATTTTCTCAAGACTAATACACACATTAGAGTCAAGTCAGTTTGAGAACTTTTTGCTTTGGACCAGAGTTATAATCAGGGCTAATGTTTCAAGGCAAATAAATAAAAGACATGCAGTCCTCGCTGCGATTCGTGACTAAAGCGAATGCTTGTCTGCCTTTTTCTGCCACGTACGGCTCATGCGTGGGTCTGTATCTCGTTCTCTTTTTTGTATAATTGCTGGCACCAGCTCTTAATATTTGTCCGGAAATAAATTTTAAATTGAGTACCGTGGGATAAAACAGCCAGCAAAAAATTGAGCCATGAGAGGTTTTCTTTTCCACCCGTGAACCCGAATTCTCGCCCCTCCCTTCGTTATCGCCCTGCTTTCATTCTTCACCGTGCTCTCTGCTTTTCCATAGCTCTGTCGGTTGCACCGACAACTACCACGACGCGCAAGCCAGGAACGGGCGCCTAAGGGCCGCGCTCTGCAGAGGAAACACAAGCGGCGCGTATTCGACGTGTGCGTTGGCTATTTGGTCCATGTTTCTTTAACGCTGAGACTCCCCACACTGTCCACCTTTCCTCCAGGCAAGAAGCGGCAGCAGTTACCGCAGCCCACCTTCTGCCGCCTTCATTTCACCCACTCAAGAACCGACACGGCTACGTGGGGCCCCTTGGGCCACGTGACTTACATGGCTCAGGCACACGTGAGTGACGGTCCCTCTGGCTGGCGGGGGAACGTCTCAGTTTTCTCTCGCAGTATCGAGCTGACGCCGTGAGAAATAAAGAGCGAAACGTGACATTTGCTAAGCTAGTGAGAGTGGCCACGCGAAGCGGGGATAGCAATGGCCCAAAGTAGGCGCCCTTCGTACAAACTTCACCTGCGGTGCGGACGTCTACTGCAACGTCGTGAGTCTGGGGGTGCATCTCATTAGCAGCTGTCGATGTATAACTGAAAGATGGCATGGCGGTTTCCCGTCTGGTCTATGGCGTGATCTGCTTTTGCGCAAAACTTTAGCAGTTAAAAACCTTACTATGGCGTTTCCAGTCTGCGAACCGAGGAAAATAATGGTGCTTTTAGTGCATAGTGTCTATGCGCTGAATATTCGAGCAGAATGTTCTAGCGAAAGGTCTAAGCCCTCCACTATAGCGGAAGCGGCGAATGTACAGTGTTTTGGCTCAAGGACTGAAACTTGCTGCAGGTGGTCGTTCGAAAGAATATTTCCTCTCCGCTACAATTGTTTGTCACAAGTGTTTTTTTTTTGCGTTGCAGCTGCCAGCAGGTTTGCTGCATTTTGTCAACCACTTATTGATGTATCTACCTGTTGTATTTTAAGTCGCAGCAACTGCATGTTACTCCTGACGTGCACTTCTCAAACTTCTCCATGCGCAAGACATCACGAGTGTTGTTAACCAACTCAACTTGATGCAAATCCCCCCGCCAAGTAGAATAGGCAGTGAGGCATTATTCTCACGCAATTACTACAGCAGATTCTTTGACGCGATTGAGGGATGTCGCGTCACTCACTGCACGATGAAGGCATACCAGTTTTCTGCGCCAAGAACTTGCCTGTCCGTCAGCAGGTTGTCACAGCCGACCACTGTAAGCACTTTCAACGTTTTCGAGCAAGCCATCAGCAGTTTCTCTAAACCGTGTTCCAGATGAGCCCTGCAGAGAAAGCAGTGAACCACATGCCATTTGCTCAGGAGACCAAGACTGAACATAATGCTGTTTTGAACGAATTCGACAGTTCTGTGTGGTATGGATAAGTGTGCGTGGGTGCAACCCTTTGTTGCAAGTTACCTCTGTCAAGTTACCTCTGTCAAGCTACCAAGCTACCTCTGTCAGGAGCAGGAATGCATGCATGTCTTGATGAAACGGCTGCGTTAATTCGCAGGACCTCTCCTTGCCATCAGTGAGAAGCCGTCGAGTTGCAGCTATTACTTCGGCGTCGCACGGTCCCATGCTCCTTCCAGACATGCGCGCTCTGACCAGGGAATTTTCGCAACATGCGGACCTTACGCATGCATGTGCATGTTGAACGATTTAAAATAGATGTCAGAACACAAATTATTATTAATTTATATTTATTTAATATAATAGTGAATAGTATTAGTAATTTAATAATTGTAATTTAATTCATTTCGGCTGTCAAAACATAATTTCTTGCAGGACGCAAGTCTTAAATGTCCGATACGCACGTGACATACCCAGGCACACGCTTGTTGGCGTCAGCCGTCGCTTCGAGAGCAGCAAAAGAAAGCGACTAGAGGTGAGCGAGTGTGTGTTCCAATCCCACTGGCCTCGGCTGCGGCTACGGAATGGTTGTGAATTGGATTCATTCTGCCTGTCCCTTCCGCCAGCGAAATCAGCCTTACCTTGCAAGGACAGGCTTTCAGTGGCCGAGCACCAGGCTGCCATTTCGCTGAAAAGCTGCAACGGAGAGAACGCGTCAGCGGTCCCAATGTCCTTTGAGCTGCATTTTTAATCAGAAAAGAATCCTCTGAACATCCATGAACTTGCAGATTACGCTGTATTTCGATAAGGCAGGAAAAAGACGGGGAGGTAGAAGGGGAGGAGGGGAGAGCAGCGGTGTATACAATGAGAGTTATAAAGATCTGTTTCTTAACAGTTCAAGTGGAATTTGACCTGACTTCTTCATATTCGTCTGGTCAAGCTATTAATGACTTTCTTGATATGAAGATTGTAACACTTGATGGGCTTGCTTGAGAAACTCTAGTGGCAGCTGTTAAAAATAAACTTGAAAGGCCGCTGCGGTGGCTCAGTAAATATGGTGCTTGGCTGCTGACCCGAAAGACGCGCATTCGATCCCAGCCACCGCGACTGCATTTCGATGGAGGCGAAATGCTAGAGGCGCGTGCACTGCGTGATCTCAATGAACGTTAAAGGAGCCCAGGTGGTCGACATTATCCGAAGCTCTCCACTACGGCGTCCCTCATAGCCGGCGTCCCTTTGGGAAGTTAAACCCCACAAAACCAAATTAAACTTGAACGACAACTTTATCTCCCACCCTTCCTGTTATGTTGTTCGCACGCCTCCCTTTGAGGGGTTTATAGAGGGTGTTTGACCTGAGACGTTAGGCAAAATCTTAAAAATAGGCTTTAAAAATAGGCTTAAAAATTTGGCAACTTCGGCGAGTTACATGCACTGGAGAGGTAGCTTCGCCCGCAAGCTTTTCGAAAGCGCATGTATTTTGGCTCTATGTAGCCCGAAATTGTTGGCCCAGAGCGCCGCGGGTAACCGCGTTTTCGAAATTCCAAAAAGTAATACGGATATTGCTTATGGTGGCATACACGCCTCTCAGTAATTAAGAAGCCTAACGGTAATAGTTAAAAGGTTAACTATTCAACATTAGTTATCCAACCTCTTAGCACGTCTTAGCTCTATTCTAATGTACTGCACCGCTGACAATGTCATACCAAAGCTAGCGCTCTTCTTACTAAAAAAAAGAAAAACTTTTTTAAAAAATAGTGCAAAGTCTTAGGTGAAACACCCTGTATGTAGGCGAAAGCACTAGACTTCGTCTGAAGAATCCACTCCGGTGAACACAAGGACAAGAAACCCTCCTTATAACGATCGCAGTCGTTGAGTCGGGTGGTAAGCTTATTTGTTAGCGGTTTTCGACGAGAGCACTTAGAAAAATTTTGCTGATGGCTCATGGCTGCAATAACGTTACTGCGCTATAAGACGAAGATAAGCCCGAAAAGAGCAGGGCATACGTGGTTCTCCTATAGCGCAGTGACGTTCGTCCAATCATGAGCCACCACCTACAAGCGCAACTTGCTGCTTTACCGTAGCGATGGGGCAGATGCGCTCCAGCAATACGTACAGGTTATTTTAAGGGAGACATTCGATAGAATAGATCATGATAAGAAAAACGAAGGCTTTTTCCTCTCGATGCAAAGGGAAATACGACGATAGTGTCTGCCAATTGTGGAGGGTAGTGCAGGGCCTCTGCCCGCTGATTACTGGCACCACGCCTGGCTGTGGGTGCGGTCCATACAAAAACTGGGAAGTTGTCCCTTGCGCATTTTTAATCCGGAGCATTTTTTTTCACCACAGCCCTCTTTGCCTTCATTTCTTGTCTCATTAATGTGTTCTTGCTTCTGTTTTTCAGCATGCTTTACTTCCCGAGTTCTACTGGGGGAAAATCATGCTCACCCTCCCGCAGTCGGAATGCTATCCGGCCTCTCTCTATCCCAGTGTTTAACCTGTGGCAAAGCAGTATGGACTGGAGAAGCTGGCAGAGCACCGTGGCGTGATCTTTGCCACGTTGTTTAGTCTCACATGATTGAGAAATGACGGGAAGCAATTGGCCACCTGCGCTTTTCCGCGCGAGCTTCCGGTCTTTCGTCAGTTACGGCAAGTAACCTCACATAATAAGCGATCTCCGCCTTCTGTACATTTCGAATAATTTTCCATAAGTGGCGTGCAGTTCGGTGAACAGCAGCCTAATTTTAAGACAGAAGTGATTTTAATGAAATGATTTCGTTATACTGAGCGAACCAAAACCTGGAGCAGAGTTCTTGCTTTGGTATAGGGGACGATATGCCATGAAGTATTAATGCAATGGCCGGAAGAGGCAGTGCTTACCTCCGCAGAAACACTGGTATGGTTGAGGTCGATGTGAAGCCAATGGTGGGGCCTCTCGACGATGCGCTTCCATGCCCGGCACACTCGGCGACAAATCAGAAGGTCCTCGGTTGACAGGAACTGGACGATTGTTTCGAGGACATTTTCTGCAGGAGGGAACCAATGCAACAGAACTTCATCTTTGCACTTAAATCGAAGACGATTAAAAGTAAATGACTGAATTTCAGTCGCAAATGATAGCGAAAGGCTGAACCCGATAACTTCGTTGCAATAAAGTCACTTCGTTTTAAGCTATTGCAAGCAATCCCGACACTGCTCGGAAGTCTGTAGTCGACAACCCCGTCTGTGAACTCAGTCCAAAATTGTGTGCAAACGTTTGGCCACGAAGTGTGCCTTACTCGGTCAATTAGAAAAGGTCGTCTTTTACGCAAGGCACCATTTTCCTAATATTTTTCAAATTTTAATCGGGCAAGGCTCGTGCAAGTGCAGATAGTTTTTGCCAGAGTGGATCATTTTATATCCAGACAGATTCATTCATCACCATCAGCGTTTGCTTAGCTGAGTCCTATGCAGGAAAAAAATTGGCAGATGATTACGATAGCCAATATTACGAAGTTTTAGCTCGGCTCGTCACGTATTTTTGTCTTTCCAACCACCTTCCCGTGCAGCCACCCTCCAACTGTCCATTCCTCAGCTTTCGCCGCGACAGGTGACGTTTCGCTCTGCTACTACCTGGCAGGTGAAAGGGTGACCCATGACCTGTCGGGTGGTGTGTTACGCTGCTAACCACCCTCTGGGATCTTCCTGTGGCAGACACCTTCCAGGTTTCGTTTCGCTATTTGGGAAATGCGTCACGCCGACGACTACGCCGACGCCGACTACGACGCGGAGTCCACGAGCGCGGCTGCACCCTAAGAAGTCTACTTCTAGTTCTGTCTAAGTAAGCTTTCGGGCTTTTCCCTAACTTTTAAACATTAACTTCCATCCTTCTGGTATACTTTGCCTCCTTAGGTCTTCAATCATGCTCGGTGGTTCTTCCCTTTGTTAATTAGCAGTGAAATTCTTAACCGAACTGGATGCTGCCGAGGTGTTCCACGTTTACTCTTGTACCTATTTATTACCAATACAATTCTTCGAATACCGCTGTAAACATGCAATGCAGCTATTGTGGTCATCCTGACCCTTGCCAATTGCTGTTTGGACGTGGCCGTGATTTAATATCATCATCATCACCACCACCACCATAATAATACCCCCTAAGTACGTCTCCTGCGTGACGAAGGCCTCCTCCACCGATTTACAACTGCGCCAGCTGCGACCACCCTTTCTCCGCAGACTTGGTCTTCTCTACCGCCCCCGCTATGTTTTGCCTTTTATTGGCGAGCAGCGTCACTCTAAAGAGGAATCAGTTGCCTTTTCACAGCATCACTTACGCAGAACTGGTTGGGTAGTGGCTCTGACCGCAAGTCGACGGTGGAGGCGCCTGGAGTGTGCAGGGTACCCATTGAGAGAGGAACCTGTCCTCTATCGGCAGCTACAGACAGGCACCTTTTCACCGCCCCACAACCGAATTGCCAATCGCCCCATCGGCACATCTCCAAAATTTATCTTTAGTAGAGGTGTGAGAATATTCGAAAATTTCGAATAGTGAATCAAATATCCTTCGATTCGATTACTAAAACGAATCGAATAATTTATTTTGAGAATTATTCGAAATGAATCGAGTATAAGCCCGAACTTATAGAACTGTTTTCAAATAATCGGCAGGAGGTTCGAATAAGGCCCGCGGTATTTTTTTTTTGACGACTGTTCCAGAAACGGCTCAAGCCGACGCCACGCACCATCCTTCCGCGAAAAGTATGAACGAGATGAAGAGCCACACTATCAGTCAACCTTCATCCGGAATGAAGGTTTCAGCGCTACGACGCGGTCCATTTACGTGGCGGCTTTCACAATGCTTGTATATATTCTCTAAAGCTGGAGCAGGCGGAAAAATTTGGGCAAATTCAGCAAAATCCTGCCTTGATACTCGATATCCGAGGCCATGGTTCATACGTAGATGCACCCAGTCTCGTTTCCTAAGGTGCGGCTCTAGTAGCGCCGGGTACCCGCCGGTTTTCTAATGGGCACAAGGTTTCCTCAGGCTTGGTGCTCGGCTTTTCTGGAGTGAAACGTTCGCGAAAAAGGTCTTAGATGAATCATATAGATTATTGTTGCGTCTTTAGCAGCTATAACTTTAACTTGATAAGTTTTAAACTTATAGTTCCAGGCAGCAGTGCCACCACTGGCGCTTCAGTGTTTCACACAGTTGTTCGTTCTGTACGAGTATTAGCACAGGTATTAACGAATATTAGTACTAATATTTGATTTGTACTGAATTCGGCCCTATCAGTAATCTATTTGTATTCGATTCAGTTTTTAGCTACACTGTCCATATTCGATTCGGTTTGGAAAAGTACTATTCGCACATTCCTAGCAACTCACAGTAACTACGAAACTATTCCCACGAGCGCACGAGCTCGAACGACTACATTCACTATTTCCTTTTTCTTCCGAACCGCCAGACTGGAATGGCCTTTCCCAGACATCGCTGCTACCACGTGCACATCTTCGTTTTTACAGCTTTTAAATGGCCATGTTGTTCAAAGATTACTTGTCACGAGATGAAAAAAAGCCCAGCTTTTATGTAATGCCCCCTACGGGAAGCTTTAAGTTAATTAACTGAACTGAACTGAATTCCGCTTCATGTACACCTTTTTTTCCCCTGATGTTCTGCTTCAAGTTCACCGCGATTTCCAGACGCTTTTTCCATTGTTCGCCGAGAACTGGTGCTCAAAACACCTGATTCAATGCAGACGAAGCGGGCTGTGAATGCTCCACGCGTGCCGTCGCCCAGGCGTTCTAGAAAAGATTGCCAATAAGCATAAGCCGCTTGCCTCAGACACCAAGAAGCCGCCGCGGTGGCTGAGTGGTTATGGCGCTCGGCTGCTGGCCCGAAAGACGCGGGTTCGATCCCGGCCGCGGTGGTCGAATTTCGATGGAGGCGAGATTCTAGAGGCCCGTGTGCTGTACGATGTCAGTGCACGTCAAAGAACCCCAGGTGGTCGAAATTTCCGGAGCCCTTCACTACGGCGTCTCTAATAGCCTGAGTCGCTTTGGGACGTCAAACCCCCATAAACCATCAGACACCAAGAACCCGAAGTCCGAAAGCGAAAGGCAGATATAAGCCGGCCGACAGAGAATTCCATATTCAGCAGTTCGACAATAGCGTACCGAAGCCGCCCGCAAGCGATTAGAAACTATTTTTTTGTAGGCAGAATCATTTCTGCACGTCGGCATAACTTGAAATAATGTCTTCGCAGCTAAATTTTATTGCAAAGGCACCTTTCTCTAATTAATCATTATCGCATGTGCCAGCTGGCGCTTGTATCCCCCGCATTATACCTTTGTGTAATCGCCATTTAATTTGTTTCTCTTAAGTATCTTTATCGCTGCTGAAAGCCCGTCTTTCCTTGCATATTTCCGTCGCTTGCAACAAAGAATGTGCGGATTCAGAAAACAAATCCAGAAATGTACTCAGTCTTTACTTTATAACAGCATTAGTACTATCTGGGGTTCAAAGTGTCGAAGCGACACGGGGGTTATGAGGGACGCTGTACTGGAGGACTTAGACCACCTGGGTTTCTTCAGCTCACTTTGTTCACGCACAGGCCTCGCGCGTTATTAAACTTCGCCACAACCGAAATGGGACCGCCGCGGCCGGGGTCGAAGCCGCGACGTTCTGGTCAGCACTCGGGTGCCCCAGCCACTGAGCCATCGTGGCGCGCCCTATTTAGTATCTGCTGCACCAGGCAACGAAGGCCTCCGAAAGTAAGTGTTGCACGACGTGGTTGAGTCGTTGCACCTGTATTTCACACATTTATGGTGCATGATGCAAATAAAGAGAAGCTATATTCTCACTCAGAGCTTTATGAGATAGAGCAGTGCTAAAAATTTGGTAGAATATATGTGCAAACATGTGAATGCAATATACAAAAGATTTCACATCAGTCTGGCGTAAAATGTATTAGAATTGCCGAAAGGACATTACAGAAGCGCCAATTAGGTTACTTTCTTAGACACCAGACTTCCCACAATTATGTTGCGGCGCAATGGGGCCATTTTCTCTGCCTAGCGCAGACAGCGTTCAGTGTCTAAACCTATGCGTTAGCGCATCTCATTTCTTCTTTTAAAAAAGTATTTCGTGTTGCGAGAACGGTGGCGCTGAACCGAGTCCCGAACCGGTTCGGAACGGTTCCTTTGAATCGTTCAGTTCCAAGATGGAGAAAAAAATACAGGTTGAATTCAGTTCCAGTTTCGGGAAAAAATACGGGTTCGGTTCCGGTTTCGGGTTTCGGTTCGGTTCCGGTTCTACACCCTGCTGCGGAGTGGAGCTCCGCCATTCGCAAACATGGCGTCCGCCGAGTCGGTCGTCCGTCCGTCCGCGCCGTCTATCGAAAGTGCATAGCTTCCTGAAGTAAGCGAATGAGGTAGCCCTGAAAATCTTCGAATTGCATTACATCGGGAAAAAAATTAAGGGGTACCTAATCTCCGCATTAAGGATATGACGCGATAGAATTAATGGGTTGTAGCGCCCACCAAAGGGGGAAAGCAGCTGGTGAGGGTCAGCTAACAGCAGATGTGTTGAAGGAAGGTGGGCAGATTGTGCTAGAACTAACCGCCCTGTATATGAAACGACTTATCACCTCTTGCGTGCCAAAAATTTGGAAGAACGCTAACATTACCTGTATTAATAAGAAAGGAGACGTCAAGGATTTGAAAAATTGCTCACAGAACAGCTTAGTGTCCGTTGCGTAAAGGGTATTTACTAAAGTAATCGCCAATACAGTCAGGGCAACCTGACTCTATCGACCAAATGATCAAATCGACCAAATGATCAGGAAGGCTTTCGTAAAGATTACTTGACAGTGACCATATTCACACAGTCAATAAGCTGTTAGAGAAATGCGCAGGATATAATAAATCCCTACATATACCTTCATTGATTACGAGAGAGCATTTGACTCGGTGGAAACCTTAGTAGTCACGCAGGCATTACGGAATCAATGTGCAGAAGAGTCTTATACGAAAATACTAAGATATTTATAACGATTGCCCAGCTACCATGAACCTTTGTAAAGTCAACAATAAAATTCAAAAAAAGAAATGTTGTAAGGCAGGAAGACACTATCTCGCCGATGCTATTGGGAAAATTTGGGAGTAAGAGTTAATGGACAAAACCTAAGTAATCTGCAATTCGCAGATGACATTGCCTTGCTAAACCACTCAGGAGATGAACTGCAAAGCATGATAGTGAGTTAGACAGGCAGAGCAGAACGGTAGGTATAAAAATTAACATGCAGGAAACCAAAGTAATGTTCAAGAGTCTCGCAAGGGAACAGCGGCTCACAATTGGTAGCGAGGTGCTGGACGTGGTAAAGGAATACTTAGGACAGGTGGGGACCATTGATCCAGAACGAGAGAAGGAATAACTAGAAGAATAAGATTGGGGTGGAGCGCATTTGGCAGGTTCTCTCAGATCATGAGTAGCAGTTTACCAATATCCCTCAAGAGAAAATTATACAACAACTGTATCTTACCAGGCTCACCTATGGGACAGAAACGTAAGGGCTAACGAAAAGGATTCAGCTCAACTTAAGGACAACGCAGCAAGCTATGGAAAAAATGATAGGTGTAACATTAAGAGACCGCAAGAGGGAAGAGTGGGCGAAGGACAAAGCAGGGTTTAATGAATCCTAGTCGAAATCAAGAGGAAGAAATGGGCTTTTGCAGGGCATGCACTGCTAATGCAAGATAACCGCTGGTCTTGTAACAGAGGGCAACGGTAAGGGTAACGGAGTGGATTCCAAGAGAAGGCAAGAGCAGTAGGGAACGGCAGAAAGGTTGGCGGATTAGATTAAGAAGTTTGTGGGAATACGGTGGCCGCAGCTGCAAAGGACAGGGTTAACTGGCGAGACATGGAAGAGGCCCTGCCGTGGGCGTAGTCAGGCTGCTGCTGCTGATGCTGATGATGATTATGAGAGCGAACACATGGAGTGGCGCTTGAAAAGAAGAGGAGGTGTTGGACACCTTTAAGGTACTCGGGCAGAGAGGACTGTTCGCTGGCCGCCGTCCATCGCGTCTCAAGCCATCTGCAACAAATGCTTATCCTCTACTTGACATTCCTTGATCCCTGGGAGTGCTCGTACCACTTCCGGCGCAGTGGTGCAGAGTTATCAAGCGATGCGCCACTGCCCTGCGATGGCAGATGCTGCCAGCGGTTGCACTTGTGCGACCGCTGTTACTCGTCCCGAGCGACCTCTCGCGAACAGTCATTAATTTAAATGACACCTGCCACGACGGGCACTTTGCTCACAATCCGCTGTGCAGGTTGTAATGAAATCCGAAGGTCACGTGACCAAGGTGGCTCACCTAGGCTGCTTCTGTGCGGATTCTTCGCTCATGGTCAATGACGTCGACGGCGGTGTCGACAACAGACGCCGACGACAACTTTTCTACTACACGGGCTATACTTAACGCTCTCGTTAAAATCGTTAAAAGATAAAGCAGCTGACTACTGGTACTCTTTTTAGAGGGCAGCTCTTAGGCGCCCTTTCCTGCGTTGCGCGTCGTAGTCGTAGGCGTAAGCAGCAGAGCTAAAGGCCCCCGGAATGTGGCTGCCCCGGAAAGGTGCCGGAGGGCTCCTAGCAGCGTAACACGCCACCGTGTGAAGAGTTGAGCTGAAACCTAGCATTACCGACTATCGTAAGCGTCTGTCTTTTTTTCCCCAGAGGTAGAGGCACCTGTCGATGAATACGGCCGCAGAGGAACACAATTATAGAGCGCACAACATCCTGATTGGTTCAAATGGCCGTAGTGCCTACACTGCTGCTGCAAGCTACTCCTGAGACGAGGCATAGTCCCACCGTTCTGCTTTGCATGTTTAATTCCTCAATCATGTGCTCCGATTCCTCCCCAGTATTCGCTGATACCGCAGTGCAATACATGCGGGCCTCATAACAAAAGGGGAAGCACGAATGCGACGGGTGCTGAAAAGTGCACAAGGTTCTCACCGGCGAGGTCCGCTGTCTTCGAGGGCGCTGTGTCCCGGGCGTTGAGCGCGAAATTCACGCGAGGCTTTCCCGCAAGGCGCCTCGGGCGTGGTTTTGTCTGCGTCGCTCGTTCGATGGCTTCGTCGCCGTGGCTCGAGCCATAAGAGCCTGTCATGTCCTTGCCTGGACAGTACGCGTCCTTGGGGAAGTTAAACAGCTCATTGCTTTGATGTCTGAGGATTTCAGCGACTTGAACAGCAGCTTCTACTTTGTCCCGAGATCCAACATTGCTAGAGTCAGTAACGGTATGAACAGGGTGTTGCCCCTCTTTGGGAACCGAGAGCGGACAGAACTCTTGGTAGACGGTGGCTGCAGGTGGTCTTTCTCGCGGGTAGATGTGCGGCGGCGAAGTGTCGGCGGCGTACATCTGATATGACAGCGCTTCACGGTCCGACTTCATTCTAGCTTCAGTGCGATGAAAGAAGTCAATCTTGTCACGTAGCTTGCCCTGTTCACGCAAGTAAGCGTCTCGTTTCCTCACAAGATCGTAATTTGGAACGGCCTTAAATGTAAAGCATAAAAAATAGAAATAGAACATTGACAACAAAATTCATTTAGGCAACAAGAGAGTGAAGAGGTGCTTGATGCTTCAGCGGCGTGCGCTTTTACCAGTCCTCATGTGGCGGACTTTTTTTTTTACAACGTACGACCCACGAGTGGCCTCGTGGTGAAAGGCTGTACCGGAATATAAATGCGGTACTGTAACAACTCCATTATCACCCAACAATTTTAAACTGAAACGTTTCCTGTATTCTCACTGAAATCCTTCAACCTAACCTGTTAGGAAACGCGTTGTTAACATGGTGCTCAGCGACAGAAGAACTGGAAAGCGAAATGTTGGGTCTAGATGAGCATAGGTCTCTGGTTTACACGGCGGCTGAGTTTCGCGTATTCGTGGAAGGTCTAAGTCATGAGGCGTAGTGCATGGTGGCAGCTGTCAGATGTGCATCACAAAACTTCGATGAGCAGGTTGCGTGCCTGCCCATAAGCAAATACAGAAGCGGCTCCAAATTATACAGGTAAGTGTTGTCCTTGCTTCAGCACGGATTTTGCTGGCAGCGAGAACAGAAGACTATATTTGGTGAATTACATCTGTTAGAGCTCTGAACGGTTGAAAAAAGTCTGCATGGTAGATTGTTGTATTCGGTGCAAGCTGGAAAAATATCAGATGCTTCACCGCTCTATGGTACCAGACTAACTGCGAAATAACCACAGAAACCTGCGACATTGTAGCGCATAGCCCAGAGAACCATAAGTTGCAAAGGAGCTACAATTAAGAAAAACAAAAGAGGGTGGAGGAGAGAGGGGGCGGGCGCGGGGTGAAAGGGTCTTTTAAATTCAACCTGTGGTACTTGCAGATATCGACCACACTACAAGAAGTGGGTCATCCAAGCTTTTGGTGGGACTTTAAAAGCTGCCCGTTGTTAATATAGCAGAGTCGCGACACGTGCTTTCTCTACCACTGCAACGAGGCGTGCCGTGCACAGCTCGGCGTGCCTGCTTGTCTTCGGCTAACCCGTAAAATTCGACGTGACGAAAGGCGCGATTATAAACACATGAATGAAGTACGCACTGCCAGTCTCTTCATGCTTGCTCAGTGCGGTGTTCATTACTACGCGATACGAGTGCAAAATGACGGAGGCTATTATTCCCTTTGAACTACGAGTTACAGCTCACGAGGCACGTGCCTTCTGGCCGGCGCGTCAATGCAAGGCACCCCCAGGGCTATTGGCTCGTGCAAGCGGGAAGCGCAGCGAATCTTCCGCTTACGTTGCTTTCGCCGCGATGCTCCGGTGCGGGCGGCGAGTCGTGACAGAAGCCGTGCCACCACTGCACGTGGTGCAACCACGAACGGAAGCTCTTGCTGGCAGCCTGGCAGATGGGACAGCGGTACACGGGCGGCGCCATGGAGCACTCGGGGAGGCAGCAGTGACAGCCGGATGTCAACACAGTTGTCGTCATAACTACGCGCCCCTCCGGACCCGTGTGCGGCAAGTTTAAGCAGGGTGGGCGCATTCTTCCCTGGCAGACTTATATAGAACATTTCTGCCAATCAGAAAGCTCTCCTGATGGTGTGACGCACTATACAGAAGTACCAGGAAATTACAGCTGTTGGAGAAGTACTAGAGAACACCAGTGGCACTCAATGCTCATCTTATGGCCGAGATTTTTAAAGCGCATAGTATCTTTCTCAGTAATTAATAAAAATGCCACACAAAATAAAATTGAAACTACAACCAAAAATCAGCCCGAAAGATAATCCTCATTCGGCAAGTAAAGATAGCTTCTGGACGTCTGATTCCAGGTTGGCCAAGCAAGACGTGTACTCTTAAGGCCACGATAACCTTGAACACTTTATTCCGTCTCCTGATTAAGTGTAGCCATTCATTCCCCCTTTCCGAGCTAGAATTGTGGCTTTAGGCTACAGAGGAAAATTCGGTGGTCACTTAAGCTCTGCCATAATGGTATGACGCGATAGCGTTAATATGGGTCCGTTCAGCAACCTGGGGCCCTGTTTGCGTATCAATTTGCAGACACAGACACTGTTCTTTACTCTATCTCTCGTTTTCATTTTGATTTTTATTTTACTTCTTATTTACAACAGAAACACACACCCTTACAAAAATGGATATTCAATTTCTGATACCATTAATGATATAATTGTGGTGAGTTATCAGAAATTATTCACGAAGGCAACATATGTTTTTGTATCAGCCCGACATCATAAATGCTTAATGAGTTTTTTCACTAGATTTTTACACCATAATTACAAATTACTTATGAATTTTCACATTAACTTTTTTGGAACCGAACTGACAACAAATTCTTGAAGCGTTTTTGCATGAAGACATCAGAGCAGTGTCTTTTTCATGTGTCGCTTCAATTTCTCGTGCTGCAGTGGTGCACAGCAATGGAACTTTGCAGTTTAATCTCTTCATTTTCACCTGCGGGAGATTGCGTATATGACACCAAAATTATCTTCGAAAACTACTTATCAACAGTGCCTCACTAAGACTTGTTATTGGACGTCTTATTGGGAATGTATAAGCATCAGCCCGCGCTGTAAAGAACTATACAGATCACGCGAGTGTATCGATGTGTCATTTACAGTAAGTACATCCAGAGATTGTAATGCCTTTTTCTCGACCTTGTTTCTTGCTTCTTTCAGAGGGCCGTTGGAAGCTGTTTGTGGGAACGATTGGCAGATTATGGTCCTGTACTGTAACACGTTTCAGCGGAAGTAAAACTTAATAGTTTAGTGGATGCTGAAATTACAGTTACGAGAGCTTCACCCAAGCGGTTGCAGTTTAATGTTAATGAGCCGTTAAAAAAATTAAATTCGCATTTATTTTTTTGCGAACACTAGTCTAAAATGCATCATAAACCCCTCAGAAATGCATGATGAATTCGGCATGTGTGCAAAAAAAATTAATGAGAATCTCAACAAGAAAAAAATACATCACGTCTATATCAGAATCTTGGTGGCCAATATTAATCACCAATACATAAGAAACTCAGCTCAGAAGTCGTCAGAAATACCTAATGTGTGTGACGGCTGAAATCATTGACATTTTGTCAGAAACTTGTCACAAATTTTTGTAAGGGTTGCAAGGCCTTCCTTTAATCAAGTCGAACGGAAGTTTCGTAGAGGAAGAGGGCTAGCGCCATGGCACACGCTGTCCCTTCCTGCTTTCATGGGGCAGCGGTTCGAATCCCTGCTCGACCATGTTTCTTTTGAGCGCAATTTCGTTTCTTCAGAGGCACTACGTAATGGCGGCGGAATGACATGACGACCCTTTAGCCCTATAAGAAATTGTGTAGAGGCGTCATCACTGTTGTGCTGTGTGATTGTTGTGGGTTGTTTGAGTTGAATGTTTTGAACAACGTCTGGAATTGCTTTTTGAACTATCTCTGCCCTGTCCGCGTTGCGGTGCTCCCCGGTCCTTGCCACTTCGCTGCTTCACTGCGGGCAAGGCCAATTTTAAAGATGTTTAGCATACCGGAGACGTCCAAGCGGAGAGGTACACCGGTTTTACGTACGCCTGTTGCGCACGCACAGAGGTCCTACCTGGCTGCACTGTTGCTACTGCGCATGCGCAGCTGCCGTACGTAAACCGGCATAAGTCTCCGGTACGCTAAAGCTCTCTTGTCACGTAGCGGGTTGGGCGCGGAGTAACCTGATTTGACGGATGTCACTCTGCACTCTCCGCTGGCGCGCTGTTTTGGAATGGCGCGAGAAATGGCACAAATTAGTTGAGCCACAGCGGCAAGGATAATCGCGTTTGCGAAATTGTAAAAACGTGATATGGCTATTACTAACGGTCGCCTACAAATCTCGTTGAAATCAGGCGCTTGTCGGTAATAGTTATCGGTAATTAAGAATTTAGTTAATCACTTTATAAGTTAACATGATTTTATTGTTTTCTGAGGTCCGCCAACAGGGGTATTACTACGCCGAAAAAACATCTCTCTATCTCAAAACCCTATTTTTCAAATTAGTGGTGGACTTCCTTGAAACGCCTGGTATGTTTTGTGGTTCGCCAAAGTGAAAATCGCACCAAAAGGAAAATCTTCGTAATTTTACTTGCTGTCAAAGTCACAGGACAATGGCGGGCGAAATGATATAGGCCACTTGTCCGTGCTTAAAAGGAAAATGACCGTAGCGCAGAGAATACATAGGTATAAAAATCAGGCAAAGAGGTACAAGGAGAGTAGCGTACGCAGTGAAGCGTTCACGAACGTATCCTTCGAGCATGCTGCAGAGTTCAGACTGTCATTCTCTAAGAGAAACATCCCTTAAGTTCAAATATTTCTCTATTTCACCGAGGAGCTCAAACTCGAAGTCGCAGTGCTGGCCCTCGCTATAATGAGGTTGCTTATAGCGGCGGGCCTCGGACTTGTACAGGCGCTCCACCTGCAAATGTTCGCTCCGAATAGCAGAAAGGGTTCCCACAAGTTTCTCATTGATGACATCGTCGCTTAAGCTAGTATGGGAACGCAGAATCGTCTTCATTGAATTTCACGATACTACACACCCAAGCGAATATGCAGCTGCTCTGCTGAGCTTCGCGCCCAGAAGCAATTCAGCCGCCAAGCAGGCCATCGTACGGTTCACGCGGAGCGATTGCTTTATGGTCGCGTCTCAGACTTCGAGACAACCTGGGCCGTGCAGAAAATTCAATTCAGATATGTTATGATTCTCGGCCAGGCCCACTGCCAGGCGTTTCAAGAACACTTTCAGCTCGCCCAAGTCTCCTTGCACGACAGTCAGTGTCACGATACTTGAGTTCACGCGGAGTAAGTCTTCAAAAGCAATGGGCACGACATCGTCCGTCCCGCCGATCAACCAACCATTCAGGGTCAGAGACGAGACTGAGCGAGACTCTGCAAGACCCTGGAGCAAAACCAGTGATGTGTCCGGAGTTGAAGGAAAGTCGAGGTTGACGTTCTCTAAGATCAAGCTGTCTCTGAGCAGCTTGGCTAGAGCCTGGGTGCCTGTATCACACATAACTTCTTTACAGTCGATAGACAGGTCGGTCAGGGTGTCCTTGAGGCAAGCAAGAACCCCGAAGACGATGTCCGCTTCCGGGCCGTACGCGCAACAGAATTTAAAATTTCGGAATCGAACGCCATTTTTTGTGATGGCTTTTCCTAGCAACCAAGTCCGACAGCCCATATAGCAGACTGAGACCCTGTCACACAATCTGTTGTCGACCATAAACTGTAGCAGCTCTCGATACTCGCCTTCCCTTCCGCTTAGCTCCGCGAGGTCCAATAACTGCAGCGTCGAGTTACACCTTAGGCCCCCCAACAGTTCCATAGCACCGTGGCAAGAGATCTGGCACTTATGAAAGCGAAGGTCTCGAAGACACTGGTTTCTGGCAATCTCATTCTTCAAGAGTTCCAGAGCGACATTCCTCATATTGAACACGGTGATTTGAAGCACCCGTAGAGCGCGTGCTTGCCCCACAATGGCTGCAAGTTCTTCCCAGATCCAGTCGTCGTCTATCGCCCAGGAAGTGTCTAAATCAAGCTCGAGGCTCTCCAGAGTCTCGCTAATGCTCACAGCACGCACAAGCGATGCAGGGAGAAAGCCAGTGTGGAGAGGGAAACAATCGCAAGTTCAACCAGATCGATGTGTGTTACAAGAGCATCCAGGAACGGTTCCCAGTCACATTCCACACCTAAGCGCAGTTTCTTGGTGCGAGCTTCGAGCAAGTGGGCAATATTTTTTGCCGTCAGCCGGCCTCCGAAGAGCCGTCAATTCTAACTCGTTGAGTCCATCGTGATCTTCAATGCTAGCGACAATCTCCTCCATCGAGGCTGCGTCTTTGTAAAGGTCCACGAGAGCTAACTTCTTCTGCGGGCCACGAGAGCTGCAAGGTGAGTTCCGTCCGCCGCAGACAGGTTGAAACCCACCAGGACTAGCACGGTTAGTCGTTCCGCGTGTTAATGGAACACGCGGTGAATGGAGAATCTGTTTTACCCGACATCCCGAAGCTCGACACTCTTAACTGCTTCGTTTAGTACCAGGAGGCTCCAAAACTTCTTTAGGGGGTGAGGTGCCATAATAGACGCGTTCACGATGACGCTTCGAACGCACTGATGATGGCGAAGTAACCACAGGAAAACAGTGGGAATCATGACATCTTCAGTACCTTGGGGAACGTCGGTGCAGCTTATAGTTTGGCACAGAAGCGCGCTCTCGTGCATCTCGAACAATTCGACACCACGTTCGTTCAACATCCGGTACAACATTCGCTGGTAGTTGAGTGCCCAGCACCGAGTGCGTTCGCCGGCGCCGTTACAAGGGGCCGTAAGCGGAGGGACGTCATCGTTGTTGCCGTGGAACAGCTCGTCGCCGCTTTGGAAGATCTTCAGTGCGCTCTCTGGGGAGTCGAACACGCTGGCGTCCGTTTCATGGAGCAGTCGGCTGAACTCGATGGCAGCAGCGTTGGTAGTTCGGCATTGAACCTGAAGAGACAACATAAGAATCACAGCTTGTTTTCTCCATTGTTCCTCACGTTTACGAAGGTATCTTAAAACTGAAATTTGTGGCTGTTGGTAAGTGTACGTGGTGAACACTTAGTGATGAGAACGTCATGCGAAGGGGAAGCTACATTCAGAGGCGCTGCACGTTCACTATGAGAAGTTGGTGTTAAGATAGTGATAAAGGATGATAAGCACACACTGAGTAACGTGCAAAGACGCTGCAGATGTGTAATTAGGTCCCGCGTTTTCAGATAAAAGTACCCTGATTTACTTAGCCTTGTTTAGATTCAAGGATGTCAGTACGAAATGTCTGGATTGCGTAGGTTGCGTTACTATAGTTCCATTTGCCATTAGGCTCAGTAGTGCAACATGACGCAGTAACATTTATGCGAGACTTAAAATGTGGTAGTTAATATTTGTCGAAGCACACGTCTAGCTAAACTTTAAGCCGCCGTGGTGGCAGAGTGGTTATGCCGCTCGGCTGCTGGCCCAAAAATACGCGGGTTCCATCCCGGCCGCGGCGGTAGAATTTCGATGGAGGCGACATTCTAGAGGCCGTGTGCTGTGCGATGTCAGTGCACGTTAAAGAACCCCAGGTGGTCTAAATTTCCGGGACCCTCCACTAAGGCGTCTCTCATAGCTTCAGTCGCTTTGGGACGTTGAACCCCCATAAACCAAACCAAACCAAGCTAAACTTTAAGTCAAGGCTTAGACAACGCTATGCCCGATTACCTTGTGTGGTTGAAATTTTCAGCAGAGCGCTAAAAAATGAAAATTCTTGAATGTGTCCGCAAGAACTATCACTCCGCCACCCTAATACATCAGGAACATTCATTTAAGATAGGTTGTCAATAATATCTCGCCGTCTACATCAGTACACACTTGAACTGGTCTCTCTCGCTCTAAATTGCGACACTAGAACGAGACATTCTTAATAAGAGTCCAACTACTTAACTCGAGATGGCTCAAAATAACTTATTCGTGTGTAATGAAATAGACCGGCGTCAGTGCATGGGGCCCAGAAACGAGGCAGACGAAGACGAGCTCGTAGCCCGAGTGACGTCTGGTTGGTACCGGTACCGCCGTTCTACCAACCAACCCTCGGAATAAAATCCACTTTAAAACTAGTGGAGGTTCTGGGATTTCCTCCATTCTGCACTGGAGCTCCGAAGCAACACTTCGCCCCTGACATCTTCGGCCTCCAGATTGAAGCCGCTCTGTTCCATTACAGTTGCTAATTATAGCTACAAAACGAGTCTGAAAAGTACCGCCGGTGGGGCTTTTCTGGCCGTCCGCTTCGACTGCGGGAGGTGGCTGGTTCGAAACCCACCACCGGACACCCACCGGTAAAAGTGGATACAATCCACACCCGGCCCGACGCTCGGCTTCTTCAGGGGTGTGTGCTTGGAGGAGGCTCCGCAAACCCCCCTCCGCCCTTTCGGGGGCAAACCCAGTTTCGAACACTCAGCCTGCAAAGGTGGTTCGTGTTTCGCTGCAAAGTGAAGAGTTCGACTGAAAGCTCGTAGGCTCTAACCAGCGTCAAGTTCAACACTAAGCGCTCCTTCGTCAGAAGCGTCAACTTGAGTATCATTGCCGTCCTGGGTAAGTCCGGTTTTTTCGGCTTTCCGACTTTGTGAGAGAAAAAAAAGGCCACAAATGGGCTTCTACCACACGAGGCGGACTTAGGGTTGCTTGACTGCGGAACTTATCTCTGATCTGTCAGGGCAACTGTGGTGAAGACCCTTTTCCCAAGCATCTTACCACAGAATAGCCGAGCACCAGGCCGGGGGAAACCTTGTACCCATTAGAAAACCGGTGGGTTCCCGGTGGCACTGGGGGATCAAACACAGCGCCTCTCGAATGCGAGGCGGTGCTACAAGGCCACGCTTCGGCTTCATGGCCTTGTGGCAGAGCATCCGCCTCGCATTCGGGAGGCGCTGGGTTCAATCTCCAGTGCCGCCGGGTACCCACCGGTTTTTTAATGGGTACAAGACTTCCCCTGGCCTGCTTCTCGGCTCTTTTAGGGTGAGATGCTTGGGAAAAGGGTCTTGACCACAGTTTTCCTGACGGATCAGAGATAAGTTCCGCAGTCAAGCAACCCTAAATCCGCTTTGTGCGATAAATGTCCATTTGTTGCTTTTTTCGCACAAAGTCTGAGAGACGAGAAAACCGGACTTGCCCAGCACTATAGAGATACTCTGAAGTTTTCGCTTCTTATGAAGGATCGCTTACAGCAGTGTTGAACTTGACACTGGCTAGAGCGTACGAGCTTTCAGTCGAACTGTTCACTTTGCAGCGAAACATGAACCACCTTTGCAGGCTGAGTGTTCGAAACTGGGTTTGCCCACGAAAGGGCGCAGCGGGGTTTGCGGAGCCTCCTCCAAACACACATACTCCTGAAGAAGCCGGGCGCCGGAATGTAAGTGCCGGTTAAAGATCCCCAGGCGTTCGAAATTATTCTGGAGCCCTCCGCTACAGCACCTCTTCCTTCCTTTCTTCTTTCTCTCCCTCCTTTATCTCTTCCCTTACGGCGAGGTTCAGGTGTCAGCTGAGATGTGAGACAGATAATGCTCCATTTCCTTTCCCCAGAAACCAATTTTTTACGTGTGCTGTACGATGTCAGTGTACGTTAAAATCCTCCATTGTCGACATTATTGCGGATCCCTTTCACAACACTTTTGTAGCGTAAGCTACACTGGCCGAGGGTGACCATTTTTGCGTGCATCCTGGAGACCCGTGCTGCGCATGCGCGAGGAGCAGTGACGTCACAAAGATGAATAAAAAAGCCCTGTGTTGAAGCTGGGAATCGAACCAGGGCCTTTGGCATTTGAGGCGGGGAGACGCTACCACTCCGCCACGACAGCTTTTTTTGTCTTTATTGCCTGTTTCGACAGCTTACAACAGGTACCAAAGATGTTCTGCGCTACATTCTCAAACATCAAGAGCATACATGCGTTTCACTCTCGTGAGAAAATCATAACTGTTTTAACGACCGCAACTCTCCCATCAACTCGATAACATCATCTCCAAAACATAGCTCTTTGTACACTTCACGCAGCTTAAATATGTTTTCTTTGAAGTAATCTCGGACAGACCGCCCATCTACATTGCAGTGTCCTACAGCCATCCTGCTTCGCCAAAAGCTGTGCAGGCCAATGAGGAAAATTACATCGTATTTATAAAGATCAGGCTCAACGTCCAGGAATCGTATCCCACACGGCGTCAAGGGTAAGTCTTTCTTTGGTGTACGCTGGAGCACGCCCCATAAGAGAAGCGCATCCCAGCAATCAATAAAGACGTGTTCTATTGACTCTGGTTTGTGACATAACAAGCAGTCAGCACCCCATGGTAAAAACAATCCCTTCTCCTCCATCCATGTTTTAACCGGCAACGTACCAGTGTGCAACTGGAAGAAAAACGTCTTCACACCCGCTGGCACCATCATTTTCCTTACTCTAGTTAAACATTTCCTGATTGGCCTCCACTGTACAGGGGTCGATATATTGGCTCAGGGAAGACACAGTCAAGCAAATCTTTTAGCAATTTCTTACGCGTGACTTTTGAAAGGTATTCCAAACTGAACCCAGCATTAAGAAACCGGAAAGCAAAAACCACTTTTTCAAAAATCTACTTGCACTGTATCGCATCCCGTCTACAGTGGAAATAACGTAGTTTGGCAAAGCGAAGAAAGCCTCACTTGAATAAAAGTCCACAGGAAAGGGTCGCGTTTATCTGCAGTGGAAATAACATACAGTGGAAATAACATAGTTCGGCAAAGCGAAGAAAGCCTCACTTGAATAAAAGTCCGCAGGAAAGGGTCGCGTTTATCTACAGTGGAAATAACATACAGTGGAAATAACATAGTTTGGCAAAGCGAAGAAAGCCTCACTTGAATAAAAGTCCACAGGAAAGGGTCGCGTTTATCTACAGTGGAAATAACATACAGTGGAAATAACATAGTTTGGCAAAGCGAAGAAAGCCTCACTTGAATAAAAGTCCGCAGGAAAGGGTCGCGTTTATCTACAGTGGAAATAACATACAGTGGAAATAACATAGTTTGGCAAAGCGAAGAAAGCCTCACTTGAATAAAAGTCCGCAGGAAAGGGTCGCGTTTATCTACAGTGGAAATAACATACAGTGGAAATAACATAGTTTGGCAAAGCGATGAAAGCCTCACTTGAATAAAAGTCCGCAGGAAAGGGTCGCGTTTATCTGCAGTGGAAATAACATACAGTGGAAATAACATAGTTTGGCAAAGCGAAGAAAGCCTCACTTGAATAAAAGTCCGCAGGAAAGGGTCGCGTTTATCTGCAGTGGAAATAACATACAGTGGAAATAACATAGTTTGGCAAAGCGAAGAAAGCCTCCCTTGAATAAAAGTCCGCAGGAAAGGGTCGCGTTTATCTGCAGTGGAAATAACATACAGTGGAAATAACATAGTTTGGCAAAGCGAAAAAAGCCTCACTTGAATAAAAGTCCGCAGGAAAGGGTCGCGTTTATCTGCAGTGGAAATAACATACAGTGGAAATAACATAGTTTGGCAAAGCGAAGAAAGCCTCACTTGAATAAAAGTCCGCAGGAAAGGGTCGCGTTTATCTACAGTGGAAATAACATAGTTTGGCAAAGCGAAGAAAGCCTCACTTGAATAAAAGTCCGCAGGAAAGGGTGGCGTTTATCTGCAGTGGAAATAACATACAGTGGAAATAACATAGTTTGGCAAAGCGAAGAAAGCCTCACTTGAATAAAAGTCCGCAGGAAAGGGTCGCGTTTATCTACAGTGGAAATAACATACAGTGGAAATAACATAGTTTGGCAAAGCGAAGAAAGCCTCACTTGAATAAAAGTCCGCAGGAAAGGGTCGCGTTTATCTGCAGTGGAAATAACATACAGTGGAAATAACATAGTTTGGCAAAGCGAAGAAAGCCTCACTTGAATAAAAGTCCGCAGGAAAGGGTCGCGTTTATCTACAGTGGAAATAACATACAGTGGAAATAACATAGTTTGGCAAAGCGAAGGAAGCCTCACTTGAATAAAAGTCCGCAGGAAAGGGTCGCGTTTATCTACAGTGGAAATAACATACAGTGGAAATAACATAGTTTGGCAAAGCGAAGAAAGCCTCACTTGAATAAAAGTCCGCAGGAAAGGGTCGCGTTTATCTGCAGTGGAAATAACATACAGTGGAAATAACATAGTTTGGCAAAGCGAAGAAAGCCTCACTTGAATAATAGTCCACAGGAAAGGGTCGCGTTTATCTACAGTGGAAATAACATACAGTGGAAATAACATAGTTTGGCAAAGCGAAGAAAGCCTCACTTGAATAAAAGTCCACAGGAAAGGGTCGCGTTTATCTACAGTGGAAATACCATACAGTGGAAATAACATAGTTTGGCAAAGTGAAGAAAGCCTCACTTGAATAAAAGTCCACAGGAAAGGGTCGCGTTTATCTACAGTGGAAATAACATACAGTGGAAATAACATAGTTTGGCAAAGCAAAGAAAGCCTCACTTGAATAAAAGTCCGCAGGAAAGGGTCGCGTTTATCTACAGTGGAAATAACATACAGTGGAAATAACATAGTTTGGCAAAGCGAAGAAAGCCTCACTTGAATAAAAGTCCGCAGGAAAGGGTCGCGTTTATCTTCAGTGGAAATAACATACAGTGGAAATAACATAGTTTGGCAAAGCGAAGAAAGCCTCACTTGAATAATAGTCCACAGGAAAGGGTCGCGTTTATCTACAGTGGAAATAACATACAGTGGAAATAACATAGTTTGGCAAAGCGAAGAAAGCCTCACTTGAATAAAAGTCCGCAGGAAAGGGTCGCGTTTATCTGCAGTGGAAATAACATACAGTGGAAATAACATAGTTTGGCAAAGCGAAGAAAGCCTCACTTGAATAATAGTCCACAGGAAAGGGTCGCGTTTATCTACAGTGGAAATAACATACAGTGGAAATAACATAGTTTGGCAAAGCGAAGAAAGCCTCACTTGAATAAAAGTCCACAGGAAAGGGTCGCGTTTATCTACAGTGGAAATACCATACAGTGGAAATAACATAGTTTGGCAAAGCGAAGAAAGCCTCACTTGAATAAAAGTCCACAGGAAAGGGTCGCGTTTATCTACAGTGGAAATAACATACAGTGGAAATAACATAGTTTGGCTAAGCAAAGAAAGCCTCACTTGAATAAAAGTCCGCAGGAAAGGGTCGCGTTTATCTACAGTGGAAATAACATACAGTGGAAATAACATAGTTTGGCAAAGCGAAGAAAGCCTCACTTGAATAAAAGTCCGCAGGAAAGGGTCGCGTTTATCTACAGTGGAAATAACATACAGTGGAAATAACATAGTTTGGCAAAGCGAAGAAAGCCTCACTTGAATAAAAGTCCACAGGAAAGGGTCGCGTTTATCTACAGTGGAAATACCATACAGTGGAAATAACATAGTTTGGCAAAGCGAAGAAAGCCTCACTTGAATAAAAGTCCACAGGAAAGGGTCGCGTTTATCTACAGTGGAAATAACATACAGTGGAAATAACATAGTTTGGCAAAGCGAAGAAAGCCTCACTTGAATAAAAGTCCGCAGGAAAGGGTCGCGTTTATCTACAGTGGAAATAACATACAGTGGAAATAACATAGTTTGGCAAAGCGAAGAAAGCCTCACTTGAATAAAAGTCCGCAGGAAAGGGTCGCGTTTATCTACAGTGGAAATAACATACAGTGGAAATAACATAGTTTGGCAAAGCGAAGAAAGCCTCACTTGAATAAAAGTCCACAGGAAAGGGTCGCGTTTATCTACAGTGGAAATAACATACAGTGGAAATAACATAGTTTGGCAAAGCGAAGAAAGCCTCACTTGAATAAAAGTCCGCAGGAAAGGGTCGCGTTTATCTGCAGTGGAAATAACATACAGTGGAAATAACATAGTTTGGCAAAGCGAAGAAAGCCTCACTTGAATAAAAGTCCGCAGGAAAGGGTCGCGTTTATCTACAGTGGAAATAACATACAGTGGAAATAACATAGTTTGGCAAAGCGAAGAAAGCCTCACTTGAATAAAAGTCCACAGGAAAGGGTCGCGTTTATCTACAGTGGAAATAACATACAGTGGAAATAACATAGTTTGGCAAAGCGAAGAAAGCCTCACTTGAATAAAAGTCCGCAGGAAAGCGTCGCGTTTATCTGCAGTGGAAATAACATACAGTGGAAATAACATAGTTTGGCAAAGCAAAGAAAGCCTCACTTGAATAAAAGTCCGCAGGAAAGGGTCGCGTTTATCTACAGTGGAAATAACATACAGTGGAAATAACATAGTTTGGCAAAGCGAAGAATGCCTCACTTGAATAAAAGTCCGCAGGAAAGGGTCGGGTTTATCTACAGTGGAAATAACATACAGTGGAAATAACATAGTTTGGCAAAGCGAAGAAAGCCTCACTTGAATAAAAGTCCGCAGGAAAGGGTCGCGTTTATCGCGAAAAATCATAAATCTTGACAACACCTGCCTCAGGTACAAGTGTGACAATGAAAAACCCCCTTTTCTCAGACGCAGAAATAAATGATCACGTTTAGTCCTCTCCCTTCAGGACTGCCAAACAAAAACGGCGAAGAGACTATGAAACTTTTGAATGTTAAGTTGAGAGCACGAAACGACCTGCAACAAATATCACAGTTTTGAAACCAGGTGTTTTGAAAATGCTATTACCATGCCAACCCGAATTACGTCGCAAAGTTCTACTTCTATAGATATACGTGTTTAAAACCTGAATGCGTCAGATTATAAAGCAGGGGCATTATCATGCGACATCAGTGACCATCTACCCATATTATTTGCCACACAACACACGCTAATCACGAACTATAAATGCAGCAGGCTTGAGTATAGGGCGGTGAATGACTCCTCCTAAAGCTATTTTCATTCTTTAATTGAGAGGGCTGACTGGTCAAATGTGTACCTACAGCAGTATGCAAATTCTGCGTACGAGGGTTTTCTTCGGGTCTTTCATAGTTGCTACAATGATGCATTTCCGCTGAGAGTATAAAAAACGCAACCAGAAAATAAAAGCTCTGGATTGACTCCGCCTTAATAAAACGCATCAAGAAGAAAAATAGTATGTTCCACAAATTCATAAAATTCAAAGACGGCGACTTGTTCAAAGGTTTTAAAAAATATCGCAATAAATTGAACGCTGATATCAAGAAAGCCAACTTGCATATCATGAAACAATGTTTGCCAGGATAAGAACGAATCCGGCAAAGATCTGGAGGCAGGTAAATTACCTTACTGGCAGAAACCTATCACCGATTAAGGCTGACCAAATAGTAATCAATGACTCCAGAGTAGGCAAGACGTTAGCAGATGAAATTAACGAGTATTGCATTAATGCAGCCGTACCTCAGCCGTATGTTCAAGAAAGTGGGAACTACTGGCCTTCTCGTCGATTGAATTCATTCGTTTTGGAAGCCGTTACTGAAAGAGAAATCAATAGTCTTATAATACACTTAAAAATAATGTCGCAAGTGGGCATGATGAAATTAAAGTTGAATCTGTAAAGCGAGTTTCATTAATAATCAGTCCTGTCCTAGCCTATCTCATTAGTCTCACGTTTTCTACTGGAGTCTTCCCGGATAAACTAAAACTGGCCAAAGTTATTCTAATACACAAAGGAGGCGGAACTGACGATATTACGAATTACCGACCAATCTCAGTGCTACCGGTGATTTCAAAGATTTACGAATTGTCAATCAATAACCGGCTGTCAAAATATCTAACCAGGTATCATATAATATCACCCTCGCAGTATGGTTTTCAGAATAATAACACAACTCAGAACGCTCTTCTTGCCGTCAAGCAGCAATTAATCAGAAATTTTGAATATCAGCTCTTCAACTTAGGAATATTTCTTGACCTGCGCAAAGCTTTTGATTACGTTGATCACGAAATCTTCGCTATAAAATTAGATTGCTATGGGATTCGAGGCATCACATTGAACCTTATCAAGAGCTACTTATCGTTTCGGCATCAGTTTGTTGAAATAGACTGTACTTCTTCAAAACAACTTGACATTAAACTAGGTGTCCCGCAAGGTTCGATATTAGGCCCGTTACTTTTCCCTTTGTATGTGAATGACATAACGGGGCTACAAAGAACACCCACAATTATCATGTTTGCAGACGACACTAGTTTGTTCTCTTCATGTAGAACACTGCATGACATTGAGCAATCGACCAATCTGTATTTAAATGATTTATTTATCCACATGGTTGCAACACAACAAACTTGAGTTGAATGCAGAAAAAACGAAGTACATAATATTTTAGCCAATCATTAAGCATAAAAAATAATTAATTTACAGTACAGAGGACACATCTTAGAACAAGTAAGTGCGCAAAAGTTCCTTGGGGTATGGTTTAGTGAAGAGTTGTCTTGGACCCCTCATGTTAATCATGTGCTCTCCGAACGCGCGAAGTCTGTTGGATGCATTAGAAAAATAGCTTCTCTTCTACCTCTGTGGCTAAAGCAACACTATATTACTCCCTGTTCTAAACTTTTGTATGGCATTCTGGTCTGGGGAACAACGACAAAAGGGAACTATGATAGGCTACAACTGCTGCAAAAACGTGTCCTCCGAATTTTTGTGAACCACACCGGCCCTATTAGATTGTTGTCGACGTAACCACTTTTTCCAGATTTGATGTTTTACCAGCAAGTAAAGTCTATTTATGCATACTGGGACAGCGAATATATAATAACAAACTCCACAGTGTTTACACACCTGTTCCGTCTCAATATGATATCCGTAACCCCAAAGGCAGAAATAAAAAAGTCAGAACAAATTATGGAAAACAAGATCTGGAATACCAGCCAATAGACATCTTAAATAACTCTGCTTCTATTTAAGATTTCTGCCTACCTAGAAAAAGATTCTAACGTGAACTGCGGGCAATTTTGTTTTCCGTTGAGATTGTTAGGTAAAAATGATAAATGTAAATTTTGTTTTCAATTGTTGACTTCTCTTTACGTGCTTTTGAGATATTTGAGTGAATCTTCAATGTGACTTAAAAAAATGTCCATAGTGCATCAGTACAGCCATGTTGTATAGGATGTATGCGTGTGCTATCTGTAACGATGCTTCTCTTTTTTCTACCAGCTCTCTGCTGTACTGCTGTAGGTTGCTCCTTTTGTTACGGGGGCAGAGACTTCGTCAGGCAATCATGCCTTTAGTCTCTGCCACCCGCAGGATGATGTGATTTTCCTGCAAATAAAAACTGACTGACTGACTGACTCAGTGACTGACTGACGGACATGGGCAGCTGCAGTGGCACAGAAAAGGCGCATCTCTGACTGCTCGTGTACTTACAGATCGCACTTTTTGACCGGGTTGTGATAAGCTGGGCTTTCCTGCTGCTTCCGTCACACCCAGCTGACCTGGACCTGCGCACATCGGCCACCACCGGAGTTCTGCGCTTCGCCTCTGCTGCTATATAATAAGCTGCCATCGACTTGCCTGGGCACATGGGCAGCTGCAGCGGCACAGAAAAGGCACATCGCTGACTGCTCGTGTACTTACAGGTTTGTCACTGAACACTTGAACCTATCATACATCTGTTACCCTGTGCTGCTGCAGCACTGCCCTGTAGCTTGTCAAGATGGGTAGTGAGCAGGACGATAGATGCTTTGAGTGTGGCAAATCTGTTGAACCTGATGATGACTGCATGGTGTGTAATGAGTGCTTTTGCTCGTATCATTCGGGTTCTTGTTCAGGCATTTCAGATAGAACGTACAAAACAAAGGGGGAATCTGCTCGAAAACAATGGCGTTGCCCAACCTGTCGAGGGGTCAAAATTGCTGTGATTGCAGAACTTCAAGAAAAAGTAAAGTCGCTCACAGACACTGTTGTTTCTATGGAAGAAAGCTTGCAGGTGATGTCTGAAAAGTTTGACAAAGCACTAGCTGAGCTTAGCCAACATGACCATAGCCTGGCTGATATGAAAAAGCGGATTGAACAGTTTGAGACTAACCAAAGCAATGGACAGATTGAGGAGATCAAGAAATCAACGAACTAGAGAGACATAACAGGAAGTTAAATCTAGAAATTCACGGCATACAAAAAACAGATCATGAAGATCTTCTTGTCAAAGTCAACGCCTGTGCTACTTCTCTTGAGCTTCCGCAGCTTACGACTAATGACGTCACAGCAATTCACCGATTGCCATGCAAACCTGATAAGACGCCTGGAATCATTGTTCGCTTCACTCGGCAGGCTGTTCGTGATGACTGGTTCAAAAACCGAAAGAAACTGCAGGATGCACATGAAGATGAAAATGTGTACATCCAAGATAATCTGACTAAACAAACCCGAGCATTTCTCTGGGAGGCAAAGCAATGGGCACGTGACAAGAACTATCGCTTCGTTTGGCAGAGTGGCGACAAAGTTCTCGTTAGACAAAAAGAAGGTGACACAGCCATTGCTATCAAGTCTAAAAATCACTTGATGACGCTTGCATAAGTGTTTCTACAAGTGTCGCGACCTATTTATGCATATTACTCCTGACAAACTAAAGTCGCATCTTGGTAGTAAGCGTCTCAAAGGTTTAAAGGTTTTTCATTTAAATATTCCGTCTGCCAGAAATAAGCTGCAGTATTTAGATTTGTTTTTTGATAGTATTGGCTTTTCTTTTGATGTCATTATGCTCTCAGAAATCTGGTATACTAGTAATGACAATGTTTTTTCAATACCCGGATATGAGGTGTTCTACCTAAATCGCTCTTTACGCCGTGGTGGCGGCGTTGCCTTGTTAGCGAAAGAAAATCTCAGATGTGACCTTTTGCCTGATTTCACCTCTTCGAAATCTGAATGCGAAAAGTTAACAATAGCAATGTGTAACCATGTCTTTTCTGTCGTGTACCGACCCCCTAATGGTGATCACGCTACATTCTGTGCTTCCGTAGAAACTCTGTTTCAATACTGCATAACTAATAAGCTTAACTTAATTTGTGGTGGGGACTTTAACATTGACTTGACTTCTAATACTCGTGAGTCAAAAGAACTGATATGGTTATACGAGAGCTATGACCTAAATAATGTTATTTCTTCTCCAACTAGAATTACTAGTACGTCTTCCACGCTAATAGATTTCTTTCTCCTCAGCTCCTCTATCAAAACGTTTGCATCTGGAGTCATAGCTTGCGATCTTAGCGGTCACTTACCTGTATATGTAGTCATCCAACATCATGAAAAGGAAGCTAACCTTCCGATTCCTTCTAGAAATGTTTCATCCAGAAACTTGGAAAATTTCCGCCCAAAAATATCAACTGTATCTTGGGAGAACGTGCTTTCTTCATCTGATGCAAACATATCTTTTGATATCTTTTTAAACTTGTTAAGAACTGCTTACGAAACAAGCTTTCCATTTTTGAATTATTCCAAATCGAGAAAGATCAGAAAACCATGGCTTACTCAAGATTTACTTGCTAAAATAAAAACAAAGTATACAATGTACCAAGCATTTCTTAAGCAACGGGATCCCGAACTGCTTAAATCATTTAAGAAGTATCGTAATAAATTAAACAAGGAACTTAAGCATGCCAGAGATAACTATTTCAATAATCTTTTTTTAGGATCATCCAAAAATGCGGCCGTGACATGGAAAAAACTAAACTCAATATTTCAAAACGTGCAGGCATCAAAAGGAATTAGTGAAATATTTGTGAATGGCACAACGATTTCAGGAACTGATCTAGCTAATGTTTTCAATGACTACCTAGTAAACTTGAAGTTTCCTGCACCGTTAGGAGACTGCAACCAATACTTGACTGGCAGTTGTCTTGAGACAATTTATTTGAGTCCAGTTTCAGAAACGGAAGTTTTCTCTATTATCATGAAATTAAGAAATACTAGCTCCTGTGATATATTTGACATTCAAGTCCGACCGATTAAATTCATTGCTGACATTATTGCTGTCCCACTTGCCCATATTTTCAATCTTTGTCTGTCAAGTGGAGTATTTCCAGCACAGCTGCAGTGCGCAAAGGTTTGCGTTTTACACAAAAAAGGTGACAAAAATAATTTAGCAAATTACAGACCAATTTATATTTTACCAATTTTTTCCAAAGTGCTTGAAAACGCAATTCATTCACGTCTGGTTTTATTTACAGATAAACATAACATCCTGACTGACTGTCAATACGGTTTTAGGAAACATTGTTCCACCGAACTTCTCCTGCTTCATCAAAAAGAGTTCATTCTAAAAAAACTTGAAGAAGAACGATACGTACTGGGAGTTTTTATAGACTTTACAAAGGCATCTGATTCTCTTAACCGGGGTGTTTTGCTGAGAAAATTAGAATTCTACGGAATTCGTGGTGTTGCCTTGAAGTTATTGGAATCATACCTTAGTACTCGCATGCAGTCTGTTTCAGTAAACAACAGCACCTCCACATTTAAATGTACTTCGTTTGGTGTCCCTCAGGGCAGCATTTTGGGCCCTTATTTATTTATATATACATAAACGATGTTGTTAACATTGATGATGATACGAAATTCCTGATTGACGCAGGTGACACCAGCCTGTTTCTCGAAGGTGACGATTACGAAAAACTTGTTAATCATGCAAACAATACTTTAAACAACCTTCATGATTGGTGTTCCTGCAGGGGCTTGGTTATTAATACCCAAAAAACTAAAGCAGTCATTTTCCGAGCGAAGGGCAGAGACATTGTTCCAAATAATACTCTTCAAATACAGTGTCAGCCGATAGAAATTGACAGAATTTAAAACTCTAGGCGTAATTTTTTCAGAGCACATGCTGTGGGACTCGCACACTAATCTTGTTATCACGACCCTAGCTCGCACTATAGGATTAATCTACAGGCATCGAGACCTATTCCCTGTAAGCACAAGACTGCTAATTTATCATTCACTGTTTTTATCGCGCATAAATTACTACTTTTTAGTGTGGGGCAAGACAACCTCAACAAATATTAGGAAACTGATGGTAATGCAAAATAAAGTAATCCGGATTATTTCATATTCTTCACCAGACTATTCAGTAGACAGGTTGCTTAGAAAGTTTAGACTAATTAGCATATAGAACTTGTATAACTATCATCTTTGTAAAAAGTTAAGAGATGAAAAGAAACAAGGCATTAATCTCATAACTAATCTGGCAAAATTGCAAATGAATACCCATTATTATACAACTAGACATCCTGAGCACTGGGAAGTTCATCGTAACCGCACTAATTATGGTGAACAAATGTTACGACACACAGTACCAAGTGTATTAAATTATTTTTTTCGCAAAGACATTGATGTGATGAGCATTTCGAAAACAGAATTCAGAGATTTATTCCTTTAGTTGTTTGGAAATAGGGTTGAGAAAAGGGTAATTACTTTTTTTCTCTTTCTCAAATGCTACAATTGTACTACCTATGCACTACCTTTCATGGATTTTTTTTCTCAGGTTTGATCTGTACGCTCTGTGTACCTGTTAATTCTTCTGTTTGGTTTTATAACTGCTGTTCTTTCAAATCTTTGAAGTATTTTCAATCATGCATACTTACACTGCGTTTCGTACCTATACATTTGACGGAAATTGTCTTTCACCAATTTTAATGATGTATAAAATATCCATGGTGGTGGTAGTGGTTTTATTAAAAATAATATTAAAAAGGAAGGAAAAGATTTTTTCTAGCCCCGGCATCTGCCATCGATACTGAAGCACCTGAGCTGGGGCAGCGGCAATAAAGGATAGCAGGCAGAATGGAGAAATGAAATGAAAGAGCCATCAAAACATGTTTTTTTTTGTGTGTGCATGCTGATCTGTATATGTATATTGTATGAGCTGCTGTTGCCTATGTAAACTAGGGGGGGTGGGAGTCTGTCAAGTTGCTGTTCAGCAGCTTTTTCTTCCATCTCCCCATGTTTTGTACAAACATGAAAAATAAACCGTATTCGTATATGTTGGCGCGCGCGAATATAGACAGCGCCTTTCCCGACCACTTCTGTGTACGTGTGGACAGTTCTTGAATTTTCTCCTTCTAAAAGTCAATGTTGTCTCGATACTTGTCAAGAGGAACACCTATGTACTTGGAAGGGACATGTGACCATTTTACACTTGCATGAAACAAAGGCGTTGATGTCCAGTTCCCATGCCAAAGGCCCGCACATTTGTCCAAATTAACAACACTATTTTGTACATCACAAAACCTGCGAACAACTGACATCGCATGGTCTATGCTGCTGGGATTCCGAGAAATTCCATACCGACTTGATGGAAGGGGACCTGAGGCGGATCAATAGGCTGCAGTCGGCTGGCTGGCTTTGTCGGCGGCGTCTTGCGACGCTGGCATTCGCGGCAAGTTCTTACGTAATGCTTCACATCTGCAGCAACCCTGGCCCAGTAGTACTTTTGCCGTATTCGTGCCAAAGTTCGACAAAAAACCCAGGTGACCAGAAGATGGGTCATCATGGCACGCCTGCAGGACTTCGTCGCGAAGAACCGTAGGCACGACGAGAAGATAAACAGCTGCCGTCGGGCTGTAATTTTTCTTATACAGGATGCCGTCGCGTAAACAGAACGACGACTGTCCGCGTGTGAAGATTCGCGGGGAGACTGAGCGCTTCCTTCCAGATACTCAATGAGGGGCCATAGCTCATTGCCGTCTCTTTGGTGTTGAATCAGAACGGACGTGGAGATGGCGCCAAGAAAAACTGAATCGTCGTCGGGGTCAGCTCGGGGGTCCTCGATAGGAGCACGAGACAAACAGTCGCCATCACTGTGCTTCCTGCGAGACTTTATAGACGATGGTGAGATCAAATTCCTGTAGTCAAAAGCTCCAGCGTGCAAGCCGCCCCGAAAGACCTTTGAGGTTCGCCAGCCAACACAGCGAGTGGTAGTCACTGACGACCCTGAAAGGGCGGCCATATAAGTACGCGCGAAATTTGGTCACTGCCTACAAAATGGCCAGGCATTCTTTTTCGGTGGTGGAACAGTTTTCCTCAGATCGTGACAAGGTGCGACTCACGTATGCGATTACGCGTTCGAGACATCTGCCACTGCACAAGGACCGCACCGAGGCAGATGTTGCTGGCGTCTGTGTGCAGTTCAGTGGCGGCCGACTCGTCGAAGTGTCCAAGGATTGGCGTACTTTGGAGACGAGTTCGGAGGTCTTCAATTCCTTCTGTTGGTCCAGGCCCCAGAAGAACGGTTCGGAATCTTTCGTGAGGCGAGTGAGGGGCTCAGCGATCTGGGAGAACTTCTGCACAAAACGCCAATTATAGGCGCTGATACCCTGAAAGTGGCGCACGCTTCGCTTATCGGTGGGCACAGGAAAAGCAGCCACAGCAGCTGTCCTATCTGGGTCGGGGCTAAGCCCTTTAGCTCTCACGATGTGGCCCAGAAACTTCGACTCTTAGGAAGCGAAGTGACACTTTTCGGGCTTCAGGGAAAGACCGGCCGACCGAATTGCTTCGAACACAGCGCGCAGGCGTCTCAGGTGCTCATCGAACGTACTAGAGATGACAACGTCATCCAAGTACACGAGACAGGACTGCCCTTTCAGATCGGCAAGAACGGTATCCGTAATCCACTGGAAGGTTGCAGGAGCCGAGCACATGCCGAAAGGAAGCACCCGGATTTCGTACAGACCCTCCGGTGTAATAAAAGCGGTCGTTTCCTGGTCGTGTTCGCCCACCCCGATATGCCAATAGCCGCTGCGTAAATCCAGCGATGAGAAGTACTTGGCGTGGCACAGCTGACCCAGGGAGTCATCAATGCGCGGTAGAGGATAAACATCCTTTAAGTGACATTGTTTAAACGTCGGTAATCAACGCAGAACCGTAGGGTTCCATCTTTCTTTGCTACTAGAAGAACAGGCGATGCTCACGGGCTCGTTGACGGCTGTATCACGTCGTCCTGGAGCATTTCTTGAACTTTGCGGCGAACGGCATCACGCTCCTTTGAAGATATCCGGTAAACCAGCTGACATAACGGCCGCTGGTTGGCGTCAACTATAATTGGATGCTTTGTGAGCGGCGTCTGCCTAACCTTAGAGGTCGAGGCAAATCAATCACCGAAAGACTGGATAAAGCTTTCGAGTCAGTGCTTCTGATTACATGGGAGGTTCGGGTTCACGTCAGTATTTATGGGAGTGGTCGGTGCCTCCACTGATGCGGAGGCCTCGGAGAAAGCGTGCTGTCCCGCGAATTCGCTGAGTTCATCGAAATACGCAATAACTGTTCTGACAGGCAAACACTGAGCTTCACAGCCAAAATTGGTTACCAAGAGCTCGGTTCGGCCATTCGTCAACTCAACAATTCCGCGAGCAACACACACTTGCCGACCAAGGAGCAGCGACTTGTTGGTTTCAACGATGCCACGAGTTCCAGTGATGTCGCAATCTACGGGAACAAACACGCCTGCTCTTGACGGGATGAATACGTGTTCGTCAAAGACGCGTAACTTAGTCCCGTGTGGCTCGGGATCGCCCTAAATAGGGGGTTGAGTGGAAAATGACACGACCAGCTCCTGAAGGTTGATGACAGCACCGTACTCCCGAAGGAAATCCAAACCGAGTATCAGGTCTTTGGAACACTCGGGCAGCACAGCAAAGCAACCAGGGAAAGTAGCACCACGGATCTGGATTCGTGACGTTCAGACGCCAATTGGCGTAACCACATGGCCGCTGTCGGTGCGGATCTGTGGTACAGACCAAGGGGTCAGAACCTTTCTGCGGGCCGTGGCTAACCCACCACTCATTACAGAGAAACCATCGCCGGTATCCACAAGCGCGGCCACATCGCGATTATCAGTGATTACTGGGATTTCGGCAGACACCAGTCGGTCACAGCACGTCGTTGTTGTTGAGGTCGTCGGGTGAGGTGAGCCGCGAACCGTCGAATGGAGGCTCTTGACTTGATCCAATAGCGGCGGTCCTACCCTCGGGGGACGCCGTCTTCAGTTTTCCCGTGTGGGGGCGCTCCTCTGAACTGGCTATAAAAAGATGGGCGGCTTGGCGAAGAAAACCGCCTAGGGGATGGCGACCGGGACTGGCGTCGCCGCGAGGTCGTTGGCTGCACGTTATCGAACAGATACTGCTCGATGTCCCGCGGCCGTTCTCAGTAGCGTGGTGAGGTGCGTCCGGTGAAAACCCCCTTAAGCCCATTCTGCGGTAGGGGCAGTGGCGGAGGATGTGGCCGGGCTCTCCGCAGTTGTAGCAGAGCGGCCTATTGTTTGGCGTACGCCAAACGCGCGCTTTGCTTATGGTGGACAAGGGCTCCTGCGGTACGGTGGGTACAGCTGCAGTTGGGTACCGCAGTGAAGGCACAGGAGTGCCGGGGAAAAGGCTTTTCTCATGACCAGGACGACTCTGTAGTGCTTGACTGTACGTCCTCACATAGGCACCTGCTGCGGAGCTGGTGTCGACTGAACAGCTCGCCGGACATCATCTCGGACCACGTCCGGTATGGTAGCGACGCTGGCCTGTGGAGCTTCGAAGTGAGGCTTCTTGAGTTCTTCGCGCACCAGGGTCCTCACAAGCTCTCGAACCTCCTCAGTGGGTAGCGACGTGGGCGTACAGTGGTGAGCGGCTGCTCCACTAGCCTGACGGCCGTATTGCGCGTCCCGTTCTTACAGAGAACGCTCCATGCATGTTGCCTCCTTGGCAAAGTCGGCCGCCGTTCTTGGTGGGTCACGTACCAGTCCGGCAAACAATTGCTCTTTGACGCCGTGCATTATGTGGCGTACCTTCTTGTCCCCGGGTATAGAAGGGTCGGCGCGATTGAAGTCGCGTCATGTCCTCGATGAACATGGCGACGCTCTCGTTAGGCTGCTGCGATCTCGATTGCAAGGCGATTTCAGCCTTCTCCTTTCGTTCGCTGGTGTTGAACGAGGCTAAGAGCTCTCGGCGAAAGATCTCCCAGTTAGTGAAGGAAGCTTCGTGGTTCTCATACCACGTCTTGGCCGAGTCCTGTAGTGCAAAGTACACGTTCTGCAATTTGCGCTCGCCGTCCCACTCGTTGGGGCCCACCACACGGTCAAAGCTGTCCAACCAGTCTTCGACATCCTCAAACCTCTCACCGTGGAATGATTGTGGCGACCGAGGTGTGTGAAGGACGAACGGCGGGGCATTCCCGGAAAGCTGACTTGTCTCGCTAGCCGTAGTGGACGTCAAGGCCTTGCTGATCTTGCGAGCTGGCTGAACTCTGGTTGTGGGCCTCGCAGGCGGCGGCTCGCCTTGTGGACTGGGGTTGTAGCCACGGGTTGAGAACTGACGTCACGAGTGTCCTCGAGGTCAGCGTACGTCGACCGTTGCCCAACACCACCACCAAATATGTCACCGAGAAACGGCTGACGTACGCAGGGCTCGTTTACCTGTACGAGCAAGACGCTGTTGGAACGCGCAATGCAGCAGGCAGCTCGAAAGATGAAGACGAAAAGGGATCAAGACCAGAGATGGCTCAAGGTTTTACAACTGCCAGGTAATACAGTTTAGCCGCGATACGGCACCACTGTAGGAGTCAGTAATGTGGCAATATAGCCCTGCTCCAACTCCCCCACCAACTCGCTGAAATACCCGACACACATTTAAGGCTCTATGCTGACGACATCACTATCTTGGCCAATCGAGGCAGTGATGCCGACATAGAATACAACCTACAGTCGACCCTCAACATCATCGACTCATACGCTCGCGTGCGCGAGCTAGCCAGTTCCCCTCCTAAATCAGAACTCTTCTTCTAGCGCCCCAGGCCACACGACCCCTCCAAACCTCCCATCTCACTCCCTCTAGGAAACCACCCCATTCCCCTAGTCTCCAAGATTCGCATCCTGGGTCTCGTCCTTCACTCCCACGGCGCGCATGGCAACGCCATCGAAACTCTTCAGATCCAAGCCCAGCAAGCCACCCCCCTCATTCGGCGCGCGGCGAACTGTCGCGCGGATCTGCGAGAGCAGAACACTCTCCGCCTCACCCAAGCCTACATCACGAGCCGCACGGCGTACTCATTCCCCTACCTCCCTGTAAAGCAGGAGGAGCGGGACCGCATCAACGCGCTCCTCAGGAGCTGCACGAAGGTTGCCCTCCGCCTACCCCCAGCACCTCTACTACCCGGCTCCTCAACCTCGGTATTCACAGCACGTTTGAGGAACTGGCAGAAAACATCCTAACAGCACAGCTTACTCGGCTGTCGAGTACCGCGGCAGGCCGCACTCTACTCTGCCAGCGAGGCATCACCCCGATCACCCATACTACCAACTGGGTTCCCCTACCTCCAGACCTTCGCTCCCATCTCATCATCCTTCGAACCCCTAAGAACATGCACCCCGAGCACGACGGAGAACGCAGGGCAGCCCGCGACAAAGCCCTGCACAAGCTCTACGGACACAGTTCTGAGGTAGCCTACCTGGTCGCGGAAGCATACTCGTCGGCCTCCCGCATGGTTCTCGCCGTCGCTAATTCTCAGGCGCGACTACTCGCATCAGGATCCGTCACCACAGACTCATCGGAATTGAAGAGGAAGCGGCCATTGCACTCGTTCTAATCTCCACCTCTGCCACCAAAATTATCCCCGGCTAAAAATCCGCAATATTCAATTTCGCCAAAGACTTGATATCCCGCACCGCGGCTTGGCTTCTACGCCTCTGGTACCCCACCCACGCCGTAACCATCATCTGGAGCCCCGCACATGCAGGTGACCCGGGTAACGAGGAGGCCCACTCTCTCTCCCGAGGTCTCACTTTCCGGGCCGGTGTTGGACCTCCTCCGGAATCCCGGGAGTGTCTGCTTACGTTCAAAGATATTCTTAACTACTACCGAGATACCCGGCGCGTTTACGCTCCACCGGCTCCCTCGCTAACCTTAACCAAGGCCTCCCACTGGCGCCGACTCAAGACGCGAACTGCTCCCTACTCTGTTCTCCATTTTGCTCGCGACCCCGATCAATTCCTTTCATCTTATATGCTCTGCTGGAAAATGGGAGCTTTCCTTCATGTCCCTCTCACATGTCCTACCTTCCCACACCCTCCACCTCCAACCACTGCGGAGTCATACTGGGAGAATCTCCTGGCCAGCTCCGCTGCTGCTGACCAGCGCCCGATAATTACCGACGCCCTGAAGCGGATAGCCCTCTAAGGGCTGTCCTTTGCCCTGCAAGGGCAGCCCCCTAAGGGTTGCCTCGTGCCATCTTAGGAGGTTTGCCCCCCTCTGTATTTGGCGATAGATGTTTCCACCATCACCACCACTTGAAGGGCAAAACCACAAGCAATACGAAATCGTTACGAGGTAGCATAGTGGAGCTTTCGCTTAAAAAAGCGCCGGCTTGTACGTAATGATCATTTTATTTACGACCTAAACATACATCATCATCATCATCATCATTTATTACCCCTTAAAGGTCCCATAGGGACATTACTTAAGGGGGATACATAGTGTCCGACAGTCATACATATGAAAACGCAAACAAAATTGAGAAAGCTAGGCAAAGTAAAAGAGAATCAAATTAATATATTCAATCAAAGAAAATGTGAAGAAGCACAAAGAAATGCACACTACCGTAATAGAACGTGTCCAACAAAGTGTTTGGTCGTTTTACGTGCGTCGTAGCTGACACCGGGTAAAGGAAAGCTTTATTATTTTTGAAAATGTTCGGTGAGTAGCTGCTTAAAGTTGGAAAGATTAGTCTCAACAACAATGTTTTCGGGTAGGCTATTCCATAATTCAATCGCACAAGGAAGAAACGATTTGATGAATGCATTGGTGGAGCCGTTCAAGCGTTGTATGCTAGAGGAATTAAATATGCGGCAAGATGATCGTACCGGACTGCGCAGGAGGTTTTCCCGAAGTGCTGGAAAGCTGAAGTGCAGTTTGTGGAAGAGGCTGAGAATTGAAATTTTTCCGCGAAGCGCTAATGATTTCAGACCGAGAGTTGATTTCATGACCGTAACACTGAGCCGAGGTTTGTACTGCGAGGTGATGAAACGCGCTGCCTGGTTTTGGATGGCCTCTAGTGAGTCAATCAGGTAGGCCTGGTGAGGGTTCTATATTGTTGAGCCGTATTCAAGTTTGCTGCGAATATATGTTACATATCCTAGTTCTTTGATGGCTGGGGGAGACAGGGCAAGTGATCTCCTGATGAATCCAAGTTTCCTGGAAGTACTAGAGCATAAACTCGTTTTGTGATCTGCCCATGTTAGACAGGTCTTTATCTCAATGCCGAGGTACCTTTATGAATTAGTTTGAGACAAGGCTATGGAGTTCAAGGTGTATGAAAAATAGAGATTGGAGCGTTTGCGTGAAATGTGCATGAATTTCCATTTCGAAACATTGAGCTGCATTAGCCAGTCGGAGGACCACTTTTGGATTTTGCTGAGATCTTCCTGTAATTTTTTCTGATCATCGCTGTTGCTGATGCGGCGATAGATGACACAATCATCAGCAAAAAGTCGAACTGTTCATGAGATACTAGAAGGTAGGTCATTGATAAATATTAAAAACAGTAACGGAGCAAGCACCGATCGCTGAGGGACACGGGAGATTACTCTAGCAGTTTCGTATGTATGACCGGCGATGACTGTGAACTGTTGGCGGTTAGTTAAGAAGCAGTAGATCCAGGATAAAGTAAGACGGTCGAGTGACAGACAGGAGAATTTGGACATCAGACGTTCGTGGGGGACGCGATCGAAGGCTTCGGCAAAATATAAGTAGACGATATCGGTTTGAAAAGAGGAATGTAAATTTAAGTGAAGATCAGTAGTGAGCTCGCAGAGTTGTGTTTCACACGAAAAGTCTGCCCTGAAGCCACTCTGGTTTGGAAAGAAAAAGGAATCCTGATCAAGGTGAGATGCAATATGCGAATATAGTATATGCTCGAAGAGTTTACACGAGATAGATGTCAACGAAATCGGTCGGTAATTCGAGGAGTCGGTGCGATCTCCAGCTTTGGAAATTGGCACAACACTGCTTATTTTCCAGTCCTCCGGAAGTTGGCTAGTTTCGAGAGATTTAGCGAAAATAAGTTGTAGCATTTGGCTTACAACGTATTTTGTTCTTTTGAGGAACTTGGCCGGGTGTTGTCTGGTCCAGGGGAAGCGGATGGTTTTAGATTGTCAATGAGATTTGAGATTCCCTCCGATGTGATGACAATAGGTGGCATAGGTGCATAATTAGGGTAGGCATGGCAAATTTGGTGCTTTCTTTGGGCTCATGGGTGAAGACGGAGGTGAAATACGTGTTCATTACGTCGGAGCGCTCGATATCTGTAACATCAGAGCCGTCACGCGCCTTCAAAGAAATATTGTACTGACGGTTGTTAGTATGCATGAGTAGGTTCCAAAGTTTTGTCGGGTAAACCCGTATTATGTCCATGAGGTCGTGACAATAAAAGGTTCTTTTCGAAGATCGCAATAGCTGTCTGTATTCGTGTAGGCAATCGATGTATGTCTGCCACCTCACAGCGCATCCTCACGAGGGCAAGGAAGTCAAAAAAGTTAGGCAATGTGAATATATGTCAAAAGGGGGACTTTATATAGAAGTAGTCACGATAAGCTTTTAGACTTTTGTCCCAAATACTAGCGAATCACGTGATTCCCGCCTCATAAAATTCCTTTGGTTGCTGGTTCAAAAAGTCTGTAACTGACTCTCTCATGTCATCGTCCGACACGAATCTGGTTCCGTTGAGTTGTTTTTTCAAGCACCCGAAAATGTGGAAGTCTCAAAGCGACAGGTGTGGGCCGTATGGCGGATGTTGCAGCGTTTCCCATGACTTTTCTAGTTTGTGGTAACCAGATCAGCGATGTGGGGACGGGCATTGTCGTGGAGCAAGATGACAGCATTCGTCAATTTTCTACATCGTTTGTTCTTGATTGCGACATGCGGCCGATGCAGCTTTTCACAATATCGGATATGATTGGTAGACTCCAGGTTTACAAAATTCAATCAGTCATGGTCCCTGACGATCGAAATAAAAAGTGAACAGAACCTATCTGGTGGAAACGACGGCTCATCAGCTGATCAACGTTTTCAATTGTGTCGGGGGTGATTGCACGGTCTTGGATTGTCTTTGAAACTTCCACGTACTTTTTTGAACCGTTTAACAAACGTTTCACAGTGGGCAATGAAATGCAATCTCTCGCCGATCAAGGCAACCCCACGGCGACTAATCACTTCTTGGGAAACACCTTCAGCTGTCGAAAACCTCACGAAACCATGCTCCTCAACTTTTGGAGCGTCCGTTATGTCGCACAACCGTGCTCATCTCTCTGTATGTGAGCATTAAAAAACATGGATCGTCACACCTGAGTGTCCGTTTCAAAAATAATAGATGCCTGTGTGCTCCCCGCATGCCCCGCAGAAAATGGACCGAACCATTCTTGCGCTAGGTGGGTTGGCTCACTGCCATCCGACTCCCCCTCGTATTTGTCTAAAAACAAAAAAACTGAGTACAAAAAAAGTGCTAATTTATCTGCTCATAGCGGTTCGAATTTTTGCTTCCACTGCCTGTGAGTTGTGTGCTGGCAGTAACTCTTGACTTTTTTCTAGCATTTTAGGAAGAAATAAATCAATTGAGACGTAGTTCTCATAATGAGCAATGTGCATCCGCCACTCGCAATGGCAATTTGCTAACGACTATAAATGCAACGACTGCCACGGATGCTGCTCAATCTCTACCGGATGGCTTAATGACACCTCTAACCCCCCTCTCCACGGGTTCTAAACTTTTGAGAAAAACTGTATGCCCACCAAGTATAAAGCCCCTCAATGTTTCTCAGCTCTTGGTTTTCGTGACTGTCGATTTCTGTGGTCATATCATGCACATGCTCTGGCCTTGCGATTATGCAGCACTATCGGTAATGTTGCACTACGAATAAATTTTTAAATGCATCTGTAAATAAATTATTCCAGCATGTACAACGACTTCTATGAGAGAAGAAAGCAGTGAAAGAAAACTGCAACGTATAATCAAGCGGCGTATTTCCGCATTATCCTATGCGCATTCATTGAATACGTGCTTCGCGCTTCAAGTGACTAAATGTCACTTGAAAGTTTGCTAATCACAAATTAAGACAGCAAAAGAAGCGAGCCAAAAGGAAAAAGTCGGAGCCAAATAAAATAAACGTAACCTCAAAGTTCAGCATATGCGTGTCTTACAACAGTAAGAGTTTGCGTGCTAAGCTAGACATGCATGGTCCAGGAAGGGAACGCATTAACGATTTGAAGAAAATGGTAGTCGTTACCATGCTGCGACATACGCCTTAATGTACTGTATTTTTTACACTGCTTTTAAATTTGGTTTTAGTTTCGCCCTCTATGTATGCCTGTGGATTGCAAAACAGCGGCTCTCTCAGTCTGAAGTGTGTGTACAGAAGATTAATTTAATTAGTTTGCAGGATTGAACAGGATTGATCAGTGTATGATGAACAAATGAATCGCGGCTTTCCTTGTGAAGAGCGTGATTCGTTATAACGAACTGTTTATAATATGCGTTCTGATGAAAATAAAGCGTTCGTAGCAGCTTTATCAACTTATCAAAATATGCACAATTGGTCTTTCTACGCCACTCCTGGAGCACCACTTGTAAGACCGCCTTGGGACAAACATCAACGAAGTCTTGAGACTGGGGCCAGTATAGCCACAAATCTGATTGGACCATTCTTTAAGTTTTGTATATAGAGACGAGTTGAATTGGGTAGGACCCAGCCTCCACGGTTCTTCAAGAATTACGGGTTGCAGGACTGACTGACCGATGTTTCTGAGAGGAAGAAGGAAAGGAAAGAGCAAGGGCCTGCCTACTGGCTCAAGCCGAGCCACGATCACTGCCGCGTGCTAAATGTAGGAGGGCATGGGGTGTCTTTTCTTTCACTCTTTGCTCTCCTTTGAAGTCTGTCTGTCTGTTGTTGCCAGGAAGAAAGAAAAGGAAAGTGCACAGGCCTGCTCACTGGCTTAAGCCGAGCCACAATCGCTACTGCGTGCAGATAGTAGGAGAGTTCAAAGATGGGATAGAAAGACAGGATAGTAAAGACGCTCTAAAGACAAGGCCGATCCCGGAGGTAGTGCAATACCAGGCCAACCGGTGGCGGGAGTGAAGCATCCTTCAAAATCTTCGCCACCTTTCTAAAAATAAGTCCAATTGGACCTGTAACAGATACTCTACGGGGTCCGGATATTCGGAGGACCGCATGTCGTCTCCATATATGCCCGCCGGAAAGGTCACGTGACGATAGGCCACGCGAAGCACAAGCGACCACGCGCCCCTGTGCGCTCGACTACTTTTTTCTTCTTGGTCTCGTGGGGGACTAATTTCTTTCGGCGCGAAAAATTGGAGGGCACTCAAAGTGGAGGGCGCCGGAAAAATTTCAACCACCTGGGGATCTTTAACGTGCACTGACATCGCACAGCACACGGGTGCCTTAGCGTTTTGCGTTTTTATGGAGAAAAACACTAAGGCGCCCGTGTGCAGTGCGATGTCAGTGTATGTTAAAGATCCCCAGGTGTTCGAAACTATTGCGGAGCGCTTCACTACGGCACCTCTTTCTTCGTTTCTTCTTTAAGTCACCCTTATCTCTTCCCTTGCAGCGCCATTTAGGTGTCCGCGGATATATGAGACAGATACTGCGCCATTTCTTTTTCCCAAAATCCAGATAATATTATTATTGGAAATTGGTTTCTGGGGAAATAAATGGTGCAATTTGTGTACCTCATAACGGCGGACACATGAACCGCACCGTAAGGGAAGGGATAAAGGAGGGAGTGAAAGAAGAAAGGAAGAGGTGCCGTAGTGGAGGGCTCCGGAGCAATTTCGACCACATGGGGATCTTTAACATCCACTGACATCGCACAGCACATGGGCGCCTTCGCATTTTCCCTCCATAATCCTCCCTAGATCCTCCATAGATCCTATCTACCGCGAGGAATCCGCAACGCAGTTCGATGCTTTCATGACTGAAAAAGTCATCTGAATTCGGGACGTATGACGTCTCTGCAGTGGACGACCCTACTATATGGCGACCCTACTAAGTGCACAGGTGCTTCTGTGAAGGCATGACCGTAGGTGAATCTTTTTTTCTTTTCTATATTGACGTAGAAAACGTTCTCTTAAAAGTCTGCGTGCACGCCCAGCACATATACGAGACGTACTGTCGGCTAAATCAAGCTTGTTGCTGCAGCTGCTCCGCTGTCCCATCCTCTAGAAGGCACAAAGGTGCGCTGGCTTCCAGCTTAACTACATGGGGTACTTAAAATACACATATTATCCCGTTGACAGAAAAGAATCGCTTGTAAAAGAAGGCCTTAGTCTTCTAATGCAGAGGCTGGCAGAGAACCTCAGAACAAAACAAAATTAATTTAGGTTGTTGCTTACGCAGTACTTTGAAGGCTGTCGTTTCACAGAGGCTCTATGTCTGTACAGATCGCGAGGCAGTAAAAACAAATGAAACTTGATTTAGATGAAAGGAAATGGTGCATTAAATGTCTCACAAGTCTTTGTGGGCACACGAACCGCGCCATAAGAGAAGGGATAAAAGAGGGAGGGATATGGGTAGTAGTGGTAACCCCCCCCCCCCCCCCGCACTTGATACCTGACACCTGTTTTAGTATCTGCTGCGGGTCCTTGGACCCAAGATAGTAAATTTATTTCTGGAATATGGCGGATTCCTTGGCTTTAAACTCGCTGCCACGGGTCTGCCCGGTATTGCACTGCCTCCGGGATCAGTCCGGGCAATATTAGCGAGCGCCTTTTCTATCTTTGCTCTCCTCGTGACCAGCTTTGTTGTAAAAAAGTTGGCTGAGGTTTAGCTAAACTGTTAAGCCTGGATACCTCGAGGCGAAAAGCGTTCAGAAAGGCGTGCATTTCGTGATTCTGGCGTTTCAGCAGGTTGCCTAGCCTTGCACTTTTCATATCCTCGCTTCTTTTGAGCCAACTCCTCCCACGCTACCACTTCTGGGTATTCTTCCCCTCCTTCCATGGCGAAAGATCAGATGACGGAACCAGCGCGCGGCGACGAAGACGGCTGCGGCAGCAGCGGCAACCTGCGCGCCGCGTGACGTCACTCGGTTTCACGGTCAGACGACGGAGTCAGCGCACGGTGCCTACGACGGCTGCGGCAGCAGCGACCACCAGCGCACCGCGTGACGTGACTCGGTTTCGCGCATGCGTAGCTGTGGCAAATCTGTAGTGTGGCTAACGCGAAGCCCGGTGTTGGCGAGCTTAGTGAAGCTTTTCGCTTCAAAATCCAAGTAACAAAGCCGGTCGTGGCTCTCCTATCATTAACCTCTCCCACATTCAGCACATGGCAGCGAGCGTGGCTCGACTTGAGCTAGTAGGCAGACCCGTGCACTTTCCTTTTCTTTCTTGCTATCAGTAACAGCAATAGCAGCAGTAGCTGTGAGAAAGAGATAAAGGAGATACTTAGAGAAGAAAGGAAGAAAGGGGTGTCGTAGTGGATGGCTCCGGAATAATTTCGACACCCTTTGGAGCTTTAACTGCACTGACATCGCACAGCACATGGGCGCAGCAGGCGAATTGGTCCGCAGTCTGCGAAGCAGGGTGGCTTGCGCTCGGCCGACGTCGCGGTGGGGAGGCGGGACACGCGTCTTGTCTCCTTGAAGTTGATTTTAGCATTGGATGGGGGGCCTCGGCGAGAGCATCCGTGTTCGAGGGGTCGGCTGCCCGGTTGGTTAGGCCTCGGGCTAAGCCGTCGACCACTTCGTTCCCAGAGTTCGCCGCATGGCCAGGATTCTGGTTCATGCGCCGCTAGTTTACAAAGCCGCCACCACGCGCCGCATGAAGTTGAGCGCCTCCTCCTCCTCTTGCATTCTCTCCCCCTGGTTTGGGAGAGAGACGCCGATAAGCTTCGCGCAATGTCCACTTCGTGGGTCGTCCCCTCACACCGGGGAGCTTCCCAGGGGGGGGGGGGGGGGGGGGGGCTTTGCATTCCTGTTCCTTTTTTTTTCTTTTCACACCCAGCGTGTTCAAGGGGGACAGACTGTGCCGCTCCCCTACTCATTTCCTTGGCTGGGTTGTAAGAAAACGAAAACAGTCGGGTCGCGGCTAACGGGGCATACCCGCGCCGTCTTTGTCCGATGTTGAGCGGTCATCTGTCAAAAAATATGCCGGCCCGTCACTGTCTGGAAGATGTTGAGTAACCAGCGTTAAGTGCTAACTCCAAGGGCCCTTCCTGGGCGTACGCGTCCATCGTCGGCGCTCTTGGTGTACGCGGGAAAGGGCGTCGAAAAGGGGCATGCATATCTCCATGTTCCTGGCGCTGGCTCGCTAGCACGGACATCTAGCACGGACAGATATCGGCGCCTCGCCGAGAATCGCTGTCGTCTTCTGCAGTGCGCATGCGCAGGCCGGTTTTGGCGTACACCAAGAGCGCCGACGCTGAGCGCGTACGCCAACGAAGGGCGCTTGGAGTTCGTGCTTTAGCTGTGTGGTTTACTATAATTGATATGAATAAGATTAAAGTGAGGGGACACCAATGGAAATACAAATTTGACATCTTGCATTTATAATTGATGTAACCAATCAATCACCAATTCGATATACTCATGATGTTGACAGTCAATCACACAATTGGTTGCAAAATTGATTTACTAAGGAGGCTGCCATGTTGAATTCGTCGGACTTAGAAAATTTCACACCGAAGGGAGCTGGTAGCAGACCCTAAGAAATCGAGAAACGTGATGAGTAAGAGCTCAAGCTCTTAAAACTACTGCAAGTATGCACATCACACAAGAAATGGTCCGCTTCTCGCCTTTATTTTTTACGGCTACATAAAAGCTGCTGTGGGTGACAAAGACGAGTCTTACTTTATCGTTAATCACGCGTACGCTTTCACGGCACGACCCCTGCGAACCAGAGAACGAAGCGATGAAAGATGATGATGACGACGATATAGGTAACTGCTACCAACAAGCACTTTATCATAGCGCGGGATGCCACGGCTGTGGCTCAGTGGTATGAAGCGTACGGAAACAAAGAATGCCCATTTTCCCTCCTTTATCCCTTCCCTTACGGCGTCGTTCAGGTGTCCAAAGATATATGACACAAATACTGCGCCATTTCCTTTCCCAAAAAAACAATTATTATTATTATTTTTTTTGGCGGCGTTGGTCACAATCCCTCTCTGCGCTCATGGTTCCAATGTTTCCTTTTTTTTAGTACCGTCAAACGAATTTCGGAAGGTTTCGCTTCTGTCTGCTGAATGTGGGAGCTGGATGAATTTCTTCGCTAAAACTGTATTCGGAAGCTCATTACGGTCATTGTTTAACAAAATAATAAAATATCGGGACACTGTAAGACTGGAACGCTTTTTTCGACAAAATTTCCGAGGCAGAGAGCGCCGCGACGCGTCGACGCTCAGCTGGAGATACATAAAGCAAAAAAGCTACGTGCGGTATCGCTCAGTGCTAAAGCTAAATGTCAGCAATGAGCGGCAAGCACTGCTAAGCGAGAAGGCCTGCCAAAGCAGCGATGCTGATCCTTCTGTTTGTGGCAAAATTTGATTTCGGTGCCGCTGCACTAAGTCTAAGATGCGGGCATAGTTATCTAAAAGAATTAGCATGTTCTATTGAACGAAGCCGGCCTAAATTGGGTTGACCGCCCAGCCGCAAACACCACCAGGGGCGCGGTTATCCTCCGACGCGGACACCTCGAGGAAACACGACCATTTTGATCCGACATTAGGTCATGTCCTCATAAAAAAAGAGACATTTTATGCTGGATGTTTCGCTTATATTCAAGAAAGCTACGCTTCCGTGCACGGCGACACACTTCCTAGTTTTGTTAGCCAGGAAGCCGCTCTGTTACACACCTGTACATGAGAATGAGTCAACCCGTGTACACACACATGACGCGGCCAACCCTTTCCTTTATTTTTTTAAAACGCCGCATTTTCTTGCACAAATTCTCCCCAAACAAGATAACAAGTCTTAAGTCTTAACAAGCACGCGCTCACGTTTCCCCGCTGGGCGGTATACGAGCACAGTGACATCACTACTAAAAGAATAAAAGAATAGTGGCACCATGCGTATTCAAAGCAATGTGAAAATATATGGCAATAAAGAATAAGATATCTGGAATTCTGCAGTGGTAACCGAGTCTCATAATAAACTGCACATCTCCAACCAAAATCTTTAATTTTAACCCAATGTTTCGAAGCCGACTCGGCTTCTTCATCAGGGGTGACGAGGGCAGTAGCTAGCGTCTTTAAGTATGAAGGGGAGGAGGGGGTCAAAGCAACGAAAGCTGTAATGCGAAAGGCGTTGAGGAGGGGGAGGGGGTTTAGGCTGTTAGTCACTGGCGCACTGCAGGCAGGTGGTGAATGGCGACTTTTTTTCGTGGAAGTCCCTGGGCATATACTGGGGGCAGCTTTCCTTTTGTTCGGTTGATGTTGTTCGGGGTGGTTTGGATGTGCCAGGAAGTCGAGAAAGAGCGTTTTGTGGTAATTTGTTTCGGTTACGAGGATGCTGGTTTCTCGAAGTTGATTCTATAGTCTGAGTGCTCGGAATGTTCGGCTACAGGACTACCCTCTCTTGCGAAATTGCGGACGTCATTTTTATGTTGCCGAATTCTTTCTTTGAGATGTTTGGTTTCGCCGATGTAGCTTGCGTCGCAGTCGGCGCATGGAATTGGTAGACAATGCCTTGGGCTCCTTCCCTCCGTGGCCGGTCTTTATGAACAGGTAGGCAAAGCGCAACAGTGTTTGTGGGCTTGTGCGCCACCCGGAGACCCCCTTTCTTCAGGAATCGGGTGATGGTTTCGCTGACACCTCCGACATAAGGTACAGTGACGTATTTTGGTGGTGGCGCTGGTCCTCGTGCGTTGATTTCTTGGCGCATGTTGTCGTGGTTTTGACGTGGAATGGTTTTTTGAATAAAGTTTTTTTGGCTAGCCGTTCATGAAGACTTCTTCGAATCTCGTGCGTTGCTCTCTTTTTCTTTCAAGTTCTGTGCTTGTTCTGCAGATGAGACTGAGATGTGCAGTTTATTATAAGTCTTCAAATCCAACCAGACAGGCAAATCTGTCAAAATGTTTAGTTTTTACCTGGTGCCGGGATTTTTTAACCGAGTCTTCTGATTTTTGTGTTGTACTTAGCGGCGTTCTTGTGTTTCTGATATAGTGGCGTTGGAGACTCGATGCACCGTGCTCGACCACTTTCGTCACCAAATGATCTGTAGTGAAGTGGGCAGTTTGCTCCATTCGACTCATTTCTTGCCACACAAGGCGAAAACACGTGCTTTTTGAAGCTGTCGCCAATTACGTGGCCGCAGAAAGGCCTTGCCCATTCACAATGGTTGGCTTTATTTTGTACTGTACACAGGCCGAGACAAGGAACGTAGTAAAGGCTCTAAGTAAAAGCCTTTCAGCGTGCAGTCTTTTTCATTGAGTGAGCAGGTGAGAACCATGGCCTCTCGATGATGCGGTTCCATCGAGCGGCCGCATTGGCACCAACCGCTGCCTCCACAAGCTGGCAGAACAGCGGACTAACGGGGTCGCATTTTTTATTCTGGCACTGAGGCTTCAATTTTGGATTTCGACGTGGTCTGTCTGTACGTGTGAGGTTTACTTGACCTGAAATAATATAAACGGAAACATTTTACGGCCGCGAGTGAGTCTCGAACCAGGGGCGGCGAGAGCACATCAGTTTTGCTGGCTACTGCATTAGACAACTACAACACCGCCACAGCCGCACATTCTGCGTCCTAAAATACCAGTCTATTGTTGTTGTTGTTGTTGTTGTTGTTGTTAGCCTATCAAAAGATGGCACATACCCACACTGGGGGATCGGCCAAGAATCGGGTGGCTATTCACCGGAACGCAGTTAACAAAAAGGAAAAGCACGTGGGAGCGCAACATAAAGGAAAAGCACGTGGGAGCGCAACACCGGTGAATTTTTCGTCATGAACAGAAAAGAGATGAGTGTTTTGATTTTAAAATTTTAAGAATAATAATAAAGAGAGTGATTAAATATTAATGGTTTAGTCAAAATGTAATAATTGATAGAAAAGAAAAGGTTGGTACACTTAGCAAGGCAGTCGGTGAGATTCTATCAGGAAATTTTGAACAGCGGAGCAAACAGATCTGTGGCTGAACCCAAATGTGGTTGCGCCAAATGATAGCAAGAGCGGGCTGCTCAAACTAAGGCCAAGATGCTGCAAGGGCTCCTCCAGCAACCTTTTTCTCAGTGAGTTGAATCGGCGACAATACAGCCAAAAATCTTCAATAGATTCTGGTTCACGGCAAAATGCACAAAGAGGAGAGAGCGCCAAACCCGACTTGTGTAAATAGAGATTTAGAGGGGGGATGCGGCAGCGTAGCCTCGTCAGTGATACTTCAAGCTGCCGAGAGCAACAAATTTTCCTGTTCCAATAATATTTAAGGTGCTCATAATCCGCCGATGTTAAAAGTGATGTGTCTTGCGTGCTTAAAAACGCACGACGCCGAAATCTAGATGCTGTAATGTAGGCTGTAGCCGGGATGATTGGCAACACGGGGCCGCTGAGGGAAGCCTTTGCGAGATTATCAGCAATCTCATTTACTGTCACACTGCTGTGGCCGGGAACCCATACTAAATGAACAAGGCTCAAATGCGGAGGAAGTAGGGATAAGAAAGTTGATAAAATGAGACCGTCAACCTGTGCAGCGAGGGACGAACACAAAGATAGAGAATCAGTAATTACTGCAACTGCTGTAATAGAGGGGTCTAGCTTGCGTAGAGGTAGTACAACTGTTAGAAACTCTGCTTGAAAAATAGGGGTGAAATCTGGAAGGCGCAGAGAAAAGGACCAGTCTAAATGCGAGCAAAATATTCCCACAGCTGCTTTTTCATTGCATTGCGATGCATCAGTGGCTATTGCTATATCTGTTGGTAGGGTCCTCAGATGATCTTCTAGAAGACCATTTAGAATACTCGGTGGCAAAAGGTTTGCATTTTTTGGGAATATGTCGTCGAAAACAATGTGGATAGTGGGCCCATTCTGAAGCGCAGGAAGTATATCATAAATGTTTACATCTAAAGGCTGAAGTAATCTTTGCACAAAAACTACCTGAGGGGAATTGAAAAGAGACCAGGGGACACCAAAAAAGGAGGTCGGCTGAGAACAGAAAATGGTTTGGGAACGGTGGAAATAGGATTCATAGATCCTGAGGTAAGTTTGCACAGTTAAAAATTGAAGTCGTGATAAGAGAGACGGAATGCGGGCTTCAAGGTACAGCACATTGGTAGCCACAAATTTTGGAAGGCCGAGGCACATGCGAAGTGCTTCCCTCTCTAAAAGGACGAGAGGGCGAAGTTTATATGTAGCCGAGCCTGAAAACAACACTGATCCAAATTCTAAAATTGGCCTGACATACATTATGTAGATCATTAATAGCGCATCTCTGCGCATGCCGTACCGGTGATGACATAATCTCCGTAACAAGCCCACGGCACGAGCCCCTTTCGCCGCGACATGGTCAATGTGAGGTCGCCAGGTGAGTTTGTTGTCATAAATGACCCCTAGGTATTTTAGGGATTGAACCTGCGGTATTATTTTTAACCGGCAAGTGAGAGAGACCACTACAGGAGTGAATAGAGGGAAAACAAGCGTAGCGCACTTGCCAACATTTAACTTCAGGTGTAATGCGCTCAACCAGTGCTCAAGTGTGTTCAAATATGACTGCAACAGACCATACAGAGAATGTATATCCGGCGCAGCAGCAAAAAACGCAATGTCGTCCGCATAGACGTAAGTGCGTACATGGCGGTGGAGAGGAATTGAGCTTAACAGAATATTAAAGAGCACAGGAGAAAGAACAGCTCCTTGCGGTACACCTCGCGTTTGTCTATACCTCTCTGAATGAACACCATTATGGACGCAAAAGAATTCCCTGTTATGAAGAAATGCAGATATCCATGCTACTATATAATCTGGAAATTGAAGAGACTCTAGCCTATGTATCAGGATGGAGTGTTCTACACTGTCGTAAGCTTTGGCGACATCTAACGTAACCAAAGCCGCGACCAGGCGTTGACGACGAGCAAGGAGAATTCTGCTCTCAAGATCAGCATGTACATTCCATATCGAACACCGTGGCCGGAAACCGAGTTGGCACGGGCTGAGTATACTTTTGCGGTCCACAATGGCTGACACCCGAATTAGTAACAACCTTTCTATCAACTTTACTACGTTTGATGTTAAAGAAATTGGCCTAATGTTATCCAATTCATAGCCTCCACTCTGATTTTTAAGTAAAGGGATCACCTTGGACAGCTTCCACTCAGAAGGTATCCAAGCGTGTTTGAGAGAGTAGGTTATTAGGTGCAATAAGGAGTTGGGAGACTCTTCAAATAGAATCTTGAGCATCTTTGTGGTAACACCATCAGGGCCAGGAGCAGCAGCTGGCAATCTCTGGACAACTTGTGAAAGCTCTGATAGATTTACTTGCGAGGCATTATCATTTGGTACGACTGGTGCAAACAACTATGGTCGCATAGGTAGTAAAGACGAGAACCGCTTTTGCAGGCCTGTGGCTATTAATTCAACCGTCTGGATAGCTTCTACAGGTGACGTAACTAATGACTGAAAATTATGAGAGGACGTGAGCAGTTTTCTAGACCGTAGAAAGCCGAATAGTGCGCGTCGGTTGCCGGACTTCGAAAGATAATCGAAATGTTCTCAGTCATAGTTTTCCTTCGCACGAGAAACTGTGCGTTTAAAGGTGGCTGCAACAAATTTATAATTTCTCCAGTTATTTGGGCATTGGTTATGAAGAAGCTTTTTCCATGCTGCCTTCCTCCGCCTGTAATCTCTTGTACAGTCCGCATTCCACCAGTTAGAAGAATTCCCTTTTGTTGGCCTCACCAGGAACTCCGGCTTTTTACGGCTTTCCTCAATAGCCAGACATATGCTTGCTGACTGGTGGACCTCGGCGATGTTAGACACTGGAGCAAGGGCAGAGCGCAACGCCGTCTGAAATCTGTCATAATTTACATGTGACCGCAACTGAGAAGACGCCGGAGTAACACGACATATGATATCAAAATGAATAGGTATATGATCACTTGAAGTGCCGCTATCAACTGTCGACCAATTCGTTACGCCAATTCCAGGACTAATGAACGTGAGATCTAACACAGATTGAGTGTGTGAGCGAAGATAAGTGGCCGATCCTGAATTTAAGCACATCAGGTTGTGATCAGAAACCCAGTCCCAAAGACGCTTGCCGCATGAATTAGTCCTAAGACCCCAAGACACATGGTGAGAATTGAAGTCCCCAGCCACGAGAACTGGGTGTTTACAGTTTACGAGTAAAAAATCCAGAGGTCTAACATCCTGGAATCTATTGGGGAAATAACAATTTGCTATTGAAAATGGAGAGCACCCAGGAAGTACAAAGTCTATTGCCAAAATCTCACAGTCAGGAGACATTTGTTGAAAAGATACCACAGCCCTGTGGCAAAATTTTGAAGAGACTAAAGTTAGTAAACCCCCGCCTCTTGACTGGCGGTCTAGGCGAAATGACCGGTAATTTTTGATATGAAAATGTTTGTCGGTTGAAAGCCACGTTTCTTGCAGCATTATGACATCCGGATTAAGCTGAGTAGAAAGGCAGTGTAAATCTGTGGAAGCGGAAAGAATAGAGTGACAGTTCCACTGCAGAACTCGCAACGACGCTATGGTTGCGAAAGTCTAGCAGCAGCAACTGCCTGCTCCAAAATGGTATTCTTGGGTTTAGTGCCAAGCTGCTGCTTCTTTGATTTGGGCTGGGTGCCCTGAGAAGACAACGAATGAGACATGGGGGACCTACTGCGCTTAAGAAGCCGCGCATCAGGCTCGACCATTTCGGAATCATACATTATATCAACATCCCTCGAAGTACCCGAGGTAGGTACAGCGGAAGCGACAGAAGTTTGTTCCTGGGGTTGTGATGCTACTGGAATTTGAGACCGGATAAGAGGAGAGGGAATTGCTGTCGAAAGAGGTGCCAAACTAGCCTGCACGGCATGTGTAATCTGAGTCGCTAGAACATTTGTAAAGCACTCCGAGACACTTGCGACAATCTTTTCTACCATTTTAGACATTGAAGCCTCCACAGCAGCCGCAATTGCCTGGGACAGCGTTGAGTCTAACATGACACCTTGCCGAGCGGTCACACCAGCATAACCGTGGGCACGTTCTTTGACCTCTGAAATAGCGTCACGGCGCGAACAGCGTTTCCTGTCAATTATTTCCAGAATTTGAATTTCCTGAGCTCGAGAGGGACAATTTGAGTAGTTTGCAGAGTGCGCACCACCGCAAAGGCAACACTTCTCATTCTTCTCAGTGCAGGTGCTTGTTGAATGACCATCCCCACAGTTGCAACACCTCAAGTTGGATTTGCAACCGCCAGCGCTATGTCCATAGCGCCAGCAGTTGTTACACTGCAGAGGCCGAGATGATAATGGGTCTACCCGAAAAATTAGAGGCCATGCCTTGATTTCAGAGGGGCAGGAAGTGCCGGCAAAGGTAGCAATCACTGATTCAGTGGGCATCCGCACGTTGTTTACATCCCGGCTACAGCGGTGCACAGCAACAACACCTGCAGCCGACAGAAGCTCAAGAGTCTCTGCCGGAGACAAGGAAGAGTCTACGCCTCGTACAATACCTTTCGTGCACGCCAGATGAGAAGGGATGAAAGAACTTACCCGAAGGGAGGCAAAGGATGAGGAGTTTAGTAAATCTCTTACACAGGCAAGGTCTGGCGATCTGCACAGAATCCCACCGCGTCCAAACTGGCGAACCTCTGAGATTGACTCATAATGAGAAGTCGTCGACTGGAGAGCAGCCCGAACAACACCAGGGTTGTTCATCCTGATAGCACCACCATCCTTAGGCACCAGCGCGACAGGGATACTGCCGACACCACTGCGCAAAAAAGCTTCCAACGGTAGGAGATCAGTTGACAGAGAAGCCGACCAGAGGGAACTCCTATGGCCGGGAGACTGGGTGGACATAGTCCGGGCTTACTGCCTTACCGCGCAAAGACGCAGAGAGAAAATGCCACAGTCAGTCACCCGAAACTTAGCCGATCGTTCCCAGCAGAGCAGAGCCGTCGGGGCAGCGATGAACAGGACGAACGCCACCGGGTCGAACGATGTCCGCTCGTGAGCGTGTGCCAGTCTATTGCGCTGTGTTTTGGATATCGTCATCTTCTTCAACTGCATCCGTGCTCAACGGAACCGAACACCGAAACAGCACTGAAAACCGATGTGCTTGCGTTCCTAGTTGCATTTGGCGAAACCACGCTAAACCATACAAAATTTGTTTTTGTGCCACTGTTTACCTGTGTGATGAGCTGCGCTTTTAACAAAGCTGGTGGAATTCCTTGGGTTGGTGGAAGGCATTAAAGAATGTAACTGATCTTCTGCACAAGCTCTAATGTAATTTTGGGGAGATTTTTGTCCGTGTTTGGAGAGACCCTTTGCCGGGACTGACACATTATCGGTTGTAAGTTTTTTTTTACAACCTGGAGACAAGAGTGTGTCCCTCACCTGTCCGCGCCATTTTCGCAAAGGCACCGACTTCGTCTGCTTCAAACCGTAGGGAGGAGAAACATAACACAGAAACAACGGGCGATATTCAAGGAAATCATCATGAACGGCTACCCAAAAAATTTTATTGAAAAAACCACTCGACTTCAAAAACACTACAATATGCGCCAAGAAATGAACGCACAAGGACCAGCGCCACCACCAAAATACGTCACTCTACCTTATGTCGGAGGCGTCAGCGAAACCATCGCCCGAATCTTGAAAAAAGGGGGCCTCCAGGTTTCGGACAAGCCCACAAATACTGTTGTGCTTTGCCTACATGTTCCCAAAGACCGGCCGCCGAGAGAAAAAGCCCAAGGCATTGTCTACAAAATTCCTTACGCCGACTGCGACGCAAGCTACATCGGCGAAACCAAAAATTTCAAAGAAAGAATACGGCAACATAGAAACGACGTCCGCAACTTCGCAAGAGAGGGCATTCCTGTAGGCGAACATTCCGCGGACTCACCATATAATCAACTTCGAAGAAACCAGCATCCTCGGAACCGAAACAAATTACCAAAAAAGGCTCCTTCTCGAATCCTGGCATATCCAAATTACCCCGATCAACATTACAGCACAAAAGGAAACCTGCCCCCCGTACAGGCCCAGGGACCTCTTACTTCAACTGAACGAAAGCAAGTCGCCATTGACCGCCTCGCCACAGTGCGACAACGTGACTCACGGCCTTAACCCCCTTTCACCCCCTCCCCCACGCCTTTCACATCACAGCTTTTGTTCATTTGAGCACCTCCTCCCCTCCATACTTGAAAAAGCTAGCTACTGCCCTCATACCCCTGTCACACGGCATTTCTCGAAGGCCTTTCCAGCAAAGGCACCTTTTTTCACCAAAGGAGCGCAAGCTTAAAGGAGCAGTGACGCACCTACGCGGTGTAGCCCAAAGGTGAAACAGTCGTTCAGGCTTAGCACCCGCTGCTGTGCTCGAGGCGGGTGAAGTGAATGTTTTAAAATTAAAGTGGGGTATTCTTTTCATTCTTGAGCTCAGACATTTTTTTTATTCTGATAGCTTCCTTAAAAGTATTGCAAGAGCTACTCTCATCATCAGCAGCACGTATTGTGTATTGCCTTGGCCACCAGGAGCACTCGATGTTGCTGCAACACTTTCACTGTCTTGAAATATGCACATAAAATATAAACACCCGCACCAAAAGCAAAGCCAGACACACCTTTTGTATTTAAAAAATATTTTCAAACATTGTTGGCTGTATCTTTTTTTATTGATTTTACTTTAGACGTTGGATGACACTGCGATCGTAGGTTCTCTAAGGCCGCGCATTTGGGCTCCAAAGGTCTCTGACGAACGCCTTCGCCTCCAAGGCCCTTAGCGGCAAAGGCGCAACATTTGTGCCATATAGCTGCACACCTTACGCCTTTGGATATATGGTTTGGTTTATAGGGGTGACAGAGGTATCAGCCACCCCTGATGAAGGAGCCGAGTCAGTTTCGAAACTTTGCGTTAAAATTAAAGTTTTTGGTTGGAGACATACACTTTATATGACTCTTCAAACCAAACCAGATAGGCAAATATGTCAATATGTTGTTTTCATTCAACAAGCAACCACGGTCTCCGCTCCACGATTCGAGGAAAAGTAAAAGGAGGAAAAAAAAGAAAGGCAGGCAAATTACAGCAGAAGACCCCTCCCCACTGTCCTTTTTTCCTCCCCCTTACCACCCTGCAACCGGCTGTCGTGTAGCTCTGGAAAAAGAATTTTTCCCTTCCTATGTACCTACTCAAAATCTTGGCCCTTCACGTTACCGCCCCTCACCCTTCTTCATCCGTTTGATGCTGCGAACAATGGGTCTTGTTATCGTACTTTTTGTAGGAGGAACATTGCCAAAAATTGTGTCTGAAAAGTAGGGTGAAATTCAAGCAAGTTTTGGTTAAGACGATTCCAAATTCTTTCTTATTCGTTCAAAAATTCACGACAACAGCAACGACATATCGCTTTAAGCATGCTGCTCGAGGACGGTGTGTGATTTCTTCCCCAGTGCCGCCGTGTACCAATTAACTGGTTTCCAATGGACAAAAGCTTTCTCGAAGCTTGGCGCTTGGTTCCATTAACTTAAAGTGCTTGGAAAATGCTCTTTCACCTAACCTTGTGTTGAAGAAAACACTTCATCCCATTGCACTTGGTACGAGGTTGCCATTGCACTATTAAAACTCATCATCAGTAAAAGAAAACATTTCAAAGAAATGAATACCCAAGGTTCTTCACTCGATGTATCATCCAAAACCGAAAAGGAAGCAACGCAAACAACTCTATATGCTTACGCTAAGGACTCGCCAGTGGCAAAAACGCGCATGCAGTTCGCACTTGAAATGTGTCAGCGAAAGCTTGACCAGTATTGTCAAAAAGGAAGGGATGCAAACTACAAACTAGCCGGCCACCGTTATCGGAAGCCTCCTCTGCCCCTTCAAAGGCAGTCATCCTACAGAAAGGCCTAAGGCGTGGTATGTAAAATACCCTGCTTCGAGTGCTTGGTATCGTAGGCTGTGAAACCAATGAAGGCAAATTTAAAAGTCGCGGGAGGATGTTAATCGTTCCCTGTAAATGGCACCCTCTTCTTACACTGACAGTCGGTGCAACTCCCCCGGAGCCGCACCTCAAAGAAGTAATAGTTTTCCATCGGCTTCATAGACAACAGTTGACGAAAATACAAGTAATCTAAAATTGTTGCGGGCCCGGCGATTGCTGTCTAATCTCTCAAGTACCGGAACTGCAATCGGCAGAATTAAAGGCAAAGAGAGAGGATACCGAGAAGTACATAAGAGAGCGACAGCAAAAAAACAAAACAAAAGGCGGGGGTAGGCTTGCACCCCATATGCAAAAAAAAAAATTAATATCTTCGCGCCACTCGTTCGAGAGTGCCTATATATGCTGTTACACATATTCGCAGCACGGTAAATTCCCCGCATATTCAGGGCCGCGCGCACGTAGCGTCCTGTCACTAATTAATCATGCGACTGCCACATTGCACAAGCGGGCTGGGTGGACAGCCCAGCCGCCGCGCTGGAGAAACCCAGTAAGGTTTGAAACCTCCTGTTATACGACAATAACTTCCGTTCATTTCTCAGCAAATTTAAATCCTAATCAAGAACATTTAATTAATGTCTGACTCTTGATTGCTGCTCTGGGTAACGGCGTATTTACTTGCATGCCGAACAGATGGCGCAGTCTTCAGAATACTTCCCAGCATGCCATTCTATGAAGTCTTCGTTAGTGGTTCATAGTTTACGTACACCATTGATATAATTGCCGAAACTAGCATCGATTACAGCAATGGTAAAGCCCTTATCGAGGGCGAACAATTGAATCATGGGATGCACTTTACCAACTTAGAAAAAAATTTGTGAACTACCACACTACTAATTGTTACATTGGACAAATCACCTACTGCCATAAAACGCAGCATCAGGTTTGCCGCCTGGCACTTACAACATTCACTTCAAGGCATCCGTGCTGCACTTTCTCCACATCGACAAAAGTTTCGAAGAGCTGTCTGCTATTGAGCCTAATAATATTATTGTTCAAATGTAGTCATTAATACACGATTTTGATATTTTCAATGCACAGTGCAAGACCCACATACATGTATCGCTGAGTGAGCTCTAAGTATTAGCGTCCGGGAATTTCATTCCCCCGGAGTTTCGGAGTTTCATTGTTTTGCACTGTTAATGCGCACGCAATTCCACTGTCACCAATGTCCGTGTGGTCACTGTACGCGCTTAATTAAAAGTGTGCCTGTCAAGCAAAAGTGTCTCCTCATAGTTTCCTCTATATACCTCATAGAAGCCATGCGCTTTCTTGTAGCATTTTATATAGCAGCCCATGGTCATAGCCTCACTCAAATGGGGGCACTTTTGATAAAAGTGCGCATTTGTATGGCACGGCTCAGCCTACCAAAACAAACTACCAAAACAGGGACACTGCAGAAAAGACGTGCGCCTTGCCAAAACACCGAGAGGGAGCCACGCGCTTCTTGCCGATGCTGAGAATGCATGACCAATAGAGAAACAGCGCAGCAAACCTTTTGCTTCATTAAAATGTAAAACACATTATATTTCTTTAAAGGTAGGGCATTACTCTACCTGAAGCACCGAGATCTTGTCGATATATTGTAAATTAGGGCTGTGGTGAGCGATAAGGTGAAGTCAAGCGGGGTATTTTTCAGGGCCTCGCCATAGGCTCCATGCTATCGCAGCTTATTGCGGATGGTAAACGCAGCATGTCAGCTACATTGATGAAAGTTTACAAAATAATTTTTAAGAGTTTAACATCTTGGCGAGAGAACCATTCTCTAACCTTTACGCGCGACGAGGTATTAATTATTATATTTCATCGCCTTTGAGTTACGCGCCGCCGCGCCGTCGGCTGTCACGAGATGGCGCGACCGGTTTTTCGAGGCGCATGGACCAAAATTCTGGGGATGCCTGCGCAGGTATCCATATTAAGCTGACAGTGCGGTCGAGAGTGCAGGTGCGGAGGATGTGTGCGGCAAGTAGACCAATCGAGTTCGTTGAGAAATTTTGAATTGCTCGTATAGAGTCACTGATAATCGTGCGTGTGCGGGGATATGCGATGGCGAGCGCGATCGCGAAGTCTTTGGCAGCGGTGGAGGAGTGAGTGCGCACTGTGGCAGCGTTGATGAGGGTGGTGGTTGGTGTGGCTACGCAGGCCACGTATGTGTTGGAGTCGAATTTCGCCGCGTCCACGTACATGGCGTGTTCGTCACTGGAGTACGTGTCGTCTTGAGTTGGGGGCGCGTATCGTGGCGCCGGACAACATGTTCGTGGCAATGGGACCGCATCTTCATCTTTGCAGCCTAGGTACTAGTAGGGGAATGGGTTGACAATCCTACCAAGACTAAGGAAGGCTTGTGTGAGGCGGCAGGGGTCGGTCTCCCGCATGCCTCGGCGGCGAGTGACAATGCATCGGATGAGGCCGTTCATCTGGTGGGCGGTGGTTCGGAGGCTTCGGATGGCTTCAGATTTCTGCGTGTTATTCGGCATCAGCATAACTAACACGCGGATGGTCTGAACGGGAGGTATGAGGTGGGTTTCGAAGTGGATAGTGATCGCCTCTTAAAGCTCGGGCATGGGTCGGCGAACCCGGCTATCCCGGATGGCTAATACTACGGATTTGGTAGGAGAGCTAACGAGGGCCGTTTCCCTGCACGAAAGAGCTGACGGTGTCGATTGCCCGTTGTATCTCCCCGTCCCAGCCGGATTTGGTCCAAAGGGTGATATCGTCGGCGTATAGCGAGTATTTGATATGGGGTATGGTGTCCAGATTTGAAGGGAGGCCTCGCATAGTGATGTTAAAGAGGAACGGGGACAAGACTACTCCCTGTGGTGTCCCCGGGTACCCATGGTGAATCTGTCTCTGTAGAGATCTCCAATATGGAGTTCTGGTGCGGGGTTGTGGAGAAAGTTGGGAATATAGTGGTAGGTGCGAGTGCCTACATTCATCTGGGAGAGGTTGGTCAGTACAGATACTTGGGACATGTTGTCTAACGCCTTTTTGACGTTGATGCCGAGAATCGTGCGTGTGGCCCGGATGGGATCCGGGTAGAGAATGTCGTGTTGTATCTGCCACATGATGTCCTGTGTGGACCGTTCCTCCCGAAAACCAATCATGATGGTGGGAGGAGGTCCTCATTGTCTACGTGGGAAGGAAGTGTGCGTAGAAGTTTGAGCTCCATAATCTTCCCTGGGCAAGACGCGAGCGAGATGGGGTGGAGGTTGTCCAGCTCGAGTCTTTTGCCTCGTTTGGGTGTGAAGATTACCTTGGCATGCTTCCATGAGTTTGGAAGGCGATATTCATGTCATTGTGGTTGAAAAGGTCCACAAGTGTTTTGACTGAATGGTCGTCGAGGTTGCGAAGCATCTTGTTCAGGGCACCCTGATGTGGTTCAGGGCGGCGCGGACTTCCGACGCCATGATGTCTCTGTCCATGTTTGGTTTCTTAGATCTCGTGTATTTCGATGGGATTGGTATGTGTGTTGAGGTGTTGATGTATCGGTCTTTCAAGGTAACGAGGTTTCCATCGTTGCTGCCTTGAAACGCTTGGATGACGCGGTTGAGATTCTTGACGGATGAAGACTGGGCGTGTGTCGGATCTAGCAAGTGCTTCAGCAGAAACCACGTTTTCTTGCATCCCAAATGCCCGTTGAGGCGGTCGCAATGTCTCGTGCCATATCTCCTGACTGAGTTTGACAGAATGGGCTTCGATCTCTCGCTCGAGGCTAGTGGGGCGAAGCTTGAAAAGGGGGTTGTGTGTGCATCGGAGCTACCGAGCGTGGATCGAGGCTGTGCTGAGGCTCCGACATCTGCATGAGTTTGGCGTCGGGGGGTGGGGCCATCGTCCTCCTGGGTGACCATAGAGGTGGCGTTGGCGGCGTCACGGAGCAGTTTCTCTCTCTATGTGTCTAGGTCGTTTATGGAGCTCAGCGGGTGCTGGGCTCAGACGCACCGGAAAGTGTCCCAGTTGGTTTGTGAGACAGTGCGACGGATGGGGGGGGGGGGCTTGCTGTATGTGGCAGTAAAGGTTGTGCTGAGAACACAGTGATCGCCACCTGTGTTCATACCGTGATTTTTCCAGCGCGCGTCTGGGATATTGCGGGAGAAAGTGAGTTCCGGACAGCTATCTTGCGTTACGCTGTTGCCGAAACAGGTGGGTTGAGCGGGGTCGAGGAGTAGCGTGAGACCCAGAATATAGGCTGTCTGCCAGAACTTTTCTCCTTTGCGACCACAAGCTTTGCGGGGGCAGCCCCACTCGGCGTGCGGTGCGTTAATGTCGGCCACTGTAGCTAGCATGTCGCTGCGCGCGGCTGCACAGACCTTGCTTAGGAGAGAGGCTATCTTAAAGCTGTTGTCACTTGGGGGCTCTGCACATTTAATATGTTGAGCGGGGATTCAGTTCGACAGTTGGGAAGGGCCTGCACGAAAGTGCATGGCACTTCGGCGTAGTCAAGATTGAGCTGATTGGCGGTGAGGTTTCGGTGTACCAGGATGGCGGTACTCGGGCGGAGATCCCGCGCCACCGGTTGGTTGTAGGCGGCATAGCTAGAGAGTTTGGTGTTAGTGCACATCTCTTGGAGCGCGATAATGTGTGGTGCGTATGGCTGGGCCTGCAGGGTATGCTCCAAGGCTCTCCGCTTTGCCTTGAAGCCCCTGCAGTTAAATTGCCACACCATGATGGGCGCTCTAACCATTACATTTCGTGTTTTGTTCGGAGCGCAGCGGAAGCGCTATGGCGGTTTTGAGAATACCGCCAGCACACGCGGGTGCGGCTGCACTCTCGGGTGCGGGAGTCGGACCAGGCGACTAAGTGGGTGTAGGAGGAGAGTGGTTAGGTCGACCATTTGCGGGGGGGAGGAGGGTGGCCGTAAGGCGGTCAAGACGGATGGTGAGGGTGTGGATATTGGCTGCCATGGCGGAACAGCCGTCAATGAGACGGTCAATGGTGGGGGTCAGTCATTGGAGGGCGTCCTCTATTTTAGAGATACGACCGTCAAAGGCATCGAATTTGGCATCATAGTCGGAGGTGGAGGCCGAGGGAGCCTTGTGCTTAGTACATATGGGCTCGTCGGTGTCCATGTAAGAGTTATTTGTGTGGTAGGGATGGGAACGCGAGCCATCTGCTGCGGCTGCGGATTTTGGTGCGCCTGCGCGGACTCCACGCTGCGAATTTTGGCATTGCCCTGTGCCATCTGGAGCTGTAGTTGCTTGACCATCTCTGCGAGTTCTCTTACCTGCAGTTTGGCTAGTTGGCTTGTAGCTGGTGCAGGAGACTTCTATCCGACCTGCTTGGCGGGCTTGCTCTCCTGTCATGTCTGGGAGTACCTGGGGATGTCGAGAGCGTGATGAGGAGCGGCTACAGCTATTGTAGCTGGAGCTGCTGCTTCGCAGTGGCGCGAAAGAGTCATTTCTTGGGTGTCGTTGTTGGTTGCCACGGCATCGGGAACGGAACTGGCGGCCATGTGAAAAGGTTCCGGAATCAGTGACAGCATTCGTGGATGATTGGGATTATTTGGGCTGGTTGGCGGCCACGAAACGGTATTTGCAGCTCCTGCTACCGGTGGGATGTGGGCCTTCGGACACGATGCACGTGGCTTGACAGGTGTATGGTTGGCCGGCTGGTTGGGGCTCATGGGCCGCGCCGAAGCGGCGGAGATGGGATGACGTGGTTCAGGGCACACGTCTGCTCTGTGGCCCAGCTTGCAACAGTTGCGAACACTTACCCGATACATGCGGTACTTGGGCTTTACCTCTGAGGCGTTCTCTTACAAGGGGCGGCCGGAGGCGTGTTTCAAACCCGTGAACTCCGGATCTATAGCCGAGTGTCCTAACCACTGAGCCACCATGCGGGTAGCAGAACCAGCTTTCTTGACCTGCGCATGCGATGCCGGCAGACGCTTTCCCACTTGACCGGAGGCCAAAGGGAAAGTCAAAGTCGAGATAAATGCGGTAACCGCCGTTGGTGCCAGTGCTGTATCTGACGTCATGTGTCGAACCTGACTACCGCCAGTTTGCTCAAGCATCGTGTATGGCTCAAGGTTTGACCTCTACCTATATTCAAGGTGAAACGCGGCAACCGTGCTCTAGCTACCTTTAAGGTAGCCGCATTTAATTCCAGCTTAAGTTGAGCTCAACTACAGATGGTATTTAAAATACACATATTACGCCACAAGCTTAACGGAATCGCTCGAAAACGAACGCCTTAGGGCCGGGATACATGGAGCGTTTTCAGGGCGATTTTCGCCCGACGGCGCGCATTTGACACCCGGCCTCGAAAAAAACGCCCGCCGCCGCCCATCTGTCCCCACCAGATATTGACGCGCGGCGTCCGGCGAGACCGGAAGCGGCAGCCGGAGCAAGCCAATAGCAGCGCAGAAAGCCCGCTCTTCCGGTTCGGCCGCCGCCGCCGCCAACATGGCCACCATGGCCGTCGAGCACTTCTGTTTTTGTTGCACGGAAATGTTATTATCGTGGAAATCAACGCTTCACCAGACATAAAATGTCACTTTTTTGGAGAACACGACCGAACCTTGGATCGAAATGCCCGCTTTTTCTACCTGAAGCGAAGGTGCCGAAGAAAACCGCAGCCGATGGTAGCCACGGCTGAGCGGGAATCGAAAGGTACGCGATCGCATACATTCGAGCACGCAAAACCTTGTAGATATCTATGCACGCGTGCTGCAATAAGTACAGTGGTGTCTAAATGAACAATTTCGTTATTCTGACAGAGGAGTCAGCGTCGCTGCTCTCAAAGAGCTCCTCGCTCAGTGGTGTTTTCCACTTGTTGATCACATTGCTTTCGCGCTGAGATACGCGGCGGCGGGCTACCGCTTTTTCGCTCCTTGTATCTCCGGCCGTGCGTCGCACCGCCATGACGTTTTCTGCCGCGCGAAGATCGTCGGAAAAAGCGTCGCATGTATACCGGGCCTTAGTCGTGGTAAAAAGTTCTTTTTTTTCATGTGAAGAACATATGGTGTCGGCTCTCTTGAATAATGATATAATACAGATACATTTTTTTTTCTTTTCTATACTGACGTAGCAAACGTTCCTCGTAAATGATTACAGGGATAAGTACGGAATACTGAGGGATGAATCTATTTTGTTGCTGCAGCTGATCCGCATCTTATTCTGTAGAAGGCGCAAACGCGCACTTGTTTCCAGCGTAAGTTGAGTTTTACTAAGTGTGGTACTTAAAATACACTCATTATCTTGCAGGCTTAACAGAATCGTTTGTAAAAGGGGGCCTTAGTCTTTAATCCAGAGGTTAGGCAGACAACCTCACAACGCAACAAAATTAGTATAGGCTGTTGCTTTCGCAGTACTTTGAAGGTTTAAATTTCACTGACGCTCCATGCCTGTGCAGAGCACGAGGGAGTGAAAAACAGAACATTGGTTTAGAGGAAAGGAAATGGCGCAGTAAAAGTCTCACACGTTTTCGTGGACACCCGAACTGCGCAGTAAGCAAAGGAATAAAGGAGGGAGTGAAAGAAGAAAGGAAAAAAATTGCGGCGGTGCAACTATGCTGAATCTGGTTAGAGAGCGAAAGCTGTCGTGTACCCGGAGATAGACGCGGCATGGCCTATAACGGTGCGTTCCGCACACTGGACAACGCGCCCACCCTGCCAGGTGGCGGATAAATTAATGGTTGATCGTGAGAGGTTGCTCACCCAATGGACGCTGATCCGGCTTTTTGCTGCAGTGGTGTGTCTGCTACAACGTTGAAAATTGGTTGGTTTTGGGGGAAAGGAAATGGCACAGTATGTGTCACATCTAGGCTGACGCCTGAACCGCAACTTAACGGAAGGGATAAAGGAGGGAGTGAAAGAATGTAAGAGGACGCGTAGTGGAGGTCTCCAACAGTAATTTAGACCACCTGGGGATCTTCAACGTGCACTGGCATCGCACAGCACACGGTCGTATTTTGACCCCATCGAAACGCTGCCGCCGTGGTCGGGTTCGAACCCGGGCACACCGGATCAGTAGCCGCGCGCCCAATCACTGAGGACGTCACACCGCGCGGCTCGCCGCCGCCGCTATTTGGTTTGACGTCACACCGCGTTCCTCGTCGTTGCACTCGCCTCCGCTCGCTTCGACAGCGAAAAAATGGCGTTCGGAGCCCAAGTGAGTGGATGCGCTTCACATGCGCACCGCAAACGTTTTCCTTTACGACCAGATTTACTCATCCCAGCCGTCTGAAACTAGTGACATCAGCCTCTGCTTCTGGTCAGGAGTCTGCCAATACCAACCCTACCCGATTTGGACCACCACATTAAGAGGCAAGTCCATATATTTTCATCACCCCGCTTCTCTGAGGAAGCCTTGCGGCGCAGCAGCCACCGATACCGAACTCCGCTATAGACGGAGCTTTCGCGCTCGGACCACCGGTGTGTCGGCGCCTCGACGGAGGCATGGAACCCACAGTAGTAGAAGGAGAAGACATATCTGCCTCGGAACTTACCTCTACTATCGGCTGGCTATCAGCGCACGATAGGCGAAGGTCCAATCGCAAATCCCCTCTCACCGTTACTCCGAATCTGCAGTTGGGGCGGCCGGGCGCCGGCCCCGGCCGCCCCAACTGTCTTCTCTACGCCGCCCCCAAGCTCCCCATCGACGATCATAAGATCATCCTCCGTCCCCGTGGCTTCCTCAACCTTCTGGCCGCAAACGGCATTGTGCTTCGCGATGCCATTCTGTAAGCAGCCCGCCTCGGACCTCAAGAGGCTATGCCCAGCACAGTCATCATCAACGCCCTCCAAAATCTCATCCTCATCAACACTCCCGACTTGCAGCGCAGACTCCGCTACCTCGACATCAAGTCCATACTGAACAAAGGCACCGCCTACGATATACACTCCTACCAAGCGGCGCCGGAGGACTGCGCCCGCGGCGTCGTCCACGGAGTGCCTCTCGACCGCTCATACGAAGACATGAAAGACCGTCTCAGTCACGAGCGGAATCCTCCCATTTTCGACTTTAGACGCATGGGCTCGACACAGTCGATCATCATCCTCTTCGAACAAGACTGGTCGCCTAAGCACATCTAATACTACTCTGTATTCTATAGGTGCTACCTGTTCAAAAAGAAGATCGAGCACTGCCCTAACAGCGGCTCGCTCGGCCACCGTGCGGATGTGTGCCCGGCTTTCAAGGAACGCCGCTGTCCCGGCTGCGACCAAGTCTAACCCCCTGAGGGCCACCCCTGGACGCCACTCCTGGACGCTAGCTCGCAGCTGGTGAGCCGGCTCTCCCACTGCTCCGCACTCGGGGTTTGTGTTGGTGGAACGTGTAGTTTCGCTTACACTCCCAGGTTAAATGGTAAAGCGTGGGGGTTGCCCCGCACCACGGGCTTGTGTTCCTAGACTGTGTAGGATACATCTTGCTAAGTATATGTAGGTTAAAGAATGTTCCCGTTTGCAGCTTCCGCCAACTAACTGCTTTTTGTTGTGTTAGGCCCTTATGTGGCGGGCAGTATCTAATTCTCCCGCCTCTTTGACAGTTTAGGTATTCTGAAAATCCGATCTCCACGGTGAAGTGCTGCCCCAGTGCGTATGGCCGCTCGGCTCGGTACGTGATCTCTCGAGCCAAGCTGTCTGCCCTTTCGTTTCGTTCCATCCGCGTATGTGCCGGAATCCAGATTAATTTGTGGGTTGCTGTTTTTCTGAGGTGTTCTGCTTCGCGGAGGATAGCCAAGGCAGCCCTGCAGATTCTACCTTTCGTATAGTTTCTGCATGATCGAAAGTTTTGAGTCTGTTAGGATGACCAATGATTCGTCTTTTCGATAACCCTTAGCCGCTGCCAGTGCAATAGCGACCTCCTCCGCTTCCGCTATCCTGACACTACGTGTAGTTGCGCAGGTGATTAGATTGCCTGCGTTATCAACTATCACCGAAGCTGTCTTGTAGTAGCTTTCGCGTCTATTCCATGGATACATGGTTGCAGCCTTGAAGATTGTTTTATAATTTGGCTAAGTACCTCTCCACATAATCTGCCCACACCTGTCTCCTGGCCGCGTGGAGATTTGGGTCAATGTTTTTCGAAATGGGATTGACCTGCAGGGCTTTACAGATCTTGTCGGGTATATCGGCGGTTCGATCTAGATGCCCCATTGGATCGCGACCCAACCTTGTCAGCAGCTCTCTTCCTGCAGTCGTGTTTCTGAGTCGTTGCAGCTGTGCTTCGTGCTGTGCTTCTGCCAGCTCCACACAGGTGTTGCTGATTCCTAGCTGTAGCAGCTTCTCATTCGATGTGTTTCTTGGCAGGTGGAGTGCCATCTTGTAGGCCTTCTTTAGGATTGTCTCTGCCTGTTCCGTTTCGCTTTTGATCATGGGGTGGTATGGCAGCGAGTAGATGACCCTACTGACTATGAGGCTTCTTGTTTTGGCGTGTCTTCTTCTTTCATTCCATGTCTTCGGTTGGAGACTCTGGTTATCATTCTGCCTACCTGTTCGGCCGACTTGCCGAGCAGGCAGAGTGTGCGGCTGCATTTTCTGCTTGCTTGCAGCCACATCCGTAGGACTCTTATCATGTTTTTCTCCGGGAGGTTTTGCCCCTCTAGTTTCACTTCATCATCATCATCATCATCATCATTTATTATACCCTTAAAGGCCTCTGTTGAGGCATTACATAGGGGGGGGGGACAAAGCAAATGCAACTAAGAATAATACGTTAATACAACAAAACATAATGCAATACAATAAAATGAAAAACGATACATCACAATACAACGTTGGTCAATAATGAAGGGCACAAGGCTGAATTAGGCGGTAACAACTACAACAACAACAAGAAAAATAAAAAGTTAATTGGGTGAAGTTTGAGAAGTGTCTTTTATTCAGTACAGTGATTAATTAATGCCTGTCGAAATTTAGTAGCGTCGCGCTCGTTAACAATGTAGTCGGGTAGCAGGTTCCAATTTTCTATTGCAGTTGGAAGAAAAGATTTATTAAATGCCAAGGTCGATCCATGTATACGTTGAATGCTGAGGAGGTTAAACAGGCGGCGCGATGTTCTGATGGGAGCTAGTAATAATGTGTCACGAAGATCAGGAAAATTGTAATATAACTTATGAAAGAGGCAGAGTCGTGCGATTTTCCGTCGGAGCTCTAGTGGCGGGATGTTAAGTGAAGATTTAATACTGGTGATACTGCTGTGTCTATTGTAATTTGAGGATATAAAACGGGCTGCTCTGTTTTGAACGGCTTCTAAGGTGTTAATTAAGTATGCTTGGTGAGGATTCCATATAGCCGCTGCATAATCAAGTATGGTACGGGTGAATGTTTCGTATGCTAATTTTCGAACAGAAGGAGGGGCTAGGTACAGGTACAAGCGCGCGTCGGTGGGATGTCTTTATACACTCAATAGTTCGGACTTTTCTGTAGAGCAGGCTAGTCCTCTTTTCTTCCCGTATCTTTCAACGCAATTTGCTGCTTGTGGTAGCAGTTCTTTCTTTTCCCCCAAGGATCCATGGTTCACCCAGAGCCTGATGTCGTCTGCGTACATTGCATGCTGGATGCCCTAGATTCTGCTGAGTCTTCTCGCTAGGCCGATCATCGCCACATTAATGAGTATGGGCGATATGACCGAGCCTTGGGGTGTTCCTTTGCTTGGGGTGGTGAATACGTCACTCCTCAGCTCCACTAGTCCCACCGTGGCCGTTCTTTTGGTAAAGAAGTCTTTGACATAGTCATAGAATCTTCTCCCGCATTTGGTGTTGTTTAGCCGCTCCATTATATCGGCGTGGCCGACGTTGTCAAAGGGACCTTTTATGTTGAGTGCCATGAATACGTTCTCCCCTTGTTTGGTCATTGTCTCCAGGACTTCTTCTTTAAGCTGCAGAAGTACGTCCTGCGTCGAGAGGTTCGCCCTGAAGCCGAGCATGGTGGCTGGGTAGAGCCTCTTATTTTCTAGGTGTTGCTGGGTGCATTTCGTGACGATCCTCTCGTACAGTTTTCCAAGTCAATTCTAACTCTGCAGCTTCTTGCCTGGTTTGGGGATCATGACTACTACGGCATGCTTCCACTCAGCTGATATCTTTCCTTCTTCCAATAGTCTGTTTAGGTAGGCCGTCAACTGGTCCACCGCTTCGTCGCTTAAATTTCTCATGAGAGAGTTCTAATTTTATCTGCTCCTGCCGCTGTGTTTTCCGTAATGGCTCTCATTGCCGTGGTGACTTCCTCTCTGGTGATTTTCTTGTCCATGTCTGGATTTTCTTCTCCAAGGTAGTTTCCTTCCTAGCCCTTGGGCTCATCTGTGCCGTAGCATTTGGTTCTGACTTCATCGAGGAGCTGCTCGTCTGTTCTCTGATATTGGTGCACAAGTGTCTGTATGGCTTTTCCACTTTCTGCTTTAGTCTTGGTAGGATCCATTAGAGCCTTTAGAATCCGCCACGTTTTAGTCGTGCTGAGTGTTCCATTCAGCGAAGTGCTGAACTGTTGCCACCCTTGCCTGGCTAAGTGTGTTGCGTACTCTTCTTCTTGGGATGTTACCTCGGTTATCTTCTTCTTTAGCTTCCTATTAAATTTCTGTTTCTTTCATCTCTTAGTAGGACTGCGTCTTGCCTCCCATAGCCTGAGTAGCCGCTTGTCCACCTCTGGTGCTTCTTCTGTACGATCTACCTCCTTGGTATACATTTTCTGTATTTGGTCAAGTTGTTGGCACCACTCTCCTATCGAGGTGATGTTACCCTCCAATTGCCGGCAGTGGTGCCTAAAGGCGTCCCAGTTCGTGAGGCAGGCCGTGCCAATTTTTCTCCTAACGTTATCTGCTGCGGTGCTTATTTATATGATGTGATGGTCGCTGCCAAGGTTTGCTAACAGATTATCCCATTCCGCTTGTTTTGCTCCTTTGACAAAGATTAGGTCGGGACACGTGTCTGGGCTGACGCTGTTACACTGCCTAGTTGGTTGATTTTCGTCTGTGAGGAGCTCGCATCTGATGCTTTCCGCAGCTGCGCAGATATTTCGACCCTTCTTTTAGTCTTTGGGTTAGCCCCAGCTCGGGCTCTTAGCGTTAAAATCTCCCGCTATAATTAGGGTGTTCTGCCCGGCAAGCCTTCTCGCCCCGGCGAAGAGCTTTATAAAGTCCGCTTTGTTCTGCCTTGGAGGACTATATAGGTTTCTATGAAGGTACTCCTAGCTTTTCTTTTCTTTTTAGGTATAACTTTTGTTATTACGTGTTCAATCTGTGTATCGTCGATCACGTCATGGGCTACGGCTACAATTTTGTAGCTTACGAGGGTAGCGGTTCATCCGCTCTCCTGGAACTTATACCCCCGCAATGTGGGTGTTCAATTAGTTTCTTGAAGCATGCTTATATCTGGTGGTATGTTCTTGGTGTAAATGAACTGCTGCAGGAGTCCTTGCTTGCGCATGAAGCCCCTGCTGTTCTATTGCCAAATCTCTAATTGGTTTTGTCCTGCCATGTTGCAGAGTTACTAGCGTTTGTCCCTTGGGTTTCTTGTCCAAATCTTCTTTCGTTATATAGCCTATTTCTGGCATTATTAATGATTTTCTGGGTGTTTTGGCTCTTTACGTAGTTTCTGAAGCTCTGATCTTGCAGTGCTGCCTTCTGCTGCATCTGCTGCATGTGAGTTTTTATGGCTGCCATGACGTTGCGTACTTCAACTTTTAAGCTTTGCTCTTCTGAATGTTGCTGTTGTGCGGGCTGCTCGGCCGGCGGCGGCGGCGGCCTGAGGAGCGAACACCCTGCCTGCCTTTGCCATTTCAGCTCCCTGATTAGGTCGTCAATTCTTTTCCTAAGCTGGCACGTCTCCTCACGGCTGAGTTCTAACTCGTTTTAACGCTTTGTTTTCTTCTATGATTATATCATAGTTTGCCTGCATGTTGTTGTTGTGATTTGTGTGGTTTTGCCCCGAGTGCGGAACTAGCGATTTGGGAGAGCCCGCTCCCCAGCTCACCTTGACTCCGCTGCTCTTCTGCGCTTGTTGCTGCTGCCCCTGCTGCTGGCCCGGGCCGCCGGTCTGCTTCGCCAAGCGATGGTAGGATTCGTCCCTGATGGCGCCTCGACTCTGGCCGCTGCCCCGGTTACGGCTCCGGCTCCGTGATTTGTGTCCACTGCCGTTGCCACCCTGACCCTGGTTCGAGCCTTCCTCCCCGAACAAACGTGGCCTCCGTGCTCGACTCCGGCTCCGACTGCGTCGCTGACCTTTCTGGGTTGGTCTTGCTCTGCCGTTCTGAGGCGCTGCTTACAGTCCCGGGTGCCTATCACGTGGTCGCCCCCGCACATCAGGCACCTCGGGCTGCACTGGTGCTGGTCCATCGGATTCTGTTCGCCGCACTGCTTACAAGCCTTGGCCTCAGGAGTCGGGCAGACATCTGACCGATGGCCTTGCTGACAACAGATATAGCATACTTGTCTTGTCGGTCGGTACGGGTAGCACCACATTTCGCCAACATAATAAAGGACTTGTCAGGGAGTGATGGGGCCGTCGAAGGTTACGACCGCGGTGCTTGATTTTTTCCCAGCATGCGGGCTGCAAGGATTTTGACGCCTTGCGTCCTGACGCGCAGATTTGGTTTGAGTTCCTCCGGCGTGGTCCCTGGGTCCACCCCGTGGATAACTCCCTGCTGCGTGCCTTCCGGCGCCGCAACGTGAGCGTTGACTGCGTACGTGCGGTCCCCGAACGTCAGCCGGGTGATCTTTCGTAGGACCTGGGCCGTTTCCTCGCTGTCTGTGCTGATGATTATAATGTTGGATCCGTTACGCAGCCTTATAATCAAGTCGTCTGCCTTGCATCTCGAGCATGTGGCCGCGACGACCGCCCGAGCGACTTGGTGCGTCAGTAGATTTTTAACTATGAGCCCCTTCGGCCGGAGCACGATTTTCAGGTCAACCTTCGGGAAAGGAGGTAGTCTTCTCCGCATCGCTTCTCCTCGCAGCTGCTCCTGCTTTGGCGCAGCTGGCGCGCCAGCTGCGCTCCTCGTCTCGGTTAGGCCTAGCGTCGTCGTGGCCGCCATACGGCCGCTTTTTCTGATCTCTCGTTGTCGCCTTTTTGCCTTTTAGACATGGCGATTTCTCAGTCCTGGCTTTATTTTTCAGTCTGTAATCTTGTATGCGGGGTGCTGCCTCTAGGGTCTTGGTTGCCTGCCTCGAAACTGCCTCGGTCTTTCACGTGGTCGGCCTCGGCGGCGTCAGTAAATTCTTCTTCAATTGTTTCTTGGATTCCTGCTGAATTCCTGGCTGGTCCTCTAGCTAAGAGTTGGTCTGCGATATGGTTGGTGTGGCGGGACATCGTTCCGGGCTACATACTCCTCGGGCCGAGGCTAGGGATGGAGCGGAACCCCGTACTCGCGTTACGCTTAGCTGCGCGGCCGACCACGTGGAAACTTCAAATACCGAAAAAATCCAATATATTGGGCCCACCGGCTTGAAAGTGGTATCCTCGTGGTCCTCTTCGGTTCCGATGTTGGTTAAAACAAAAATTTCGGTGGTCCGGTGGGATTTGAAGCGTCGAAAAGTCTAAGATTTGCGGAGCTCATGCAACGCACGCCCGCTCGCATCGGCTGCTCGCAGCGCCCCCCCCCCCTCCCCAGCTCACATCGAAATCCTTTCCGGTGCTGCAGCCTGCCGCACCAAAACAGCCCTCCACCACTCACAAGCCCAAGGCCCGGTCCCGCTGCTGGACATGAACAAGGCCACCACCACCTCCAGTCCCACCGAGACCACCTGCCCAGGCACCCGGCCGCTGCACCAATGTGATGAGCTGGGCAGGCGTAGCTTCCCAGGACTCCGCCAACCCCCTCCATGAAGAGCTGCGGCGGGTCCGCGCGCAGCTCTCCTGCCTCAAAACCGCCAACCTCCGCCTCCAGGCACAGCGGCATACCCACCACCAGGCCCATACCCCTACCCCGGCACCAGCGGCCCCGGCTGCTCCTACCCCCACTCTTCCACCACCACCTCTCCCTACTCGCGAACCGCCAGCCAAGAGCGGCCTCAACACCCACTACCTCCCTGACCACATCAACCCCGACCGAGAGAACGCCAGACATGCCTCCCAATTTCGAACAACTCTTGGAGGCGAAAATTCAAGCCATGGTGCAGACGGCCATCCAGGCCTTCACAAATCATTTGGTCAACCTCAAACCCCGTCTAAAGAATTTGCTCGCCAAACTGACGAGCGATTTAAGGAGCAAGAGGCTCACCACGCGACAACCTGTGCTGCCGTGCGGCAAAAAAGAAAGCCCGGCTCCACGCGCTCTCCAACTCCTCCACGGCAAACGACAGCTTCAGTGGTAGCGAGACCACGCACTAGCCTCACCATCTGGCAGTGGAACTGTCGAGGCTTTTGTTCCAAGCGGGGGCTGCTTCACCTGTTCCTTGCTCGAGCAGACGGCCCCGGCGTGCTCGCGCTGCAAGAGCCCTCCAATCCACTCACCCTATCCAGCCCATCGTCCCCTTTTCGCTCACACCCTCGTGTTCCATTTCTATTATGCCGTGCACTCACTACTATTTCTCACCCCTTAGACGTCCCCGAAATAGATCATCTCCTTACCGAACTCGTGCCGCAGCGCACTCGGGATACAAGTCTCTTCACCTCAACGTATACAGCCACCCGAAGTGCCTGCGGCACGACTTCGACCAACTATTCACGCTTGTCAAGAGAGCCGCACTCAAATGGCCGCTTCTGATTGTAGGAGACTTCAACGCCCCGCAAACGGCCTGGGACTACACAGTCGACTCCCCCAAAAGGCGGCGGTATGGCTCGCAGCTCAGCAGGCCGGTTTCTTCCTTCTCACAGACCCCACCACTCCTACTCGCACCGGAAACAGCTACTGCGCACACACTACCCCTGACCTCACCTCCACCCACCGCCTCCCTTACACAGCGTGGTGTAACACCCAGGGGAATTTAGGTAGTGATCACTACATTACCGAGATGCTCCTAAAAGCAGGCCCAATATGTAGACCCTCTCGCGATGTTACCATCACGAAGTGGGGCTCGTTCCGCACCTCCCGAGCAGCCCGCACTCTACACATCATCTCAGACATAGCTATTTCGTGCGACCAAATCCAGCGTGACGTCCGCGCCGTGACTCGCCAACTCCCAGAGGACTGCCCTGCAGACGCGATGGATTAACCTCTCCTGCACCTATTGGAGGCCAAGGAGGGTCTCGAAAGGAGGTGGCGGCGTTAGCGCTAGAATAGAACACTCATGTGCAGGCTGGCCCTGCTCAACAAGCAGATTGAGACGCATGCTGCAACTGTGTCTCGCCAAAATTGAGAATCAGTCTGTAACAAGCTGGATGGCAACATGAGCCGGCCCCAGACCTGGAACCTATTCCGCCATCTCATTGATTCGACTCAGATCAAGACACACTAGAAACACAGCCTCATATAGCTCGTACACACATCCAAGGCCTCCCCGCAGGAACTCCTGGAGGAGCTTCGTTATCTCTACTTGCCCGCATATCCCTCCGCAGACCACGTTTATTACACAGGCTCCCCCAACGACGTTCTCGACCAATCAATCGATCACCAAGGCGGAAGTCAGGGCAGAACTTCAGCACCTCAACGCGTCCTCAGCTCCTGGCCCCGACGGACTGCACAAGGCACTCGGCAACCTCGATTTTCCCTCCGTCAAAGCCCTAACCGACTACTTCAACGAAATCTGGCTGCGCGGCGCCCTCCCACTTAACTGGAAAGACACCAATGTTGTCTTTATTCCCAAATCCAGCAAACCACTTCACCCCGCTATCTTCCGTCCCTTCCCTCTTACATCGTGTGCGGGCAAGCTCATGGAGCGCATTCTCCAGACCCAGCTCAGCCGGTATTTGGAGAAAAACGTTATGCCTTCGTGCATGTTTGGTATGCGCCAGGGCCTGTCCAGCCAGGACGTCTTTCTACAACTGTAGCACCACAACCTTGACTCCCTCGCGGGCGACACCAAGGCTATCCTCGGCGTCGACCTAACAAAAGCTTTCGACAACGTTACCCACGCAGCCATCTTAGAAGGACTCCAAGCCCTAGGCGTAGGCCCGCGGATGCATAATTCCATCTACGATTTCCTCTCAGAACGAACAGCCAAACTCACCATGTGCGATCACTGGCTGTCCGGGGTCCCATTGGGAACGTAGGGAACCCTTCAGGGTGCTGTACTGTCTCCTTTCCTCTTTAATATTGTCAACGATAAACGGTTGACGCACGCAGGGCTCGTTTACTTGCACGTTCAAGACGCAGTTGGAACGCGCAAAGCAGCAGGCAGCTGGAGAGATGACGACGAGGAGGCATCAAGCCCCGAGATGGCCCAAGGCTTGCCAACTGCCAGGTAATAAAGTTTAGCAGCGATACGGCGCCACTATAGGAGTCAGTAGTGGGGCATTACTACCCGTCTTTGAAAGAGACCGACTTGGTGCGGCAGCAATGGGAGGCAGGACAACAAGGGTAGTCGCATGTGTCTGGTGTGCGGTGTAGACACGTGCGAGGCGCTAGCGCGCGTTGGTACGGCTTCATACGGGCGACGTGGACCACTTCGGAGGTCGGCCGTCTAGAAGAGCGAACGGTTCCCTGGCGAATAACTTAGTAGGTGACTTCACTGGGCTGGCGGAGCAGCTTGTAGGGGCCAAAGTATCGGCGTAGAAGCTTCTCAGAGCGCCCTCGCATGCGGATTGGGCTCGACACCTAGACTTTTTCGCCGGGCTGCTTACGCACGAATCGGTGGCGGAGGTTATAGCGCCGAGCGTCACGAACATCCTGGTGCCGGATGCGCTCTCTAGCTAGTTGGCTGGCGGCCTCAGCGTAACAAACGCATTGGGCAGCACCCATAACAGAAAAGGTAGTGCTAGATCAAACCAATTAACCCTCGGCCCTCAGTCCCCAGCGGCTGCAGACCAACTGACCACGGCGGCGGTCAGACCTGTGACGCAGCGGAGGGTGCTAAGAATCTCTGGCTCCGGACAGGCCGCCATTGGAATCTGAACCTGGCAACATTTAACGCTAGAACTTTAGCTAGTGAGGCTAGCCTAGCAGTGCTGTTCGAGGAACTAGCGGGAATTAAATGGGATGTGATCGGGCTTAGCGAAGTTAGGAGGACAGGTGAGGCGTATACAGTACTAAGGACGGACACATACTGTGCTATCGCGGGTTAAAGGATAGACGAGAACTAGGTGTGGGTTTCCTCATTAATAAGGATATAGCTGGCAACGTAGAGGAGTTCTACAGTATTAACGAGAGGGTAGCAGCAATAGTAATTAGGCTGAATAGGAGGTACAAGCTGAAAGTGGGCAGGCCTACGCACCCACATCCAGCCATGATGACCAGACCGTTGAAAGCTTCTATGAGGACGTAGAATCAGCAATGAATAGAGTAAAATCGCAGTACACTGTACTGATGGGCGACTTCAATGCGAAGGTGGGCAAGAAGCAGGCTGACGACCACGCGGTAGGTGACTATGGGATAGGCTCTAGAAATAGCAGGGGAGAGTTATTAGTCGAATTCGCGGATAGAAATAATTTACGGATCATGAATACCTTCTTCCGCAAACGAGAAAACAGGAAGTGGACCTGGAAGATCCCCAATGGTGAGATTAAAAATGAAATCGACTTCATACTATGCGCTAAACCTGGCATCATTCAGGATGTGGCCGTCCTCGGAAGGGGGCGTTGCAGCGACCATAGAATGGTAAGGTCTAGAATTAGCTTAGACTTGAAGAGGGAACGGAAGAAGCTAGCGAAGAAGAAGACCATTAACGAGTTAGCCGTAAGAGGGAAAGCACAGGAGTTTAGGATAGCGCTGCAAAACAGATACTCGGCCTTAACTGAGGAAGATGATCTTGATGTTCATTCAATGCACGATAACCTGACATCAATAATTACGGAGTGCGCAGTAGAAGTAGGCGGTAGGACAGTTCGAAAAGATACCGGGAAGCTATCTCAGGTGACGAAAGATCTGATTAAGAAGCGCCAAAACATGAAGGCATCTAACACTACCGATAGAATAGAACTAACGGAGCTATCAAAGTTAATAAATAAGCGCAAGGCAGCCGACATAAGGAAGTTTAATATGGAGAGAATCGAGCATGCTATAAAGAACGGAGGTAGCCTAAAAACAGTGAAGAGGAAACTAGGCATAGGTAAAAACCAGATGTATGCATTAAGAGACAAGCAGGGCAATGTCATTAGCAATATGGATAAGATAGTTAACGTAGCCGAAGAGTTCTACACAGAGCTGTACAGTAGCCAATGTAATCAGAGCGCCAATGAGAAAGACAGCAGTGCACAGCAATGCGTCATCCCGCCAGTAGCGAAAGATGAAGTAAAGAAAGCCTTAGAAGCAATGAAAAGGGGAAAAGCAGCTGGGGAGGATCAGGTAACAGCAGATCTGTTGAAGGATGGAGGGGACATCGTGCTAGAAAAACTAGCCACCCTGTATACGCAATGCCTTATGACCTCGACTGTACCAGAAGCTTGGAAGAATGCAAACATTATCTTAATTCATAAGAAGGGAGACGCCAAGGACTTGAAAAATTACAGGCCGATCAGCTTACTATCCGTTGCCTACAAAGTATTTACTAAGGTAATCGCTAATAGAGTCAGGGCAACGTTAGACTTTAATCAACCAAAAGATCAGGCAGGCTTTCGTAAAGGATATTCCACAATAGATCATATTCACACTATCAATCAGGTGATAGAGAAATGCGCAGAATATAACCAACCTCTATATATAGCTTTCATTGACTACGAGAAAGCATTCGACTCAGTGGAAACCTCAGCAGTCATACAGGCATTGCGTAATCAGGGGGTAGAAGAGCCTTATGTCAAAATACTGGAAGATATATATAGCAACTGCACAGCTACTATAGTCCTCCATAAAGTCAGCAATAAAATTCCAATAAGGAAGGGCGTCAGGCAAGGAGACACGATATCGCCAATGCTGTTCACCGCATGTTTGCAGGAGGTATTTCGAGGCCTGAATTGGGAACAGTTGGGAATAAGAATAAATGGAGAATACCTAAATAATCTGAGATTTGCTGATGACATTGCCTTGCTGAGTCACTCAGGAGGTGAACTGCAAATCATGATCAACGAGTTAGACAGGCAGAGCAGATCGATGGGTCTAAAAATTAACATGCAGAAAACCAAGGTAATGTTCAACAGTCTAGCAAGGGAACAACAGTTCACAATTGGCAGCGAGAGCCTAGAAATTGTGCCGGAATACGTCTACTTAGGGCAGGTAGTGACAGCTGATCCGGATCATGAGAGGGAGATAACTAGAAGGATAAGAATGGGGCGGAGCGCATATGGCAAATTTTCGCAGATCATGAGTGGCAGTTTACCAATTTCCCTCAAGAGGAAAGTGTACAACAGCATAATCTTACCGGTACTCACCTACGGGGCAGAAACGTGGAGGCTAACGAAAAGAGTTCAGCTTAAGTTAAGGACAACGCAGCGAGCCATGGAAAGAAAAATGATAGGTGTAACGTTAAGAGATCGGAAGCGGGCAGAGTGGGTGAGGGAACAAACACGGGTTAATGACATCCTAGTCGAAATCAAGAGAAAGAAATGGGCTTGGGCAGGGCATGTGATGCGAAGGCAAGATAACCGCTGGTCTTTAAGGGTAACGGAGTGGGTTCCAAGAGAAAGTAAGCGTAGCAGGGGGCGGCAGAAGGTTAGATGGGCGGATGAGATTAAGAAGTTTGCAGGCAAAGGGTGGATGCAGCTGGCAAAGGATAGGGTTAATTGGAGAGACATGGGAGAGGCCTTTGCCCTGCAGTGGGTGTAGTAAGGCTGATGATGATGATGATGATGATGATGATGGAAACAGCACTGCACCAGCATGGTTGTGGCTTCGCGACAATGTACTAAACGAAATGGAGTGAAGCCTGCCGTTTCCTGGACTGCAGTTATATAGGCAAATGTGACGTAAGAGAGTATGGCGTCCCAGTTCCGGTGGTCCGCATCGACATACAGGAAATCATGTCGGCGATCGTCTGGTTGGGCCGTTCGGTGAGGCCGTTGGTTTGAGGGTGGTCTTGTGGTGATTGGTGCCGCTCACGCGCATACCATCCTGCGTAAGGGAAGAGGTGAACGCTGTTCCCCTGTCAGGTAAAACGTTGGTGGGTGCACCGTGACGAAGCACAATGTTTTGGATAAAAAGTTCGCAATTTCGTCAGCGGTACCACGGGGAAGCGGTTTAGTTTCAACGTTTCGGCTGAGGTAGTCGGTGGCGACCACAATATAGCGGTTACCCAGTGAGGACTCCGGAAATGGTCCGAGTAAGTCCATGCCGACTTGATGGAAGGGGACCTGAGGCGGATCAATAGGCTGCAGTAGGCCGGCTGGCTTAGTCGGCGGCGTCTTGAGAAGCTGGAATTCGCGGCAAGTTCTTATGTAATGTATCACAACTGCAGCAACCCCGGGCCAGAAGTACTTCGCATTATTCGTGTCAAAGTTCGACAAAGCCTAGGTGACCACAAGATGGGCCATCATGGCACACCTGAAGGAATTCGTCGCGAAGAGCCGTAGGCACGACGAACAGATAAACAGCTTAGGTCGGGCAGTAATTCTTCTTATACAGGATGCCGTCGCGTAAACAGGACAACGACTGTCCGCGTGAGAAGTATTGGGGGGGAGACTGAGCGCTTCCTTCCAGATACTCAATGAGGGGCCGTAGCTCACTGTCGTCTCTTTGGCGTTGAATCAGAACGGATGTGGAGATGGCGCCCAGAAAAACTGAATCGTTGTCGGGGTCAGCTCGGGGTCCTCGATAGGAGCACGAGACAAACAGTCGGCATCTATGTGCTTCCTAAAAAACTTGTACACGATGGTGACATCGAATTCCTGGAGTGGAAGGGTCCAACGCGCAAGCCGTCCCGAGAGATCTTTGAGGTTCGCCAGCCAACACAGCGAGTGGTGGTCACTGACAACCCTGAAAGGGCAGCCATATAAGTACGGGCGAAATTTGGTCACTGCCTACACAATGGCCGGAATTATTTTAGGTGGTGGAATAGTTTGCCTCAGATCGGGACAAGGTGCGTCTCGCGTATGCGATTACGCGTTCGAGACCATCCTGCCACTGTACAAGGACCGCACCGAGGCCGATGTTGCTGTCGTCTGTATGCAGTTCAGTGGCGGCCGACTCGCCGAAGTGTCCATGGATGGGCGTACTTTGGAGTACGGAGGTCTTCAAAGGCCTTCTGTTGCTCCAGGGCCCAGAAGAACGGTTCGAAATCTTTCGTGAGGCGGATGAGGGGCTCAGCGATCTGGGAGAACTTCTGCACAAAACGCCGATAATAGGCGCAGAGACCCAGAAAGCGGCGCATGCTTCGCTTATCGGTGGGCACAGGAAAAGCAGCCACAGCGGCTGTCTTATCGGGGTCGGGGCTAAGCCCTTTAGCACTCACGATGCGGCCCAGAAACCTCGACTCTTCGAAAGCGAAGTGACACTTTTCGGTCTTCAGGGAATGACCGGCCGGCCGAATAGCTTCGAACACAGCGCGCAGGCGTCTCAGGTGCTCTTCGAACGTATTAGAGATGACAACGTCATCCAAGTACACGAGACAGGACTGCCATTTCAGATCGGCAATAACGGTATCCATCATCCGCTGGAAGGCTCCAGGAGTGGAGCACAGGCCGAAAGGAAGCACCCGGAATTCGTACAGACCCTCTGGTGTAATAAAGGCGGTCTTTTCCTGGTCGCGTTCGTCCACCACGATTTGCCAATAACCGCTGCGTAAATCTAGCGATGCGAAGTACTTAGCGTGCCACAGCCGATTCAGGGAGTCATCAATACGCGGCAGAGGGGAAGCATCCTTTTTGTGACTGTTTAAACGTCGGTAATCAACGCAGAACCGTAGGGTTCCATCTTTCTTTGCTACTAAAAAAACAGGCGACACTCACGGGCTCGTCGACGGCTGTATCACGTCGTCCTGGAGCGTTTCTTGAACTTGGCGGCGAATGGCTTCACGCTGCTTTGAAGATATCCGGGAGAGCAGCTGACATAACGGCCGCTGGTTGGCGTCGACTATAATTGTATGCTTTGTGAGCGGTCTCTGCCTTATCTTAAAGGTCGAGGAGAAGCAGTCACAGAAAGATTGGATAACGCTTTCGATTCAGCGTTTCTGATTTGACGGGAGATTCGGGTTCACATCAGTTTTTATGGGAGTGGTCGGTGCCTCCACTGATGCCGAGGCTTCGGACAAAGCGCGCTGTCCCGCGAATTCGCTGAGTTCTTCGAAATACGCAACAACTGTTCTGCCAGCCAAACACTGCGGTTCACGGCCTAAATTGGTTACCAAGAGCTCGGTTCGGCCATTCGTCAACTCAACAATTCTGCGAGCAACACAAACTTGCCGACCAAGGAGCAGCGACATGTTGGTTGCAAATATGCCAAGAGTTCCAGTGATGTCGAAATCTATGGTAACAAACACGCTAGCTCTTGACGGGATTAATACGTGCTCGTGAAATACTCGTAACTTAGTCCCGTCTGGCTCGGGATCGCCGTAAACAGGGGGTTGAGTGGAAAATGACACGACCGGCTCCTTAAAGTTGATGGCAGCACGGTACTCCAGAAGCAAATCCAAACCAAGCATCAGGTCTTTGGAACACTCGGGCAGCACAGCAAAGCAACCAGGGAAAGTAGCACCGCGGATCTGGATTCGTTACATGCAGATGCCAATTGGCGTAACCACATGGCCGCTGGCGGTGCGGATCTGTGGTCCAGACCAAGGGGTCAGAACCTTTCTGAGGGCCGTGGCTAACGGACTGCTAATTACAGCAAAATCACCGCCGATATCCACAAGTGCGGTCACATCGCGATTATCAGTGATTACTGGGATTTCGGCAGACACCAGTCGGTCACAGCATGTCGTTGTCGTTGAGGTCGTCGGGTGAGGTGAGCCGCGAATCGTCGGGTAGAGGCTCTTGTCTTGATCCAAAAGCGGCGGTCCTACCCCCGGGGGACGCCGTCTTCAGTTTTCCCGATGTGGGGACGCGCCTCTGAACTGGCTAGAAAAAGACGGGTGGCTTGGCGAAGAAATACACCTAGGAGATGGCGACCGGACTGGCGTCGCCGCGAGGTCGTTGGATGCACGTTATCGAACAGATACTGCTCGATGTGCCGCGGCCGTTCTCCGTAGCGTGGTCGAGGTGCGTCCTGTGAAAACGCCCTCAAGCCCATTCTGCGGTAGGGGCAGTGGTGGAGGATGTGGCCGGGCTCTCTGAAGTGGTAGCAGAGCGGCCTATTGTTTGGCGCGCTTTGCTCATGGTGGACAGGGGCTCCTGTGATACGACAGGTACAGCTGCACTTGGCTACCGCAGTGAAGGCGCAGGAGTGACGAGGAAAAAGGCTTGTCTCACTGGCCCAGAACGACTTTGTAGTGCTTGACTGTATGTCCTCACATAGGCGCCTGCTGCGGAGCTGGTGGCGACTGAACAGCTCGCCGGACTTCATCTCGGACCACGTCCGGTATGGTAGCGACGCTGACCTGTGCAGCTTCGAAGTGAGGCTTCTTGAGTTCTTCGCGCACCAGGGTCCTCACAAGCTCTCGAACCTCCTCAGTGGGTAGCGACGTGGGCGTACAGTGGTGAGCGGCTGCTCCACTAGCCTGACGGCCGTATTGCGCGCCCCGTTCTTACAGAGAACGCTCCATGCATGTTGCCTCCTTGGCAAAGTCGGCCACCGTTCTTGGTGGGTCACGTACCAGTCCGGCAAACAATTGCTCTTTGACGCCGTGCATTATGTGGCGTACCTTCTTGTCCCCGGGAATAGAAGGGTCGGCGCGATTGAAGTCGCGTCATGTCCTCGATGAACATGGCGACGCGCTCGTTAGGCTGCTGCGATCTCGATTGCAAGGCGATTTCAGCCTTCTCCTTTCGTTCGCTGGTGTTGAACGTGGCTAAGAGCTCTCGGCGAAAGATCTCCCAGTTAGTGAAGGAAGCTTCGTGGTTCTCATACCACGTCTTGGCCGAGTCCTGTAGTGCAAAGTACACGTTCTGCAATTTGCGCTCGCCGTCCCACTCGTTGGGGCGCACCACACGGTCAAAGCTGTCCAACCAGTCTTCGACATCCTCAAACCTCTCACCGTGTAATGATGTGGGCGACCGAGGTGTGTGAAGGACGAACGGCGGGGCATTCCCGCAAAGCTGACTTGTCTCGCTAGCCGTAGTGGACGTCAAGGCCTTGCTGATCTTGCGAGCTGGCCGAACTCTGGTTGTGGGCCTCGCAGGCGGCGGCTCGCCTTGTAGACTGGTGTTGTAGCCACGCGTTGAGAACTGACGTCACGAGTGTCTTCGAGGTTAGCGTACGTGGACCGTTGCCCAACACCACCACCAAATATGTCACTGAGAAACGGTTGACGTACGCAGGGCTCGTTTACTTGTACGAGCAAGACGCTGTTGGAACGCGCAATGCAGCAGGCTGCTCAAAAGATGAAGACGAGGAGGCATCAAGCCCTGAGATGGCTCAAGGTTTTACAGCTGCCAGGTAATACAGTTTAGCCGCGATACGGCACCACTGTAGGAGTCAGTAGTGTGGCAATATAGCCCTGCTCCAATTCCCCCACCAACTGGCTCAAACACCCGACACACATTTAAATCTCTATGCTGACGACATCACTATCTTGGCCAATGGAGGCAGTGATGCCGACATAGAATACAACCTACAGTCGACCCTCAACATCATCGACTCATACGCTCGCGCGCGCGAGCTAGCAGGCTCCCCTCCTAAATCAGAAGTCTTCTAGCGTTCCAGGCCGCACGACCCCTCCAAACCTCCCCTCTCACTCCCTCTAGGAAACCACCCCATTCCCCTAGTCTCCAAGATTCGCATCCTGGGTCTCGTCCTTCACTCCCACGGCGCGCATGGCAACGCCATCGAAACTCTTCAGATCCAAGCCCAGCAAGCCCCCGCCTCATTCGGCGCGCGGCGATTTGTCGCGCGGATCTGCGGGAGCGGAACACTCTCCGCCTCACCCAAGCCTACATCACGAGCCGCACGGCGTACTCATTCCCCTACCTCCCTGTAAAGCAGGAGGAGCGGGACCGCATCAACGCGCTCCTCAGGAGCTGCACGAAGGTTGCCCTCCGCCTACCCCCCGCACCTCTACTACCCGGCTCCTGAACCTCGGTATTCACAGCACGTTTGAGGAACTGGCAGAAAACATCCTAACAGCACAGCTTACTCGCCTGTCGAGTACCGCGGCAGGCCGCACTCTACTCTGCCAGAGAGGCATCACCCCGATCACCCATACTAACAACTGGTTTCCCCTACCTCCAGACCTTCGCTCCCATCTCATCATCCTTCCAACCCCTAAGAACATGCACCCCGAGCACGACGGAGAACGCAGGGCAGCCCGCGCCAAAGCCCTGCACAAGCTCTACGGACACAGTTCCGAGGTAGCCTACCTGGTCGCGGCAGCATACTCGTCGGGCTCCCGCATGGTTCTCGCCGTCGCTAATTCTCAGGCCCGACAAATCGCGTCAGGATCCGCAACCACAGACTCATCGGAAATTGCAGAGGAAGCGGCCATTGCACTCGTTCTAATCTCCACCTCTGCCACTAAAATTATCTCCGGCTCAAAATCCGCCCTATTCAATTTCGCCAAAGGCCTGATATCTCACACCACGGCTCGACCTCTACGCCTCTGGCAGCCCACCCACCCCGTAACCCTCATCTGGAGCCCCGCACACGCAGGTCTCCCGGGTAACGAGGAGGTCCACTCCCTCGCCAGAGGTCTCACTTTCCGGGCCGAAGTTGGACCTCCTCCGATATCGCGGGAACGTCTGCTTACGTTCAAAGATATTCTTAAGTACTACCGAGATACCCGGCGCGTTTATGCTCTGCCTGCTCCCTCCCTAACCTTAACCCAGGCCTCCTACTGGCGCTCACTCCAGATCCGCACTGCTCCCTACCCTATTCTCCTTCATGCCCGCTATCCCGATCAATTCCTTTCTTCTTATAAACTTTGCGGGAAAATGGGAGCCTTCCTTCATGTCCCTCTCACATGTCCTACCTTCCAACGCCTTCCATCTCCAACCACGGCGGAGTCATACTGAGAGAATCTCCTGGCCAGCTCCGCCGCTGCTGACCAGCGCCCGGTAATTACCGAGGCTCTAAAGCGGATAGCCCTCTAAGGGCGGTCCTTTGCCCTGTAAGGGCAGCCCCCTAAGGGTTGCCTCGTGCCATGTTGGGAGGTTTTCCCCTCTGCCTCTGTATTTGGCAATAGATGTTTGCACCATCACCACCACTTGAAGGGCGAAATGGTTACGAGGTAGCGTAGTGAAGCTTTCACTTAAAAAAGCGATGGCTTGTACAGAATGATCATTTTATTTGCGACCTAAACATACATCATCATCATCATTTATTAACCCTTAAAGGTCCCGTAGGGACATTACTTAAGGGGGATACATAGTGTCCGACGTGCATACATATGAGAAGGCATACAAAATATGAGAAAACTAGGCAAAGTAAAAGAGAATCAAATTAATATAGTCAAGCAAAAAATGTGAAGAAGCACACAGATATACACACTACGGTAATAGAACGTGTCCAAGAAAGTGTTAGGTCTTTTTACAGTGCATTGTAGCGGACACCGGGTATAGGAAGGTTTTATTATTCTTGAAAATGTTCGATGAGTAGCTGCCTGAAGCTGCAAGGATTATTCTCAACAACAATGTTTTCGGGTAGGTTATTCTAGAATTCAATCGCACAAGGAAGAAACAATTTGTTGAATGCATTGGTGAGCCGTGCAAGCGTTGTATGCTAGAGGAATTAAATAAGCGGCAAGATGATCGTACCGGAGTGCGCAGGGCAAGTGATCTCCTGATGAATCCAAGTGTCCTGGAAGCACTAGCGCATAAATTCGTTATGTGATCTGCCCATGTTTGACTGGTCGCTATCTCAATGCCGAAGTACCTGTATGAATTAGTTTGAGACAAGGCTATGGAGTTCAAGGTGTATGGAAAATAGAGATTGGAGCGTTTGCGTGAAATGTGCATGAATTTGTATTTCGAAACATTGAGCTGCATTAGCCAGTCGGAGCACCGCTTTTCGATTCTGCTGAGATCTTCCTTTACTATTGTCTGATCACTTCTGTTGCTGATGCGGCGATAGATGACACAATAGTCAGCAAAAACACGGATGGTTGATGAGATACCAGAAGGTAGATCATTGACAAATATTAAAAACAGTAACGGAGCAAGCACCGATCCTTGGGGGACCCCGGATATTACTCTAGCAGTTTCGGATGTATGACCGGCGATGACGGTGAACTGTTGGCGGTTAGTTAAGAAGCAGTGGATCCAGGATAAAGTAAGACGGTCGAGTGACAGACAGGAGAGTTTGGACATCAGACGTTCGTGGGGGACGCGATCGAAGGCTGCGGCAAAATCTAAGTAGGTGATATCGGTTTGAAAAGAGGAATCTAAATTTAAGTTAAGATCAGTAGTGAGCTCGCAGAGTTGTGTTTCGCAAGAAATGCCTGCCCTGAAGCCATGCTGATTTGAAAAGAAAAAGGAATTCTGATTGAGGTGAGATGCAATATGCGAGTATAGTATATGCTCGAAGAGTTTACACGAGATACATGTAAACGAAATCGGTAGGTAATTCGAGGAGTCGGTGCGATCCCCAGCTTTGAAAATTGACACAACTCTGCTTATTTTCCAGTCCTCCGGAAGTTGGCTAGTTTCGAGAGATTTAGCGAAAATCAGTTGTAGGATTTGGCTCTCAACGTATTTTGTTCTTTTGAGGAACTTGGCCGGGTGTTGTCTGGTCCAGGGTAAGCGGATGGTTTCAGATTGTCAATGAGATTTGAGATTTCCTCCGATGTGATGACAATAGGTGGCATAGGTGCATACTGAAGGCTACGCAGGGCAAATTTGTTGCTTTCTGTGGTCTCATGGGTGAAAACGGAGGTGAAATACGTGTTGATTACGTCGGAGCACTCGAGATCTGTAACATCAGAGCCATCACGCGCCTTCAAAGAAATATAGGAACGGTTTTTAGTAGGGATGATTAGGTTCCAAAATTTTTTCGGGTCCTCCCGTATTAAGTCCATGAGGTCGTCACAGTAAAATTTTCTTTTCGAAGATCGTAATAGCTGTGTGTATTCGCGTAGGAAATCGATGTGTGTCTGCCACCTCACAGCGCATCCTCACGAGGGCAAGGAAGTCAGAAGTCAAATATTTAGGCATTGCGAATATATGTCAAACGAGGCGATCGCTCGGAACGCCGACTGCGCTCGGAGCGAGCGGACGCATCTTATATGCGGTCTGCGATTTTCCGGCGATTTCACCAGTTTCCGGCTATTTACAGCCACCAATTTTTCACAGGACGGCCCGCCACCCATCCGGCGTCACCTGTGGGACTTTTAACTACTTTCAGGCGAGTGTCTTCAACTTTACGGCCGATTTGCGGCAACGCCCGACCGCGGGAGCTAGGCCTAACGGCTCAGCACGCCTAGTGCGTGCTCTGCTCCCACCTGCGGCGGCGACGCCCGCTTCGCCTCGACGGCGCTTCCCTGCATTTAAAGATGCAGTACACAGTCACCGGCACGGATGTTACCGCCGCGGAGCTGGCCGATGGCACTTGGACGGCGCTCGAAATGCAACGCCGCTACAGACGCCCGCCACCACCGGCAACGCCGCCGGCCAACACCCAAACGCCTGCAGCCACCCCTGTCCTGTCAGACCAACGACCCCGCGGCCGTCCACCACCGCCGACTAAAAAACGACCACTTCCTCGCCTGCCTACAGAGGACTACAAAATCGTCTTCCGACCGCAAGGTACCGTCGACCTCAACGCAGTCGGCCCGGCCAAATTGGCGATGGCCATCTACAACGCCGCCAAGATCGACGGCCGCCTTGCAATCACCGCCGACCAAGTCCGCATCCACCCCACAAACAACACTGTTACCATCAGCACACCGGAAAAAGAACGGGCGTTCCTGTATGCTAAAATACAAACGTTAACCATTGACTCCAATGCCATCCGGGTAGCCACGTACGCCCCAGCCCCCGATGACTCCGTTCGAGGAATCATATACAGAGCCTACAGTCCCGAGACCGACTCTGAGATCCTCGCTGAGCTCCAAGCTCGAAACCCTGATCTCCCCGTAGTCGCCGCACGCCGCATGGGCCGCACACGACATTTCGTGGTGACTATCGCCAATGCCAAGCTACCCCGCTACGTGAGGTATCTCGGCTTCACTTTTGAGGTGTACCCCTACAAACGCCGTCCGGAGGCATGCTTCAACTGCCGGAAGCTAGGCCACAGGGCGGATGTGTGCCCCCACCCGCGACAACCGACCTGCCGACGCTGTGGCGCAGCCCATGACCCTCCTCCAGCTGGCCAACCGCCCACGTGCCAAGCCTCATGCATCGTCTGCAAAGGTGCCCACCCTACAGGCAGCAGAAGCTGCAAATACCGGTTCACGTCCTCCACTCGGCCCAAGTTTTCCCCGTCGGTCACTGACACCGATACCGGCTCCAACTTGGCAAACCCCGGACGCCAGTCCCGGTCCCGAGACCGCAAACGCGGCGACGACAACCTACTGCGGGACGGCTCCTTCCCCCCGCTTGGCAGCGACGGCAGCGACAGCCCTTCCAGCCGCACTCGCAGCCGTTCCACATCCGCCTCACCCAGCTCTCGGGCCAGCTCTCAAGCCCGGCCGGGGACCAAAGCAGCCAAACAAGTTGGATGGAAGACTCCTGCACAAGTCACCGCTTCTCCACCAGATTCACAGGTAAGGGAGCTGGCAGATATGGTCAAGAAACTACAGCTACAATTGGCCAAAGCAAACGCTAAAATTCATAGCCTAGAATCAGCACAGGCAAACCCCAAATTGCAACCACAGCAGGTGGCTCACGCTCCCACATCCGACCCTGTAGGTGATCATATTGCAGACCTCCACAGTGAGAAGATCACACTAGGCACCCGAGGAACACCACAAGGAGCAGTCCTATCTCCGTTCCTTTTCAACACTACAATGAGAGGCCTCCCTCTGCTCCTGGAAAAGATACCTCACATTAAACACTCAATCTATGCCGACGACATTACCCTGTGGACCAACTCTGGCTCTGACGGGGAAATCCAAAACTCCCTCCAAACAGCAATCGATAAAGTACACTCCTTTGTACAGGCGAACGGGCTCACATGCTCCTCCACGAAGTCCGAATTACTAGTCATCAGGGACAGACGAGCTCGCCTGCCTGTCCCCGACCCGCAAGAACCTATTGTGCTTCAAGTCGACACACATCCCATACCTCCGGTCCGCACTATTCGCGTTCTGGGTATGTTAATACAGAACAACACGCAAAACTCGGAGGCCATTCAGCGCCTCCGCACCACAGCCAACCAGATCAACGGCCTTATCCGCCGCATCAGCACCCGCCGCAGAGGTATGAAGGAGGATGACCTCTGCCGGCTCACGCAAGCTTTCCTAATTAGCAGGATAGTCTACTCCTACCCCTACTATCACCTCCGCCGGAAGGACGAGGAAGCTGTGAACAGCATTATACGTTCAGCTTACAAAGCGGCACTGGGGCTACCTCAGTACGCCAGCACACAGCACCTCCTCCAACTCGGCATCTACAACACGCTCACAGAACTCATAGAGGCACACAAGACCGCCCAAATCCACCGCCTCTCCCGCACTAAACACGGGCGGCTCATACTTGACCGTCTCAACATCAACCCCATAGGCGACGTCCACCCCACGACGCCGATTCCAATAGGGGTCTATAGCCGCCTAGTTATAAAACCAATCTCCAAAAACATGCTACCTGGCCGCCATGATACGCGCCGTCAGCTGAAAGCCCAAGCACTAGATGCCACATACCTTGCCGACGAACACGCAATATACGTAGATGCTGCACGACAAAGTGCAAACACATACGTGGCTTGTGCAGCCACGCCACAGTCTACTCTCGTCACCGCCGCCACAGTAGTAGCTCACTCTCCGACAGCGGCAGAAGAAACCGCCATCGCGCTGGCCATCGCTGACCCACGTACGCGCACAGTCCTCAGCGACTCCAAAAGAGCAATACAAAATTACTCGGCAGGTTTTATCTGCCACCCCGCTGCACGCATCCTTCGCGGCTGCACTCCCGACCATAAGATCAACCTGGTCTGGGTACCCGCCCACGCGGGAAACTCTGGAAACGAAGGGGTCGACCGACTAGCCCGAGGACTAACCAACCGGGCGGCCGGCCCCACGGACCCAGACGCTCTTGCCGAGGCTCCCCAGACCTTTGCCGAAATTACCAACCTCTAAAGAGAGATGAGACGCCAGTTCCCGCCTCCACACCCCGACTTGAACCGAGCGCAAGCCACCTTGCTCCGCAGGTTGCAGACACACTCTATCCTTAGCCATTCTAGACTTTCACTCATCACAGACGGGGAATACGACCCCGTCTGCCAAAACTGTTACCAGGGAGAAATCGCCACCCAGGCTCACATCCTCTGGGGTTGCGCGGGAAATCCGCCCCCTCGAACCTTACTGCCAGCTCCCTCCGAAGATGGATGGAACGAACTCCTCAAAAGGCCAGACAAGAGCATCCAACTGGCACTCATTTCGTGGGCCCAGGAAGTCGCCCCCACCTGGGGGCCACACCAAGCCCACCTGCCCTAAATCCCGCCAATCTATGGCAATAAAGTTGTTTCTCTCTCTCTCTCTCTCTCAAACGAGGTACTTTATATAGAAGTAGTCTCGATAAGCTTTTAGCCTTTTGTCCCACAGACTAGCGAGTCACGTGATTCCCATCTCATAAAATTCCTTTCTTTGCTGGTTCAAAAAGTCTGTAACTGACTCTCTCATGTCATCGTCCGACACGAATCTCGTTCCATTGAGCTGTTTTTAAAGAGCCCCAAAATGTGGAAGTCGCAAGGCGACAAGTCTGGGCCGTATGGCGGATGTTGCAGCGTTTCCCACTTTACTTTTCCAGTTTTGTGGTAACCACATCAGCGACGTGGGGACGGGCATTGTCGTGGAGCAAGATGACCCCATTCGTCAATTGTCTACATCGTTTGTTCTTGATTGAGACCTGCAGCCGATCCAGCTTTTCACAATATCGGAAAAGATTGGTAGCCTGCAGGTTTACAAAATTCGAGCAGTAATGGTCCCTGACGATCGAATAAACAAGTGAACATAACCTCTGCGCGAATATGACGGCTCATCAGCTCATAAATTTTTGCAACTTTGTCGGGGGTGATTGCACGGTCTTGGATTGTCTTTGCAACTTCCACGTTATTTTTTTAAACCGTTTACCAAACGCTTCACAGTGGCCAATGAAATGCAATCTTCGCCGAACAAGGCAGCCCCACGGCGACTAATCACTTCTTGGGAAACACCTTCAGCTGTCAAAAACCTCACGACACCATGCTGCTCAACTTTTGGAGCGTCCGTTATGTCGCACAACCGTGCTCATCCCTCTGTATGTGAGCATTAAAGAACATGTCATGGATCGTCACACCTGAGTGTCAGTTTCGTAAATAATAGATGCCTGTGTACTCCCCCATGCCCCGCAGAAAATTGACCGAACCATTCTTGCGCTAGGTGGGTTGGGCTCCCTTTCATCCGACTCACCACCCTCGTATTTGTCTAAAAACAAAAAAACTGAGTACAACAAAAAGTGCCGATTTAGCTGCTCATAGCGGTTCGAATTTTTGCTTCTTCTGCCTGGTCATTGTGCGCTGACAGTAACTCTTGATTTTTTGCTAGCTTTTTAGGAAGAAATAAATCAATTGAGACGTAGTTCTCATAATGAGCAAAGTGCACCTGACACTCGCAATGGCAATTTCGTAACGACTGTAAAGGCAGCGACTGCCACGGATGCTGCTCAATCCCTACCGGATTGCTTAAAGACAGCTCTAACCCCCCCTCTCTCCACGGGTTATAAACTTTTGAGAAAAACTATACGCCCACCAAGTATACAGCCCCTCAATGTTCTTCAGCTCTTGGTTTTCGTGACTGTCGATTTCTGTGGTCATATCGTGCACATGCTCTGACCTTGCGATTATGCAACACTATCGGTAATGTTGCATTACGAATAAATTTTTAAATGCATCTGTAAATAAATTTTTCCAGCATGTAAAACGGTTTCGATGAAAGAAGAAAGCAGTGAAAGAAAACTACAACGAATAATCAAGCAGCCTATTTCATCATTATCCTTTGCGCATTCTTTGAATACGCGCTTCGCTATTTAGTCACTGGAAATTTTGCTAATCACAAATTAAGACAGCAAAAGAAGCGAGCCAAAGGGAAAAAGACGGAGCCAAATAAAAGTAAACATAACCTCAGAGTTCATCATATGCGTGTCTTACAACAATAAGAGTTTACGCGCTATGCTGGTCATGCATGGTCCAGGAAGCTTTGAAGAAAATGGTATTCGTTGCCATGCTGCGACATACGCCTTAATGTACTGTATTTTTTACACTGCTTTTAAATTTGGTTTTAGTTTCGCCCTCTATGTATGCCTGTGGATTGCAAAACAGCGGCTCTCTCAGTCTGTAGTGTGTGTACGGAAGATTAACATAATTACTTTGCAGGATTGAACAGCGCACACAGGACGAGGACACTAGGAGAGAAACCGCGAGACACGAACGCCATCGCTGCCTTCACCTTCGCTCTCGTCCTAAAAAACAATGGCGCTCGCTCTTTCCCGGTGGCATCAGTGTATGGTGAACAATTAATCGCAGCGTTGCCTTGTGAAGAGCGCGATTCGTTAAAACGAACTGTTTATAATATGCATTCTGATGAAAATAAAGCGTTCATAGCAGCTTTATCAACTTATCAAAATATGCACAATTGGTCTTTCTGCGCCACTCCTGGAGCACGACTTGTAAGACATAGCCTTGGGACAAACATCGGCGAAGGCTTGAGACTGGGCCAAGTATAGCCACAAATTTGCTTGGATCATTCTTTAAGTTTTATATAGAGACGAGGTGGAATGGGTAGGGCCCAGCCTCCACGGTTCTTCAAGAATTACGGGTTGCAGGACTGACTGACCGATGTTTCTGAGAGGAAGAAGGAAAAGGAAAGAGCAAGGGCCTGCCTACTGGCTCAAGCCGAGCCATGGTCACTGCCGCGTGCTAAAAGTATGAGGGCACGGCGCGTATTTTCTTTCACTCTTTGCTCTCCTTTGAAGTCTGTCTGTCTGTAGTTGCCAGGAAGAAAGAAAAGGAAAGTGCACAGGCCTTCTCACTGGCTCAAGCCGAGCCACAATCTCTACCACGTGCAGATAGTAGGAGAGTTGAAAGATGGGATAGAAAGACAGGATAGTAAAGACGCGCTAAAGACATGGTCAATCCCGGAGGCAGTGCAATACCGGGCCAACCCGTGGCGGGAGGTAAGCATCCTTCAAACTCTCCGCCACATTTCCAAAAATAAGTCCAATTGGACCCGTAACAGATTGAAGAGAAGTTTATTTACCACGGGTCTGAAAAGGACTGGCATCCCTCGCAAAACAAAGTCACAGAACGGCGACTAATGTCGCCCAACCTAAACTAATGACATGCTTTTGCGACTAGCGTCACCATACCTATGCAAAAATGCACGTTGGCATAAAATGCACAAATACATAATCCATGAATGTCCAAAAGAGTTCAAAAGATGGGCCATACGCGCGGGGGGAAGCACGCGGGGTATTCACGCACAACACACCACTCACAATCGCCGCACACAAAGATCGCACGGCACACTCAGTATGGCAGGAGCTGCATGGTGACGCGGCCTCTGCTTGTGTGGATGAACCAGGTGCTCTATCGGCGCAGGAATTCTTCCTCATCGAGGGTGACCCAGTCTAAGCACGCCTGTTCGAACAGGCGCGCTCTCACCCTTAGCAACAATGGGAACATGGCTCACTGGGGTCGACCCTGCAAGGAAGCCACGCCTCTCTGCCGCCACAAAACAAAGGCACCCGCACACAGCAGAAGCCGCACGAACGACTCACGTGGCCTGGTGCGGGATTTAAGGTGACAAAAAACATACGCGACATGAGCCGCCAAAACGTTCTAGCAACCACACACTCAAACATGGCATGCTGTAGGGTTTCAGTGTTGCCACACTGAGGACACCGCGAAGAAGGGGCAATGCCCCACGCTGCGAGCCGGACTCCCGTGGGGAAGACCCTCCAGCCTCGCAGCCAGCCGAAGTCGCTAACGTCTGGTGGAAGAGTGCTAGACGTCAAATCTCGCCACCGCACCCGCCTGCTCCGTTCGAGCTGTTCAGGTGCAACCTCCTGGATAGCGAGGAGCTCGCAAACACGGGAGGCCTGTGTCTTAGTGACGTCGACCTCGGGCAGAGCGGGTGTGAGAGACTCGGCCGCCCGACAGGCATACCTAAAGAACCTCGGCTGCTGTTCAGCTGAAGGACCTGTTACTTGACCAAAAAAGAGGCGCCGCGACGTCCCAACAAGGTAGGCGAGAAGTCCCCTTTCCGGGTAGTCGGTGACGTTGACCAGGTCGCCGACGCCTCGGACAGCTAGAACACTGCACATTGTGCGTAAATCGGGCAAGCTGAACCCGCCCATGCGCGTGTGAATGCGGTGGAGCGCGCGAGCGACGGTCTCCGTCTTTCCCGCCCAGAAAAATCGCCACAAAGTGTGGCCAAACGACGCGTGAATGTGCTCGGCGGACAGGCGACGCGAGCTGCGTAGAAGAGCGCGCACACAGATGATCTAATAATAAAAGTGCGCTCAGACAGCGACAAGCGAAAACGCGCTGCCACTGCGAAACGTCGCTCTGCGGTCGTTCTTAACTGCGACCACGACTCGCTGGCTACCTCTCCTCAGGATAGGAACACGACGCCAAGAACCTTAACCGCAGAGACCCACTCTACGTCGCGCAGCAGGTCTGACGTAAAAGCGCCAAAGCGCAGAGCTTTGCTCTTGCCCCTGTTAAGCAGGGCGCCGGACAGCTCGCTGTAACACGCAAAAAGCTGTAAGAACGCTGCGTAGCTGTCCTCGTCCCGCAAAAACAGGGACACGTCGTCAGCGTACGCGGACGACTTCATCTGACCTTGGCCAGGCAAAGGGAACCCGCGCACCGATGGACACTCCGCTACGCGGCGCAGGAGTTGGTCTAAACACAACACGAATAGCATAGGTGACATGAGACAACCCTGTCGTATGCTGCGCTCGGTGTTGAAGCGGTCGCTCAACGAGCCGTTAAAAAGCAACCGAGCTGTAAGGCAGGAATACAGCCGCGCTAACCGCTCCACGAACTCTGGCGGAAAGCCGAAAGCCCCGATAACTCCAAAAAGGTAGCGGTGCTCGACTCGTTGGAAGGCTTTAGCCTGATCAAGCGAGACGAAACAATCCGGTATTCCCGTTCTCGAGGTGAACGTGAACAAGTCACGCGTTAGTGCGAGAGACGAGAACACCGATCGTCCGGGCACACTCCAGGTCTGTGCAGGGCTTATGAATTCCGCTAAAACTATACTCAACCTTTTAGCCAGCAGTGACGCCACAATTTTGTAATCTGCATTAAGCAGTGTGATCGGGCGCCACGCCTGCGGGTCAGATGGGCTCCGCCAGGCTTAAGGATGAGCACAATACAGCTCTCTCTGAAGGACTCCGGCCTCTCACCGTCCCTGACGAAGGCGTTCACCATCTGAAGGTGTTCCTCCAGGACGGTGTAAAACCTCGCATAAAAGCTGATGGGAATGCCGTCAGGGCCTGGAGCTGAGGCAGCGTTCATGCCTTTAACTGTGGCAAAGAGTTCTTCTGAGCTCACCGGAGCGCTGAGCTGCGTGCCTACATCTCTCAGCACTTGCGGCAGCTGGCCGAAAAAACTGCGTAAAGCGTCCGCGAAGGAGGCGGCGTCCCACCGTCCGGCCTCAGAAACAAACAACTATGAGAAGTGACGCTCAAAAGCGGCAGAGATGACAGCCGCGCTCTGCTCCTGGATCCGTCCGGCAAAACGACCTCCTCCACGCGAACCTGTCGTGTCTCATCAAGAATACCTGCGCGCACCTGCCGCAGCACTGTTGGATCTGACACAGGTCTACCTTGCACTAGTGCCTGACTTGTTGCCAGCGAGAACTGGCGTTGTAGCATGTGATAGCGCGCTTTTAAAAGGGCGAGGTAATCGCGTATGGCAAAGGTAAGCGGCGCGCCGCGCTGCACGGCGCAAATACGGGCAAGGGTGGTGTTTATCTCCTCCGAGATACGCCTCCTGCGCTGGCGCCCTTCGCTAACTAAAAGCGCCCACCATGCCGATTTGAGTTCATCCCAGGTGTTGGCACTTTCAACACCTCCAACCGGGCCTCCCAACGCCTGTTCAATAGAAGTCACGCTCGAACAATCTGTCAGCAGACATGGATCCATACGCCACGCGTCTACACGGGGGGCGCCACCGCCCATGTCCAGTACTGCTGACAGATGTCGATGGTCGCTAATACGTAGGGTGCCCGGGGGAAACGCTAGCACGTCACACGATACTACACAACAATCCAACTCGCGTGGAAACTGGAATTTGTCGAGACGACTAGCCGACGGGCCCCTCTCCCAAGTAGCACCAAAACTGTCACCATGTAGTTTTACCCACGCGTCAGTCAAACAAAATTGAATACAAATATCCCGCAGTGATCGTGCCCCGGCCTAGGGTCGCCCCTGGCCTGGACCGCGAACATCACGAACGGGATCTAAAACACAATTGAAATCTCCGACTAGAAAACAAGGATAACAGTCCAACAAAAAAATCTAACAAATTAAATAAACTAGACGAATTAGAACGGCGGGCTGGTGCGTAGACCACTACCGCCCTGACACGCCTGCTACTCAAATAAAAATCTACCGGAAGTGTGCGACCGTGTATGCCGTAAATGCAGTGCGCGCCAGAGCGAAAAGAGCTGTTAACAAAAACCACACCAACACCGCACGAAACAGAAATAGTTAACGAAAAAATGCATGAACACAAAACCTAAACTTAAACTCGGAGGCCTCGCGTGGGTAACTTAGGTTAGTTTCCTGTAAAAACAGGATGTCGGCGCCCTGCGCTCGGGCGAAGTGCATCACCTCTCTGCTTGTCCGGCGACCTAAATCCCTGAACATTCAGGGAGAGAAGGTGCACCAACGCCATGATAGTGTACAGAGCGTCGACGTTGACAGTACTCGTTTAGGGAGCCCCGCCATGAGCGGAGCTTGGGGCAGAGTTTTTTGCCTTGGGCGAGACAGTGCCATCAGAATTATCATCCACGTCCCTCGCGTGCTTCCCCGCTAGCTTTCCTGTGTCCATTTCGGCCAGTGCTCGTAGATCGAGCGGCTGACTCACCGTCACGTGATGACTCAGCGCCCCACTCGACGCCGCCAGAGTAGCGACCAGTGTTGGCGACAAGCCACCACCGGCTGGTTGCGCCTCCTCTCGCTTGTGCTGGGGGCGGGGCGCATGGAAGGGCAGGCCTTGGTGTACCGAGGCGGAGAGAGCTTGGCGCTGCTCGCAGGTCAGGTCCCCCGTCAGGCGCAACACTGAACCGCTCATGGACGGCCCGTCCTGATCCATCAGGGACGAGGTGGACTCAGAGTCCTTGCTCGAGTGGTCCTCCGAGCCGAAATATGCGAGCGGCTCCGGCGAGAAGGCGCCTGTTGCATCAGAGACGGCGGCCGGGGACGAGAGGGGGTGAAAGGAGAAAAGCTCCGAGAAGCTCTCTGGCGGCGCGTCAACGGTGTGGTCCATGCTGGGGTGGCACGTGGGGGTGGCAGCCGGGGGTTCGCGCTCTGCTTCTCTCGGGGGGGGTCGTCCGGGAGGTTCGCAGTCTGATCCTCCCTGGGGGAGGCGATCGGAGGGTTCGCGGCCTGGTCCTCCCTGGGGGTGTCGACCGGGGTGCCCGCGGCCTGGTCCTCCCGGGGGGTGTCAGCCGGCCGTTGCTCGGCGGGGGGCCGCAAGTTGTCATTTCCAGGTCCCTTGGCCGGCCCAGGCCGGGGAGCCCCAGGCCACCTGGCGGCGGCTGCATCCGCGTACGAACGCGGCCGCAGGCAATACGCGTGCGGCCCACCGCACCGCCTGCACATCGCCCGACTCCCGACCGTGTCGTGGCCGAAGGCCTCGCAACGCGAGCACCGCGGCGTGCGACACGCTGCGCCGACGTGGTCCTCCTGCCCGCAGCGAGAACAAACTTTGCGGACGCCTCTATAATCGCACATGGCGCGGTGCCCCAGGACCGAGATGAAATTGGGTACGGGCTTCTGCATTTCCATCCGGGCCAGGCGCTGACCGCTGTCGACATGCCGCTGGCACTTCAGGGTAGGGTGGGTGATCTCGAGCACTTTCCCGTAAGGGCTGAGTGCCGACGCGAGCGAGGCGTCACCTACGAAGAGCGGCAGCCGGAACACTGTGCCGTTCACGGCCGCAGGACCCACGCAGGAGACCGGGACTGAGGTGCCGTTCATAGGGAAGGCACCCGCAGCGAGAAGCTTCTGAGCCGCCGCAGCCGAGACTACGGCGACGCAAAACTTGTAACCGCCCTGGTGCTGGAGCGACTCCAGCCCCTTCGGGCCGACAACAGCTTCGATGCCGTCGACTAAGTCGTCGGCCAAGGCCTCAGTCTTCAACGAGAATTTGAAGCAGTGCGCCTTGGGGGTGGCGCGCGGAAGGTTGGTCTACCAGCGGGACCGGTAGAACCCATGCTGGAGCCGGGCCGGGGACCTGGATCAGCAATTGGGCAGCTCGTAGAGGGCGGGAGGGGGCCTCGGTCAGCACCTCCACCAAGCTCCTGGGTAGGCTGGGCGGCCAGGATTCCCGGGCGACCGGCCAAAAGCCCGGCGCCGGGACGGCGATCCTCCAGGTGGATGGGGCCTACTTCCGAGAGCGGAGCCCGGGTCCACTATGCTCCAGGCTCGTGAGTTTGCCTCTCCGAAGACCAGCAGCCTGACGGCCTTGATCTTAACCCGTAACAGATACTCTACGGGCTCCGTATCCTTTGCAGGACCGCATGTCGCCTCCATATATACCCGCCGGAAAGGTCACGTGACGATGGGCCACGCGAAGCACAAGCGACCACGCGCCCCTGTGCGCTCGACTTTTTTTCTACTTGGTTCCGTGGGGGACGACTTTCGGCATTAAAAATTGGAGGGCACTGAAAGTGGAGGGCTCCGGAAAATTTCGACCACCTGGGGATCTTTAACGTGCATTGACATCGCACAGCACACGGGCGCCTTAGAGTTTTGCCATTTTATGGAGAAAAACGCTAAGGCGCCCGTGTGCAGTGCAGATGTCAGTGCACGTTAAAGATCCCCAAGTGGTCGAAACTATTCCGGAGCGCTTCACTACGGCACCTGTTTCTTCGTTTCTTCTTTAACTCCCCCTTATCTCTTCCCTTGCAACACCTTTCACGTGTCCGCGGATATATGAGACAGATACTGCGCCGTTTCCTTTTCCCAAAAACCAGTTATTATTATTATTATTATTATTATTATTATTATTATTATTATTATTATTATTATTATTATTATTATTATTATTATTATTATTATTATTACAAATTGGTTTCCGGGGAAAATAAATGGTGCAGTTTGTGTATCTTATAACGGCGGACACAGAACCGCACCGTAAGGGAAGGGATAAAGGAGGGAGTGAAAGAAGAAAGGAAGAGGTGCCGTAGTGGAGGGCTCCGGAGTAATTTCGACCAACTCTGGATCTTTAACATCCACAGACATCGCACAGCACATGGGCGCCTTCGCGTTTTGCCTCTATAATCCTCCCTAGATCCTCCATAGATCCTATCTACCGCGAGGAATTCGCAACGCAGTTCGATGCTTTCATGACTGAAAAAGTCATCTGAATTCGGGACATGTGTCTTCTCTGCAGTGGACGACCCTACTATATGGCGACCCTACTAAGTGCACAGGTGCTTCTGTGAAGGCATGACCGTAGGTGAATCTTTTTTTCTTTTCTATATTGACGTAGAAAACGTTCTCTTAAAACTCTGCGTGCACGCCCAGCACATATACGAGACGTACTGTCGGCTAAATCAAGCTTGTTGCTGCAGCTGCTCCGCTGTCCCATCCTCTAGAAGGCACAAAGGTGCGCTGGCTTCCAGCTTAACTACATGGGGTACTTAAAATACACATATTATCCCGCTGACAGAAAAGAATCGCTTGTAAAAGAAGCCTTTAGTCTTCTAATGCAGAGGCTGGCAGAGAACCTCAGAACAAAACAAAATTAATTTAGGTTGTTGCTTACGCAGTACTTTGAAGGCTGTCGTTTCACAGAGGCTCTATCTCTGTACAGATCGCGAGGCAGTAAAAACAAATGAAACTTGGTTTAGAGGAAAGGAAATGGTGCATTAAATGTCTCACAAGTCTTTGTGGGCACACGAACCGCGCCATAAGAGAAGGGATAAAAGAGGGAGGAATAGGGGTAGTAGTGGTAACCCCCACCCACACTTGATACTTGATACCTCTTTTAGTATCTGCTGCGGGTCCTTGGCCCCAAGATATTAAATTTATTTTTGGAATATGGCGGAGTCCTTGGCTTGAAACTCGCTGCCACGGGTCTGCTCGGTATTGCACTGCCTCTGGGATCGACCCGGACCATATTAGCGAGCGCCTTTTCTTTCTACCTTTGCTCTCCTCACGACCGGCTTTGTTGTAAAAAAGTTGGGCTGAGGCTTAGCTAAAGTGTTAAGCTTGGATACCGCGAAGCGAAAAGCGTTTAGAAAGGCGTGCCTCGTGATTCTGGCGTTTCAGCAGCTTGCCTAGCCTTGCGGTTTTCATATCTTCGCTGATTTTGAGCCAACTCCTCCCACGCTACCACTTCTGGGTATTCTTCCCCTCCTTCCATGGAGTAATAAAGCCGGTCGTGGCTCTCCTATCTAACTCTCCTACATTCAGCACATGGCTGCGAGCGTGGCTCGACTTGAGCTAGTAGGCAGACCCGTGCACTTTCCTTTTCTTTCTTCCTATCAGCAACAACAATAGCAGCAGTAGCTGTGAGAAAGAGAGAAAGGAGAGACTTAGAGAAGAAAGGAAGGAAGAGGGGCCGTAGTGGAGGGCTCCGGAATAAATTCGGCACCCTTTGGAGCTTTAACTGCACTGACATCGCACCGCACACGTGCGCAGCAGTCGAATTGGTCTGCAGTCTGCGAAGCAGGGTGGCTCGCGCTCGGCCGACGTCACGTGGGTAGGCGGGACACGCGTCTTGTCTCCTTGAAGAAGTTGATTTCCGCATATGATCTGGGCCTCGGCGAGAGCATACGTGTTCGTGGGGTCGGCTGCACGGTTGGTTAGGCCTTGGGCTAAACCGTCCACTCCTTCGTTCCCAGAGTTCGCCGCCTGCGCAGGTACCCATATTAAGCTTACAGTGTGGTCGAGAGTGCAGGTGCGGAGGATGTGTGCGGCAGGGAGACCAATCGAGTTCGTTGAGAAATTTTGAATTGCTCGTTTAGAGCCACTAAGAATCGTGCGTGTGCGGGGATCTGCGATGGCGAGCGCGATCGCGAAGTCTTTGGCAGCGGTGGGGGAGTGAGTGCCCACTCTGACAGCGTTGATGAGGGGTGTGGTTGGTGTGGCTACGCAGGCCACTTATGTGTTGGAGTCGCCTTTCGCCGCGTCCACGTGCATGGCGTGTTGGTCACTGGAGTACGTGTCGTCGTGAGTTGGGGGCGCGTATCGTGGCGGCCGGACATGTTCGTGGCCATGGGACCGCATCTTCATATTTGCAGCCTAGGTGGTAGTAGGGAAATGCGTAGACAATCCTACTAAGATTAAGGAAGGCTTGTGTGACGCGGCAGGGGTCGGTCTCCCGCATGCTTTGGCGGCGAGTGCCAATGCAGCGGATGAGGCTGTTGATCTGGTGGGCGGTGGTTCAGAGGCTTTGGATGGCTTCAGATTTCTGCATGTTGTTCTGCACCAGCATAACTAACACGCGGATGGTCTGCACGGGAGGTATGAGATGGGTTTCGATGGGGAGAGTAATCGGCTCTTGAAGCTCGGGGATGCGTCGGCGAACCCGGCTATCCCGGATGACTAACAGTTCGGAGTTGGTAGGAGAGCTAACGAGGCCGTTTGCCTGCACGAAAGAGCTGACGGTGTCGATTGCCCGTTGGAGTGAATCTTGTATCTCCCGGTCACAGCCGGAGTTGGTCCAAAGGGTGATATGGTCGGTGTATAGAGAGCATTTGATATGGGGTATGGTGCCCAGAATTGAGGGGAGGCCTCGCATAGTGATCTTGAAGAGGAACGGGGACACGACTGCTCTCTGTGGTGTGCCCCGGGTACCCGTGATGATTTTGTCTCTGCAGAGATCTCCAATGTGGAGTTCTGGTGTGGGGTTGCGGAGAAAGTTGGGAATAAAGTCGCAGGTAAGGGTGCCTACATTCACCTTGGAGAGGTTTGTCAGTGCATATACGTGGGACACGTTGACGCCGAGAATGGTGCGTGTGGCCCGGATGGGATCCGGGTAGAGAATGTCGTGTTGTATCTGCCACATGATGTCCTGTGTTGACCGTTCATCCCGAAAACCAATCATGATGGGGGGTGGAGGTCCTCATTGTCTACGTGTGTGTGAAGTGTGTGTAGAATTGTGAGCTCCATAACCTTCCCTGGGCAAGACGTGAGCGAGATGGGGCGGAGGTTGTTCAGCTCGAGTCGTTTGATTCGTTTGGGTGTGAAGATTACCTTGGCATGCTTCCATGAGTCTGGAAAGCGACCTTGATGCCAGTCTGGTTGAAAAGGTCCGCAAGTGTTTCGACTGAATGGTCGTCGAGGTTTCGAAGCATCTTGTTGGTGATGTGGTCGCCGCAGGCGGGCGCGGTAGTCCTGATGCGGTTCAGGGCGGCGCGGACTTCCGACGCCATGATGTCTCTGTCCATGTTAGGGTTCTGATATCCCATATATTCCAACGGGATTGGTATGTGTGTTGAGGTGTTGATATATCGGTCTTTCAAGGTAACGAGGAGTCCCGCGTTGCTGCCTTCAAACGCGTGGATGACGCGGTTGAGATTCTTGACGGATGCAGACTGGGCGTGTATCGGATCTAGCAAGTGCTTGAGCAGAAACCACGTTTTCTTGCATCCCAAGTGCCCGTTGAGGCGGTCGCAAAGTTTCGTGTCATTGCTCCTGACTGAGTTTGACAGAATAGGCTTCGATCTCTTGCTCGAGGTGAGGGGGCGAAGCTTGAAAAGGGGGTTGTGTTTGCATCGGAGCCAGCGAACGTGGATCGAGACTGTGCTGAGGCTCCCACATCTGCATGAGTTTTGCATCGGGGGTGGGGCCATACTCCTCCTGGGTGACCACAGAGGTGGCGTTGGCAGCGTCACGGAGCAGTTTCTCTCTCTACGTGTCTAGGTCGTTTATGGAGCTCTGCGGGTGCTGGGCTCACACGTACCGGAAAGTGTCCCAGTTGGTTTGTGAGACAGTGCGACGGACGGGTGGGGGGGGGGGGGCTTGCTGTATGTGGCAGTAAAGGTAGTGCGGAGAACATAGTTACCGCTACCTATGTTCATACCGAGATTTTCCCAGCGCGCGTCTGGGATATTGCGGGCGAAAGTGAGTTCCGGACAGCTGTCTTGCGTTACGCTGTTGCCGAAACAGGTGGGTCGTGCGGGGTCGAGGAGTAGCGTGAGACCCAGTGTCTAGGCTGTCTGCAGAACTTGGCTTCTTTGCGACCACAAGCTCTGCGGGGGCAGCCCCACTCGGCGTGCGGTGCGTTAAAGTCGGCCACTTTATCTAGCATCTCGCTGCGCGCGGCTGCACAGACCTTCCTTAGGATAGAGGCTACCTTAGAGCTGTTGTCACTTGGGGGCTCTGCACATTTAAGATGTTAAGCGGGGATTCGGTTCGACTGCTGGGAAGGACCTGCACGAAAGTTTACGGTACTTCAGCGTAGTCAAGATTGAGCTGATTGGCTTTGCGATTGTGGTGTACCAGGATGCCTGTACTCTTGCGGAGATCCGGCGCAACCAGTTAGTTGTAGGCGGCATAGCTAGTGAGGTTGGTGTTAGTGTTTCGTTTCTTGGAGCACGATAATGTGGGGTGTGTATGGTTGGGCCTGTAGGGTATGCTCCGAGGCTCTCCGCTTTGCCTTGAAGTCCCTGCAGTTCCACTGCCACACCATTAAGGGCGCGCTAGCCATATCATTTCGTGTTGCGTTCGGAGCGCAGCGGAAGCGCTATGGTGGTTTTGAGGATACCGCCAGCACACGCGGGCCCGGCTGCACTCTTGGGCGCTGGAGTCGGACCAGGCGACTAAGTGGGCGTGCGAGGGGGGCGGTGAGGTCTACCATTTGCGGGGGGCCCGTAAGGCGGTCAAGACGGATGGTGAGGGTGTGGATATTGGCTGCCATGGCGGAACAACCGTCAATGAGACGGTCAATGGTGTGGGTCAGCCATCGGAGGGCGTCCTCTATTTTAGAGATACGAGCGTCAAAGGCATCGAATATGGCATCATAATCGGAGGTGGAGGGTGGGGGAGCCTTGTGCTTGGTGGATATGGGCTCGTCGGTGTCCATGTAGGAGTCATTTGTGTGAGCGGGGGTGGGAACGCTAGCGATCTGCGGCGGCTGCGGTTTTTGGTGCGCATGCGCGGACTCCACGCAGCGAATTTTGGCATTGGCCTGTGCCATCTGGAGCTGTATTTGCTTGACCATGTGTGCCAGTTCTCTTACCTGCAGGTTGGCTGGCTGGCTTGTAGCTAGTGGAGGAGTCTTCCATCCGATCTGCTCTGCGGGCTTTATCTCCTGCCTGGTCTGGGAGTTAACCCACGGATGTCGAGAACGTGATGAGGAGCGGCTATGGCTATTGTAGCTGGAGCTGCTGCTTCGCAGTGGCGCGAAAGAGTCATCTCTTGGGTGTCGTTGTTGGTTGCCGCGGCATAGGTAACGGAACTGGCGGCCATGTGAAAAGGTTATGGAATCAGTGACAGCATTCGAGGATGATTGGTATTATTTGGGCCGGTTGGTGGCCACGAAACGGTATTTGCATCTCCTGCTGCCGGTGGGATGTGGGCCTTTGGACACGATGCACGTGGCTTGACAGGTGGATTTTTGGCCGGCTGGTTGGGGCTCATGGGCCACGCCGCAGCGGCGGCAATTGGGTTGGCGTGGTTTAGGGCACACGTCTGCTCTGTGGCCCAGCTTGCAACAGTTAAGAACATTTACCCGATACATGCGGTACTTGGGCTTTACATTCGAGGCGCTCTCTTACAAGGGGCGCCCGGAGGCGTGTTTCGAACCCGGGAACTCCGGATCAGTAGCCGAATGTCCTAAACACTGAGCCACCACGGCGGATAGCAGAACCCACTTTCTTGAGCTGCGCATGCGATGCAGGCAGGTTCTTTCCCACTTGAGCGGAGGCCAAAGTCATGGTCAAAGTCGATATAGGTGGCATAAACGCCGCTGGTGTCAGTGCTGTATCGGACGTCATGTGTCGAACCTACCACCAGTTATGCTCATGCACCGTCTATGGCTCAAGGTTTGACCTCTACCTGCATTCAAGGTGAAACTTGCGCCCCCGTGACCTCTAGCTACCTTCAAGGTAGCCGCATTTAATTCCAGCCTAAGTTGAGCTCATCTACGGATGGTATTTAAACTACACATTATGCCACAAGCTTAACGGAATTGCTCGAAAACGGACGCCTTAGTCTTGGTAAAAAGTTCTGAAAATATAAAAAAACAAATATAGGCTGTTGGTTTCGCAGCACTTTGCAGCTTGACGTTTCACACAGGCTCCATCGCTGTCCATAGCCCGAGGAAGTGAAAAAAAAATAATGTGTATTAGCTCAGCTTATCCAGGGTACACAAATCGAAACATGTCGGTGTTCACTCTGTTCATTGGCGTTGGCGTTGACAATTTTCTAGATGCTTGGCTTTGATCAAAGCAATTGCGCATAACTGGCTTCCTGGATATGCGGACGCCTCATTCGTGCTTTAATACATGAGATGTGGCCTGAATGCAATAGCGCTGACAGCGTTCTCGCTGACAGGCGACACTTCGGTAATAGCTAGGCCGCAGCGTTCATTTGGTGATTAATCTCTCGCGATCAACCATTAACTGCATGACACCTCCCAGGGTAGCAGGGAGGGCGCTCATCCTACCAAGTCTGCGGAACGCAATCAAGGCAGGCTTTTGCAGTTGGACTCCAACGCCACATACAAGAAAGCGAGATAGAGGTCTCCTCTGAACCACGGAGACGTGCTCCAAGGCTCTGACAGTGCGGTCACAGTGCGCTGAAGCCGCCGAACACGTCGGCGGTCAAGTGCAGTTGCAGTGTAGAGGGCCTTGCTTTGACCATGAATAAAGGCGCATCTAGTGAATCCACTCTTCCGATGCAGAAGTCTCCGCGCTTTCGCTGCGTATATCCTGGCCTAACAGAGCTAGGCCATCAGCAATATTTTGTGTTATGGGAAGTAGGATTAAAAATGTAGACGTGCATGGTTGCCGTGACGTGCGAATGACCGTCGTGGGATTCGAGCGCACAACCTTCACGAGACACGAACCGACGACATTCACGTAACTCGAACCCACGACCTTCACGTGACTCAAAACCACGACCTTCACAGGACTTCAACCCATGATCTTTGCGGGACTCGAAACAACGACCTTCACGGGACACGAACCCACGATGATCACGGAACTTCAACTAACGATCTTTGCCGGACTAGGACCCACGACCTTCATGGCAATTCGTTGGATTTCAATACGCGATCTACGCGGGACTCGAGCTAACGATCTTTGCAGGACTTGAGCCCACGACCTTCACAGGACGCCAAGCCACAACCTTCACGGAACTAGAACTCACGGCATTTTCGTGACTCGAACCCCCAACCTTTGTGGGGCTCGAACCCACAGCCTATGTGGGAATGGTATCCACGACATTTGCGGGTCTCGAAACCCCGAACTTCATCGGATTCGATCCCGAGAACTTGACGGCACTCGAACCCACGACCTTTGCGGTACTCTAAGCCTCGATACTGTGGGACTCGAACCATCGGCGTTTGCAGCACTCGAACTAATGAAAGTCACGGGACGTGAACCCGCGACCTTCACAAGACGAAAACCCACGAATATTTTCGCTATCGCTATCGTCATCATTACTGTCATCGCCAATAACGTAACCACTATCATCATTGCTATCACCAACTATCACTATCGCTATTATAATTATATCATCATCATCGGTATCACCAACTATCAGTAAAGACATTAGTAACACAGGCATCATCCCTGCTTACACCTATTTCTAGCACTATCCCTATGATTTGCTATCATCTTAATCACTACCATTGCTATCACATCCTGTAACACTAACACTAAAATCGGCTATCATTATCACTATCACTACCGTCACTACCACTCTGTATCTGTTGCACTAACTCTCACTATTAGTTGCTATAATTATCGCGAGAATAGATGGAAACAACTTTTATTAGAAAAAATGGAAAGTAATCTTCCAAGGTTGTCTCCTACTGGTCCAGGAGTCCACGGGCTTGTGCCTCACATATGGCCCGACCCACCAGCCATTTCCGGCCGGCGGGCAGAGCTGTCCGCAAAGCAGCCTCCCAGGAAGAATGAGTGGGATTGAGGAGGGTGTACCGCCTCTGGGGAAGGACATTCCCAAAGGTAGTGGAAAAGTGTGGATCTGGGCACGCCACAGGTGTTACAATGAGGAGGAAAGGTGGGATGAAAGCATGAGAGACGGTAGGGTGAAATAAAGCAGCCCGTCTGAAGCAGCCCGTCTGATAGCAGCCTGTCTGGTGAAATAAAGCAGCTCATGTGATTGGAAGTTCGCGCGAGTTGTTCCTATTTATAAGTGTGGTATGAGAAATTCCGTTCAGAACTAGACCAGGTTCTTTGACTAGTATCCCCTGTAAAATTATGGAGCATGTAATACATAGCTGCGTCATTGATCTTTTAACCAAACATAATCTATTAAGTCCCTGCCAGCATGAATTCAGGAAAGGTTTACCGTGCGATTCACAATTGGTAGAGTTTGCCGACGATTTGGCCTTGGCAATTGATAAGCAGCAGGTTGCTGACTGTGTTTTCCTAGATTTTCGCAAAGTATTCGATATAGTTGCGCATAGCCTTCTCCTTACCGAATTAGAAGCGAATAAGCTTGACTATATTATTATTAAATGAATTGCCGAATATTTGTCATTACGGAGACAGGCTGTTGTTCCGAACGGTGCTTTTTCCCCCAAAAAAACAGTGACTTCGGGAGTTCCCCAGGGTTCTGTGTTGTGTCCACTGTTGTTTTTGTTATATATTAATGATATCTCAAATGGTATACAGCCTTCCTTTAGAATGTTCGATGATGATTGTGTTGTTTGTAGAGTAATTAGTGGGAATTCTGATTCACAATTCTTGCTAGATGTTTAGATACCATATAAGGTTGGTGTGCGCGTTGGGATATGTCATTAAATATAAACAAAACTGTTCACGTCACCTTTACAATAAAACGCGCTTGCCATCCGTTTAGGAATAACATTGGTGACATTACCTTAGGCACAAATAAGGAATTTAAATATCTGGGAGTCTATTTTACATGATTTACGTTGGAGCAGGCACGTTAACTATATTCAAAATAAGATGGCATCAGTTTCGAGTTTTTTGAGGAGGAATTTGAGTCATCTTCCAAGTGGCTTAAACACCCAGCTCTACTTCAGTCACGTTCGACCAATACATGAGTATGCGTGTGTTTGTTGGGATCCTCACACATCTGAGCTTATAGACGAATTAAAAAAAATCTAGAAGAGGGCAGTCAGATTTGTCTTGGAAATTACAGCCGGAAACTTATCATGACACAGAGCAAACATGAACTTTAATGGCGAGAGCTAAAGGATCGTAGAACAAATGCTAGAATAAAATTTTTTTTCATCACATTTATTACACTAAAACAGGCCTCAACCGCGAAAAGTACATCCAGGCACCAAATTATATATCGAAGCGACTGGACCATGATTTGAAGGTCAGAGAATTTTCTTGTAGGGGTGACGTCTTGGGTTACTTTCTTTTGTTAGAACTGTGCAAGAATGCAACCGTTTGCCATCAAGCCCTGTGCATATTTCGATGAACAATGCTTTTTACCAAAAAATAAACAAATATATTAATAAAATTCGAAGAGTTACTTGCACTGGAGAGGTTGCTTTGCCTGCAAACTTCTCGATAGCGCATGCTTTTGTCGCAATGTAGCCAAAATCTGTTGGACCAGAGCGCCGAGGGTAACCACGTTTTCGAAATTCTAAAAGCTGATATGGTTGTTACTTGCGGTGGGCTACACGCCTCTCAATAATTAAGGCAACTTACGGTAATCGTTAAAAAGTTAACTACTCTATATTTGTTAACCAGCCGGTGAGTTAGCTCATTTTAGCTATATTCTGATGTACTACACCAGATACAATGCTATGCTGAAAAAAGCGCTCTTCTAACTCAAACCGTAAATTATTAAAAATCGCGTAAAGTCTTATGTGAAACACCCTGCATAAAAAGAAAGGAAAAAATAGCGTCTCTGCAAATGCCTCAACGTGCTGTTCACAGATGCTGAACTATATAAAGAAACATACCTACCTAGGATTTGCAGATGGCAACAGCCTTCGGTTTTCCCAATTTGTTTTTCATTACTTATGTAATTATAAATTTTACCCTCAAGCTCATTAGCCTTTCAGGGGCAGATGGGTACTTCACAGGTGCAATACGACCAGCAAGAACACACAAACATGCAGCAATCAGCACACAGTCAAAAATTCTCTTCAATAACTTTGCAAAATGCAGTTTGTACCTGATTTCAGCAAATGCCATGGCAAATGTGAATCCAACTGATGCAGCTTTTAAGAGTGAAAGAAACGCGGAAACATTTGGCGTGAAAGGACGAGGCCCCGGATTTGTAACGGTTATCAGTGCTTCCTGAAATATACGATGGTGTTATTTGTAGCCTTTCTTTAGGATTGCAGTTCCCATAAATATATGAGAAACACGTACTGAAGCTACAGAGCTGCGATCCGAAAGAAGCGGTGATGGTAAACTTGTTTTCAAGGGGCGCTGCACAACTGGTGAGGGGAAGTGTGGAGAGCTTCCGAAGCGGAAACCAGTGATTTTGGTGTCTGCGCTCCATACCACGTGCACCACATTCTCATTTCGAGCGGACCGGAGTTCTGCAAAGTAGCAGCCTTCAAGAACTTCCTGTGGGAGCAAAATATCTGCAGAAATTCGCAGACATGAGGATGGCGTTATTAATTCGAAAGCATTAGATTGCGCAGTCTCAAGGTCGTGTCCGCAAAATGTCTCGGGAAAATGTGGGGCCACACTATGGCTTCACAACTTGAATGAATGTGTGATTGTGCGTGAGTATGTAATTGAGTAATAAATTAATGAGCGATGTAATATGTCGTGATGAAGATTGATAACGTCATGTCGTTAATTGGTTAATGCTAATTCTGATAACAAATTTATGACAACAAAACTGAATTAAGGCCAATATGTTTAGGATGATAACGATGATAGAAGTGATGATGATGAAATGTGATGACGTCCTGCCAAATTCACGCGACAAGATGACGCAAAATTTCAACGCCGACGTCATACCAAAGCTACGGGACAAGATCACTTGCAAAAATTCTAGATCACGTGACAAAGTAATGAATTATACTAGTCATGCGACAAGATGAAAAGAAAAATTTCTAGGCCACGTGACAAAGTGACAGAGAGATGACGTCATACGAAAGTCACGTGACAATATTACGCTAACAATTACGAAGTTACGTGACGCAGTCACTTAACAAAGTGATGACGCCATAGCAAAGTCACGTCACAAGATGACTTGCCGAAAAGAATTGTGAGAAAGTAGGTTGCAAGAGTTGAACTAAAACACACAACCCCTACATGGTACAACACTAGTAGCAGTGATCTGCGTGATTTCAATTTCGCACCCACATGCTTTCGCATATCTCCAGTGCGGGTCGCCGCAGTGCTCTCAAACGTTTTTGACTTTACAATCAATGTGCGTTCCCAGAACTGATTAGAGGAGATGTGAACGCCTCAACACTTATATGACGACACCGCTCACAGAAGAAATGTTGTCAATGCTTTAAGTAGAGGCCGCAGTAGACAGACGAAAGATGCTCAAATGCTTATACTAATTAATCTTTAGCATCATGTCGCACACATTATAGCAACCCAAAACCGCATAAAAAATTCTTAGGGCACGTAAGTCTGCTCACGTGCAGGAATGCGAAAGCATGGAATTTCTATAGAATGCTAGTTTTTTCCACGATGGCTGTACGCGTTGTATTTTTTATATTTTTTCGGCTGCTGTTTTTATTTTTATTTTCTATTTTTTATTTCATGTTTTTATATTTTATTTTCTATTTTATTCCTTTTCTTTGGTTTTATTTTTATTTTCATTCAGTCGTAATGTTTTTGCTTTTTATTATGTTTTATTTTGATGACGTGATCAGTTCGATTGACAGCTATACTGTGACACTTTTCTGCGAACATCCCCGCTGACGAGACATGGTCCTAAAAGGATTTTGCCTTAATGTCAGACTGAAGCAATGTGGGCCACCGCGGTGGCTCGAGAATAGTCCCGTGGTTTTCAAACCATGGCCAGGCAGACTCTTCCAGAGCAACATATACATTGCGGAGCTCGCGCTCGTCACTTCAGCCGTTGTACCGGGCGACCCGCTCGAAGGTCTCCAGCCAATCCTCAGCGTCTTCGAACACGTCACCGTGAAAAGATGGCGGTGTTCGCGGTGGGTGGCAAAGGATCGGCGCCAGGGGCTGGGTGTCAGTGACCATGGCAGTTGGACTCAACGGGCTAGGCTGGGTCGTCCTTGTTGGCGGGGGAAGGGGCCCAAATTCGGGCGACTCTCCGCGGATACGGCGACTGGGTCGCTGGTGGACAGGTGTGAGGTCCGTAGTGATGTTGGGAAGGGTACCCAGCACTGCTCCACCAAATGTTACGAGTAATTCGAAGGACAACCTCCGGATGAGAGATGTAAAACTGCGGCGGTCCCGAAACGCGAGCGAGAGAGAGCCATCTTCTATCTCTACGAATGCAGGCGCTTCTACATCTTCAGTGGCACATATCAGTATATATATATATATATATATATATATATATATATATATATATATATATATATATATATATATATATATATATATATATATATATATTCTTCAGGGGCACATATCAATATATATATATATATATATATATATTTATATATATATATATATATATATATATATATATATATACATATATATATATATATATACGAAGTATATTAGTAAGATAAGACATTAAATAAGATAACATGCCACAAAATTTTGCCTGAGAACTTGGGGAGACGAAAGCTGGATGCCAGGCTTTTGGTGCACTCCCTCACACAGGTCAAGGACACCCGGGCATGACTGAGCGCTAGTGTCCTCCCCGAGGCAGAGAAGGATGCTGAATTCGTCGGCAGCATCGTTGTTGAAGGCGAAACATGGTGTTTTCAATACAATCATAAACCAAAGAAGCAAAGCGCCTAATGGCTGACCACGAGCTCTCCGGCGTCAAGACAGGTGCGGTGACAGAAGACCAAAACAAAGACTATCCTGATAACTCTTTTTCGATGCCACACGTGTCATACACCACAAATTCGTACCACAAGGGCAGGCGGTGAATCAGGAGTTTTATATTCGCGTGCTCCAAAACGTGCGTGACGCACTGCGACGCCGCCGCCCTGACTTATGGCCATGTGGACAATGGAGCCTTCTCCACGATAACGCAAGGCCGCACACTGCTCTCATCGTGACAGAAGTTCTCGGCAAGCACAGCATTACTGTACTTCTCCATCCGCCATCCTCGCCTGAAATCTCCCCGTGCGATATTTTCCGGTTTTATCGTGTGAACAGGGGCCTAAATGGTCGTTAGGAGGGGGGGGGGGAGGGGGGGGGAGCGTGGAGGCCATTCAAGGTGCCACGACAAAGGAACTGACAGCCCTGAAAAGAAGTGTTTTCCAACAGTTTTCATCACTTACGCCTAAGCGGTCAGGCCCGTCGGCCAGGAGATTCCCGGGCTGCGGCGTCGTTGACGACAGGGTGTTGATCTTCGGTGGTAAAGGCCTGAAATCCAACGCAAGGTTCGAGCAGCAGATGGAGTCTGATATAGAGGAGACTTCTGCAGTGCTCGTAGAGGTGCTGACGGATATGCACGTGCTAGGCTTCCCTCCGACGTTGAAGACGATGTGCCTTATGTCTGTCATAGCGCACGCGTGCATGTCGGCCATATGCCGCCGGCTATTAAAAAAGAGATCAGAGCCCTGACAAGCTACAGCAGCGCTTCGTTATCTTAGCCTGTGGGCTTAAGCTGCGCACAAGACTGACAGGACTCGTTCGATGAGGCCATAGACTGTGGTGACGGTGATTTATGCGACCGCTGTGCCGACGCTCCAGCAAATATTAAAAAAAATGCTTTCGAGGTAATCCCCAGGATTCTGGCCCATGCGTCTCGGAAAACCGGTCGCGCCATCTCGCGACAGCCGGCGGCGCGGCGGTGCGTAACTCAAGGGCGATGAAAAATAAAAATTAATACCTCGTCGCGCATAAAAGTTAGAGATTAGCTCTCTCGCCTTGATGTTAAATGCTTCTTAAAGTTTTTTTTAGAAAAGTTTCACCAATGTAGCTTACATCCTGCGTTTACCATGTGCAATGGGCTACGATATAATGGGGCCTTTGGCGAAGTCCTGAAAAATACCCCACTTGACTTCACTTTAGCGCTCACCACAGCACTAATTTACAAAATATCGACAAGCTTTCGGAGCTTCTGGTACCGTAATGTCCTACCTTTAAAGAAATATAATGCATTTTACATTTTAATGAAGCAAAAGTTTTCCTGCACTGTTTTCCTATTGATCATGCATCTTCAGCATGGGCAAGACACGTGGGGCGCCCTCTCTCGGTGTGTTGGCAAGGCACACGTCCCTGCTCACGGCCACCTGGATGGACGCGAGCGTGATCGAGGCGGCCGTGCCCTGCTACTGTGCCCCTGCTACAGTTCCCTGCTCTGGTAGGCTGCTTTGGGAGGTTGAGCCGAGCCATACGAGCGCGCACTTCTATCAAAAGTACCTAGTCCATCGGAGTGAGGCTATGACCATGGGCTGCTACATAAAATGCTACAAGAAAGCGCGTGCCTTCTATTAGGTATATAGAGTAAATTTTAAGTATAATCGTTTGCTTGACAAGTACATCTTTTATTAAGCATGTAGTGACCACACGGGCATATGTGATAGTGGAATTACGTGCACATTAACAATGCGAAGCAATGAAACTGCCAGCTACTTTTGTTGAAGCAGTGAAATGCGTAATTCCCGGGCGCTAATAGTTAGAGCTCACTCACCAATACTTTTATATGGATCTTGCACTGTGCATTGAAAATATTAAAATCGTGTATTAATGACTACATTTTAACACTCATATGATTAGCCTTAATAACAGACCGCTCTTCGAAAGTTTTGTCGATGTGGTGAAAGTGCAGCACGGATGTGTTGAAGTGAATGTTGTAAGTGCTGCACTATAACAGGCAGCAAACCTGATGTTGCGTTGCATGGCACTAGGTGATTTGCCCAATGTACCAATTAGTAGTGTGGTAGTTCACAACATTTTTTTTAAGGTTGGTAAAGTGCCGCTCTTGATTCGATCGTTCGCCGTCGATAAGGCTTTACCATTGCTGTAATCCATGCTAGTTTCGGCAATTATGTCAACGGTGTACGTAAACTACGAACCGCTAACGAAGACTTCATAGAATGGCATGCTGGGAACTATTCTGAAGAGTGCCATCTGTTACGTGGAGGGAAAGCTGGTGCCCCGTCTATGGGAGTTTGAGTGGAGCTTCATCGAGACCACCTCAGCCACCATGGGCGCTCTAAGTATCATGGGACGGAGAGCTACCGACGGCAGAACCACAACTTTTGGCCAAGAAATAATGAAAAAATAAACGTTGTTTGATAAAAAGAATGCATTAACATTCAGTATCCTGTCTGTAAATTGCAACAAACGAGAGAAAAAGTATGTGAATGAAAAGTTTGCCTAAAATAAGCGATCGCGAGCTCTCGTATTGGCCATATATTGCAGACCACAAAAACTAATAATTCGTGCTTAACAGACGGATGTTTAAAAATAAATATATTTGCAAAAATGCTGTTGTTTGAACACTTTAGGAGGTTTTTTTAATGACACTTTGGAAACCAAAAACCTTTTATTGGCGTCGTGTGGTGCTCCGTTTTCCCTACTATGGCTTTTGCGCACTATGTTTGCGCCATAGTCGTCTGCGCCGTGGACGGAACGGGGCACCTCAGTAATGCCACTCTGTGTTCCTGAAAAAAACCGACTCTCGGACACAAAGTAGCTCAGCGCCCGATCATGCTTTGCGCGCCCATGGAGGTTCAGGTGTAGCGCCACCAGCTTGCCCTCTAGTTAATAGTAAGAAACTCTATGCGCCAAAGTCGTCTGCGCCATGTACGGAACGGGGCATCTCAGTAATGCCACTCTGTGTTCCTCAAAAAAAAAAAAACGTCCGTGATGCTTTGCGTGCCCATGGAGGTTCAGGTGCAGCGCCGCCAGCTTTCCCTCTAGTTAATAGTAAAAAACTTTATGCGCCAAAGTCGTCTGCGCCGTGAACGGAACGGAACATCTCAGTAACGCTACTCTGTGTTCAGGAAAAAAACCGACTGTCTCGCACCAAGCAGCCCATCGCCCCATGACGCTTTGAGTGCCCATGGTGGCTGAGGTGCAGCGCCGCCAGCTTTCCCTCTAGTATACCCCTTGTTAATAGTAAGGAATTGTATTAATAGTAATAGTAGTAGTTAATAGTAAGAAATTCTATGTCTGACAGTCAATCAGAGAGGGAACCCTGCGCCGATAGGCGAATGTGAATATCGAGAATAGGGCCCCAAACATGGAGGAAGGAAATGCCCCAAGCCTACGCATTGTGTAGGCACCTCTTATTTTAAAGGCCAACTGCGAGGTTTTTTGAACACTTTGAACCGATAACCTTAGCACATCCCTTGAGCCACCTGGCTCTGGTACAAAAATGCTCGACTGGTAGCCCAGTGTAGCTCTCGCTACAAAACCATTGTTGGATGGATGGATGGATAAGGCTGATCCCTTTAAATCGAGTTGTGGTTCAAGCCACCTAGCCATGACTTGTGAACTTTTACTCCAATTGTCTTGATTTTAGCCACCAATCAGATAACCTTCACTCGGTTACTTCTACCCGCTTAAAATCTACTTTTTCTTCACTGTCTTAAACCCATATGCTTTGAATAAATAGCCCCGCTGCTTTCCACTGAAGGGTGAAGCCCCTTACAGAAAAGTATCAAGTGCCCAGCCGTTTCCACCTCCTCTCTACAAGCCCCGCACAAGGTGCCTATCTCGTGGTCCGCAAAACTCCCAAACAACAAAGAGCTTCCCCTACAATTATCATAGATATTTTCTTTCTCGATTTCCTGCTTAAAGATCCTGTATGTTCCCAGTGTCGATTTCATCAGCATCCCATTTTTCCACAGAGCTCTCACTGTTTCTTTAACTTTTTTCTTGTGTCTTCGGCTGACGGCACTCGTGGAGTTTTCCACGCACTCGTGCGGTGCCCCACGTTCGGCTGGATGCCACTCGTGCAGTGCCGTACGTTCGGCTGGGACGAGCACGGCTCGAGTGCGCGCCATCGTGGAGACTGATGCAGCAGCCGGTGAAACGCGGTGCAATACCGTCGTGCAGCGCGCGCTAGCAGAGGTCGCGGGCAGACGACGCTGTTGGCGCAGACAATTTCACTACACAGTGGCCGATGGGAAGCATCGACGATGAGAAAAAACAGACCAAGCTTCACAAATGGGCATATTTGAAAGAAATGATGAATATTGTAGCAGCTGCAATGCATTTTATTTATTCACGCTGCAATCATACAGCCACAGGCCTGCGAGCCATATGTGCCTTTTTGCAATATTTTTAGTGCAGCGAACGGCGGATGCGGTTCATCCGGCATGCCTGCACTTCATGACATCGTACTTTTTGTCAACGTGAGCATAGGTTAAAGATACATATAAATACATCGACCATGTAGGGAGCTCTTATTGGATTGAGAATCGTAGGCGGATATTTTCGGAAGTTACTCTTGCTGCTCTGCAGCGTATGCATCGAAACCGGCAAGCATAACGCCGCGGTGTTGTGTCCGACAAACCTGCACAAGCACAATCGCAGCATTTCACGAGCATGCTCGTGGTTCCCGCATTTCCCACCGTTTCTATGAACGCCTGTCCTGCGCGCTGTTACTGAAGGAGTTGTTGACAACCATACAAATTGCTGACTGTAGTCGTTGGCGTCGGCCGCTCGTAAGAATGGCCTCTGAGATATATAAAAGTCCCGGAAGCCACGGTGAACAGAGCGCAGAAAGAGCAACGGCACTCTGCGAATGTTTCGCACGCTCGGCTGAGATGCAAGTGGACGTGACACTCGTGTAGTATTTGACGTCACTTCCTAAGCCCCGTCTTGAAGGCAATGGGGCTCAGCCGAAGACCCTATTAACCGCACTGGATGGATGGATGAATGGATGGATGGATAGATGGATGGATGGATGGATGGATGGATGGATGGATGGATGGATGGATGGATGGATGGATGGATGGATGGATGGATGGATGGATGGATGGATGGATGGATGGATGGGTGGGTGGGTGGGCGGGTGGGTGGATGGATGGATGGATGGATGGATGGATGGGCGGGTGGCTGGCTGGATGGATGGATGGATGGATGGGTGGATGGGTGGGTGGATGGGTGGGTGAATGGATGGATGGATGGATGGAAGGATGGATGGATGGATGGATGGATGGACGGACGGATGGATGGATGGATGGATGGATGGACGGATGGATGGATGGATGGATGAATGGGTGGGTGGGTGGGTGGATGGATGGAATGAATGGATGGATGGATGGGTGGATGGGTGGATCGATGGATGGATGGATGGATACGGCTGAACCCTTTAAATCGGGCAGTGGCTCAAGCCACCTAGCCATGACTTATGAAATTTTACTCTTGTCTTGATTTTAGCCACCAATCAGATAACCTTCGCTTGGTTATTTCTACCCGCTTAAAATCTACTTTCCCTTCACTGTCCTTATTAACCCCCAATGCCTTGGATAAATCAGTCCCGCTGCTTTCCACTGTAGGGCGAAGCCCTTTACAGAAAAGTATCAAGTGTTCAGCCGCTTCCTCTTCCTCTCCGCACGCAACGCACAACTATCAAAACTGCGTGCAGCGCCACCGCCCCACCGCCGCATGTACTAGGAGCGCGGACACCCATCTCCATAGGGAAGGCACTATAATAGGGAGGAGCACGGAGACGACAGGTATTGGGCAGGTATTGGGGCTAAATCCATTACATCTACATCTACCGCAAAGCGCGCGCGCGGTGGGAGTCGGGCCGTGTAATTTACTTGTGAGCTCAGGAATTCGTTGTCTCGTTTGCGCCGCACGCTTCTTCATGGTGAGCACCTTCTTCCATAATACAGTCGCAGTTACGCTGTCACGACGGTTACAGTGCAGAAGAGCAAGGTTCCAGGCTAGTTGGTAATGCATTGTACTTAGAAAGAACTTCCCATGGTGACAGCCAAAATGGCACAGCCGATTACTAAAAGCAAAGCTCCCCCTGCCGATCACAATCACGAGGATGGATGGATGGATGGATGGATGGATGAATGGATGGAAGGTAGGAGCGTCCCCTTTGAAACGGGGCAGTGGTTGTTTCCACTATGCTCAGTTTTTTTCCCTTTATTTTTGTTTACTCTGCTGTAAGTTGTTAATACAATTCGCCATTTCCTTTAAAAAAACGTCTTCTTGCACTTTAAAATCTATGTCACCTCTCTGCTTTTGGGCCACCAATCCTCCAATCGCTTTTTGCTAATTTACACCGCAGATTTATTTACATGACTATTGTTATCTCTAAACCCTAAGGCCTTAGGAAGAGTGACTGTGCCTGCGTCGACATCGGGATGGATACCATCGCATTTTAGGATGAGGTGTTCTATTGTTTCCTCAGATTTACCACACACAGCACATGTGTCATCTTCGTTAAATTTTTTTCTGTAGCTGCGCGTTCTAAGACACCTTGACCTAGCTTCAAAGAGGAGGGCACTGCCTCTTGAGTTATCATAAAACGTTTCTTTCCTGATCTGCCTATTCCATCATCGATCTAGTTCTACACTCTGCTTCTTTTCTATTGAAGCTATCCAATTTTTACCTTCGACGTTTTTAACCTGTCGTTTAAAGCTCTTTCTTTCTCCTTCCTCGTTTCTGGCAAACTTACTGGCCAGCTTTCTAGTCCGTTTCCGCCACTGTGTGCCAAAGCTCTTTCTGTACAGGTATTTAAATACCTTAGCTGCCCACCTGTTATCATCCAATTTCCTCAGGCGTTCTTCATATAGTACTTTACTCTGAGCTTCCCGTGCTTCGAACGTTGCCCAGCCCATATCCCCCTGTACTGCTTCATTTGTGGTTTTCCCGTGGGCACCTAGTGCTAATCTTCCGACAGTTCTCTGATTTACTTCTAATCGCGACTGAACTGCAGCCCTTAAGCATAGAACCGTATTCCCGGAAGTAAGCCCCGGCACCATTATTCCTTTCCAAATACCTCTGAGGACTTCATACTTGTTGTACCCCCACAATGCCCTATGTTTCATTATCCCAGCATCTCTTCGCCCTTTTGCTATGAGAGACTGTTCGTGCTTTTCCGTGTACATATGCCCGTTGTTTACCCATATCCCGAGATATTTGTATTCGGCTACTCGGGGTATTTCATGGCCTTCTATTGTAAGCTTCTGATCAGTTGTGCCGTTGAAAACCATCCCACCTGACTTAGTTGCGCTAAATCTGAAGCCTAGACTGTCTCCGTCACCACAGCAATTCACCAAAGTTTGCAAATCTTCCTGGCTTTCTGCTAACAGTACAATATTATTCGCATACATTAAACCCGGTAGTCGTTGCTCAACAACATTTCCGCCTAATGTGTATGACAGATCATAACCTAGATTTTTTCCTTGTAGCCTTCTTTCCATACTTATCATATAAAACATGAACAGCAGTGGTAATAGAGGACGACCTTGCCTTAATCCTTTGTGTATCTGGATATTTGTTGTACTCTTATTTCCTTTCCATGTTTTTTCAACTTCATTTTCTCGATATATTTCCTGTAGAAAATTAATTGCTTCATGACTGACACCTTCACCTTTTAATATGTTCCACAGGAGTTCCCTGTTCACGTTGTCGTATGCACCGCTTATGCCCAAGAAGGCTAAATACAGAGGTCTGTTTTCCGCCTTAGCTATTTCTATGCACTGGGTAAGCACGAACAGGCAATCATCTAAGCGCCTACCACTTCTGAACCCGTTTTGAAGTTCTCCGAGTATTCTATTACTCTTACCCATGACTGCATTTTTATTTTCACTGCCTGCATCGCCAGCCTGTATGTAACTGATGTTATAGTAATCGGTCGGAAGGATTTTATGTTCGTCTTATTGCCTTTTTCTTTATAAATCAAATTCATTTTACTCTACTTCCTGCTGGTCGGAATTTGCTGATTCGCTATGACTGCCTCCAATACTTTTATCAGGGTTTCCTTGCCTCTTGGGCCAAGTTCATTAATTAGCTTGATTGGAATTTCGTTGATCCCTGCTAACGTACATCTTGGAATATTTGCTTCGGCCTTTTTCCAGTTAAAATTCGTCAGTTCCACGCTGTTTTCTAATGTGCGTTCCTGTGTTGCTCCCTCATTTGGGGTGATTACTCTATCGTCTTTCTTAAATGACTCAGCTATAACTGATGAAATGTAGTTCACAGCGTCATCTCCCTCTAAACATTTTCCTTCGGCATCGTGAATCGGTTCCTTCTTTCTGTGATTCGCTTTGCCCAGCCAGCTTATATGGTTCCAGAATTTTCTTGGCCCCCATTTAGTTGCATCGCGAACTTCAGCCAGCCAGCGATCAGAGGACTGCTTTATTTTAGCCTGGACGAGGACCTGCACTTGCTGTTTCTTTTGTCGATAAGATTCCCATTTTCGGCCCATTTCCTCTTCAGATAACAGCGCCCTCTTTCCTTTTCTGTGTTCCCGTGATGCCAACCGTCGTTGTTCGATGGCCTCTCGAATTTCCTTATTCCACCAACTTCGTGGCTTCCTCTTTCCTCTCCAGCGGTTTACTCCTTTTACTTGTTTTTTTGTACTAATGAGGAGTTCTAACTTAATATAATCCCACTTTTCCATGGAATGTGTCTCTATTGCTTCCTCTATGCACGCCGCTATTTGCGCGATTTGTTCGTCATTTAATTTTCCGCACCCTTTTTGACTCCCCTTCATTTCTCTTTTGAACAGGGCTCCAAACTGTAGACTAATACGCTTATGATCACTACCGAGGCTGTACTTCCCCTCTTCGTCTATTTCCATCATTGCGAGCTTGCTATACATCCCCTGCGAGATTAAGCAGTAGCCAGTGGTCGTTTGCCTGTTAAGGGATTCCTACGTATTTGTCACTCACACTTAGTTTCTCTATTTACAATAACTAGGTTGCGTCGCTCACACAAGTCTAGCACCAACTTCCCGTTATAATCTGTGTATCCATCCAGATCCTCGATGTGGCCATTCATGTCCCCCAATAGAATAATATTGGCGCCTTCTCCAAACTGCTTTATATCGTCATTGAGACACAACTAGATCCGTGTTCTATTGCCTGCATTTGTCCCCTGTCCCTAAATAAACAACTCCTAGCCATGTCTTTTTACCGGCAATTGTACCCGATACCCAGACATGTTCTTTGCAAGTTGACTTTATTCTTTGCCAATTTGTTCCTTGATGTATCAGCATACCTACTCCTCCTCCCTTCCTCTCCGTTGTTCTGTTGCTCCCTTCCCAGACGTAGCCGTCAATAAATAATGGGTCTACTAGATCCCTGAGATGTTTCTCGCATAGCGCGTATACACCTATTTCTTCGTCCTTCAACTGCTGTTCTATCTCTAACCACTTCGCTCTCTTTCTACCGCCTTGCATGTTTATGTACCTGATACTAGTGTTAAATTTCTTTTTGGTAGCTTTCTTCCTGGACCTCTTAGTGGCCATTTTATTGGCGTCAGCCTTCATTGCTACACTTTCTACTTTGCTTCTACCTACCCCTATGCCCTGAGCCGCAGTGGACCCCCTAAAAAAGCTACTGCCCGGCCTGCCAGGCGCCACCCGATCTCGGCTCCTAGCCTTCTATTAAAGTGGATGGCATCTCGTGTAAAGCCTCCGACAAAGCCTGCTCTATGCACTTCCCTGTTTATGTCTGCCACTTCAAAGCCTTTCTCCTGGCTTAACTTCCATATCTCCTGATTAACAGCCACAACGTCCTTGGCAATTTCTCAGTTCCGTCCTTGCACTTCCGGCACTGTGCACACCATGATCTGGACTTGCTGTGCTATCGCCCTTAAATCGTCAACTCCCTCCGCTAATCTTTCCACTACTTTTGCAGCTTCACCATTCAAGACATCATTTAGTCCCGCCGCTATCACTACCAAATTGCGCTCTTCAACATTCTTAGAAAGTTCGTTTTTTGTTTCTCTCAGTACTGCGTCCATTTTCCTGCCTGGGAATGCCCCGAATGCTGCCCGCTTATCACCCTTTACATGCTCCATTATAGTTCTTTTTCATCTACTCATATTTGAGTCACCACCGATAAGTACTTGGGCACTCGCTTCCTCCATCCTAACTTCCGGTTTATTATGCCGCCTCTTATCTGTGGCTGCGACCTCATTCTTAGAAGTTATCTTGTTCCCCCTTCTCTCCATCTCCAACAGACTTCCTAGCTACCACGTGTGCGTAGCTGTTCCTGTCTGAACCCGCCTGACCTAACTCCTTATCGCTGTCCATGCCTGCGCAGGGGCAGGTCCCATCATCGTGGCTGGCGCTGCATGTCCGCCAATGTCGCTTCGCTTTGCGGTGTCAGCCATTTTTGCGTTCAACAATTCACTAAGCTGCTCTTGGAGTTTGCGCTTCTTTGCTCTCTCTACCTGCAGCTCTTTTTCTAGGGCATCCATACGTAGCGCTAGGCTGGTGTTTGCTTCGTCAGCCCTGTCCAAGCGTGCACCTAATACGCAGCATTTGCACATAAAATCCGCGCCTTCGGCTTCCTCTACAGATTCGAACCGCGTTCCTTTCAGATTCACCAACGTCTCACACTCCTTGCATTTAACCTTCAGTTGTTTGACCATCTTAGCAGCACTCAATTCCTACCACAAAATGCTAGAAAAAAAACACTTGCAACCACGTGCTAAAATAAAATTCTGCCTACCGCTAAAGCCAATCACCTAGAAAGGAATACGAACTACCTGTCTTCTACTAACTAAAGGAATACTAACTACCTGGCTCACAAGTGAGCCCTGCAGATCTATAGCTGTCAGCCGGAAAAGGTCCGGCCGTTAGGTCACTGACCTGCTCTTTCGCGAGCACTTCACCTAACTAGCCCAGATCTAAACCTAGCCTAAACCTAAGCTCTCAAAATATTAAAGGAAATAACTCATCGACTTGTAGTCACGCGCTCTCGCAGTCGTCCGTCCGTCAGGTCCCGGTCACCACGCGTAATCCGAAGAGCACCGAGACAAGCGTCCGTACCGCATGGCTGTCAACTGTCAGGATTGTTAAAGCCCCTTGATAATTTGAAAGTAGCGACACTCTCCTCCGCGCCGCGCTTTCCTCGATTCTCCTCGTGCGGCAGCTGTGAGCTCTGCGCACGACACGCTTTTTCTCCTTGGCGCCCGCCGGCCGACCGCAGCAGTGAGCGAAGCGCGTGTTTTTGGGCCAGCTCTGCGCTCCAGGAGTGCACAAAAACTTTGAAAAATTGCAAGAAAAACATTGAGAATGCCGAAAGTAACGTTCATGAAGAGAATGGTTTCTTCGTAGAACTGTGGAATGGAGAATACTGACGTAAACAAAGCCTTCAGGCGAGCTCGGTACTGCAGACATTTAAGTCACATGATGAGGTGTTTTAGTTTGTGCTCCTGGTTTAGTACTGCCTTTGACTTTTTCTGTGTTTGTTTTTTTAGAGCGTGAACTCTGTCGCCGCAGTAAAACTTCGGAAAACGACCCGGGCTGGTGCTCTGAATTTCAAGATCAGAGAAGGTCAAAGCGGGACTTATTCTGTTTCGCTACTGTCAAGCTGTGAGTCTAGGCATAGTATATGTCACGTGGTAAACCGTCAGTTTGGATCACTGGTTAATTATATACTTATTATGACTAATTACTGCAAGCCAAATTAATTGAAATTTAGTAAATTGCAATTAAAACCCAAATTTGCGCTGCAACATCGAGTCATATACAGTTGGAAAACTTAGGCCAACTGTAATGGTGCCGTGCTAGTCAGCGATCCACATTAATCTGCGTTAATTAGTTAATTTGCTACAAAACCAAACAATAAGCTAGATGATGAAGTCGTATACCTTGCAACAGGAACAGCGCAGCACGAGACAAAGAAGGGACAGGAGAGACACGACGCTTTGTCTCGTGCTGCGCTGTTCCTGCCGCAAAATCATGCACCAACCAGCCCAACTTTCCACCTTGCTAAACTCATATGCCGTTGGAAAGCTTAGGATGAATGCAAATGCTCTGATTTAGTTTACGATACCTATTAATTAGCTTTATTCAGCTATATGCAATCAAAACCACCCTTTGCATTGTAGTATCGAGTCATATACCTTTCGAAAGCTTAGGTTCAGTTCAAATGAGGTGTGCTAGTTATCGACCCGAATGAATAGTGCTGAATATTTAACTGCAGTTAAATCCTAACTTTCAACTATAGATGCAAAACTAAGGGCAAGCGTAAACGCGTTATGCTAGCTGGCCAAACTTACAGAAAATCCTCACAAAAACAGAGCTAACGTTCTAACTAGGCGTAACACGAACTGGTTCGAAATGTTTTTCTTTGCTTTTGCATTTAATTGCGCACTTACAATGCGATCAAAGAGCGCGGACAACCATTCATCGAACATTATTAGGCACTGGTGCTAAGGAAGCATAAGAATATACTCGGTATACCTATGAGAGAACGCATTGTTATCTCTAGGCAAGATGAACGCCTCTCGATAATGTAATATTATACTTTGCACTGAAATTTTGTTCAAGTATGTAGTAGGGGATCTAAAGCTGGTATTTTGATTAGGCATCATCTAAAATGTATCATTAAAGAAAATTAGAGCATGGTCAGCAGGATGATTTATTTTCGCGCACGCAAAAGAACCTTGATTGACAAGATACACGTATTAGACGGCAGTATCACAGAATATTCAGCATCCACGCTAGTGTAGATATATGTGCTATGCAGTATTGATGACAGTTGAGAAAAACATGCTCAAGGAAATACAACAGTGGTGTATGTCATAGCCCAAATCAACGTCACTTTGTACATCTATGCAGCAGTTTCATGCAAGCGAATGTTAATGGACAATAGGATCTTAGGTTAAAAGACTGTCTGTTAAAAATTGCCTATTTGTTGTTAAAAAGACGACGCTACAGGTGCGAGAACTAGCACGTTTCGAGCCCAGTCGCTATTTCCAGAGAAGATGCAATGCGCGGTTGATTTAGAGATTCGTTCCGTTCTGGCCTCACATGAAAAATGACCTAAAAACGAAGCAGCAAACAACCCTCGAATGATGCCTTCCAACCAACGGTGTCAGCCATTTTTTATGACGTCGTGGTTAATCCTTAAAATGAGTTGCCGGGCGAGTCGGTATTTCATGCTTACATTCACAGCGCAAAGACGAACACGGACACGAGGGGAGACACCACAAAGCACCGACCTCAACAACGTGAAAATCCCCCAACGAGAATATATATGGTATCATTAATACCGCATAACCATCATCAGGCCGCTTGCTGCTGTTGTACGAGGAACAGCACACCATAGCTCTTGCATGTTGCAATAAAAGCACGGCGCTGTAATATTCACTCGCCGAGCGTAGGAAAAAAATGGAGCGGAGGAAAAATTAAAACACAAGCAAAACACAGGACCCACGTGTTTCCAAGGGCAACGGCAGGGAGACCAATCGTCGCTCAGGAAATCGGGCGAAGAGCCGACCCTCAGGAAAGGGGGGAGATGGGGCGAGGAGAAGGCAAGGAGGTCGCGGGGCGGCGGAAAAGTTCAATGGTTGGCGGTACTTTCATATTATATAGGGGTTTTAAGGATTGTGGCCTACTACCGCCCTCTCTTGACAACTTATGAAAGCGCAGAGAGCGACGACTTCATAGGTTTTTTTAATGCAGCGGCATGTGTCGCTAGTGTTGCTTGTAGCAGAATGCGCAGGGCCATAGAGAAACATACTTACGCAAAGAGCGGACACTGCCGTAGGGCCCTGCGATCGAGCTACTACACTGCCGCCAGTGCCCCGAGCGGGTTGTCGGACCGCTAATTTTGTCTTCCGAGATTTTAGGCCCATGCTTCAGCTCTGATTTAGTTTCGGTTTACATAGCAGTGCTTTCGATTCTGGTTTTTCCTTTGGCTATTAAAATATTCAACTACATCGCCTGAGTGGAGCACAAGGGCTTTAATATTTCATTTCTAAGCATGCCATACATATAGACGTAATGAATGCTAGGATAGCAGACTTTTACTGGAAATACCACCAAGCTTCTCGAGGAACCTACGCAAGCTGAATTAGTTCATGCAGGTTGGAATAATGCAATCAGAGCTGTCCTTGCTGTAATTTTGTGCCGTCATTACGCCGCCTCTTGCAGTTGCAAACATAGAAGGGAGTGGTTTCACACAAAGAGTTTATTTTTTCTTGTTTACAGTTTGAACTGTACAGAAAAAAAATACCTACTCGATCACACATACTTTATAGAATACATCATTATACAAAGAGCAACAAGAAAGAAGTTATGGTAAAGCCGGCGGCACCATGCCACGAACAAAAAATATTGCACATACGTCTGCGGGTTTGTCATCTAAAACATCACCCGTGCGAACAACACAACAGGAGTTGTCAACAGCTAGACACAACTAAGGGGTTAAAAAGGCACGTATAGCACGCTCGATTCATGCACATAAGGAGCTTTGAGTGATAGGTTCATAGCCTGTCCAGAAATACAAGCACAACATATTCAATACATCATTGTAACCCAATGGTAAGCTTGCACTTTTCATAAAAGTCGATTATTGCGATTTTTTGCCCAAGATGTAGACACCAAGCAAAAAAATGCACCTTTAGTGAGCTGACAATCCCAGCATCTTGTAGGCTGAACAGTAGGAATAGCCGTCTTCAGCGAAGTCATCCCGGGGTCCATGAAGTCATATGCGGTGAAATGGTCCCCGCAGATCCGGTACGCGACGTACAGCGGGGTCGGCGACTTTTCTAAGAGGTCGCCCCCTCTTGGCATACTCGATCCAAGCCTTCGACCTGAAACAATTATGGCGCAGTATAACGAGTAATTATTCGCTTTACTGGCTGACTAAAAAAAAAACATGCGCATAGTAGCCCGTTCTAACAAGAGATTGGCAGAACTTTTATATTTTCTTTAAAGTACACAGAAAAGGCGTCCATAGCCTGCTGTCACAAGGAATGCGGAAGAACTTTGTCCCCGGCTTCCTTTGTCTTCGCCCGTTGTTCCCACACCATGAAACGCAGCAGTAGCTCCCGTAATTTAATCCACTCCGTGTTATTGTAGTGCGGACTTGCGTATGTACTGTAAAGATTGTTGCAGTCATCAAACGGCAAAGTGATATATATCGCAGCAAAAAAGATAGAAAAGAAACATAAACTCCCTAATGAGTTATAATATGTTTCCAGGCAAGCATGTTAACATGTCGTTCATGAAAAATCCTGTCTAACTAGCTTCAATCCCTTGCGGAAGCGAGCTGACGTAAACTGATTTTTTGTTTATAAAGCATTGATTGCTGTCTATGGTTGCCTCTGGTTTTCTTCCAGACCGTACCTATATGGGGTAAGGACCAGTGAAAAACTTTCAATTTAAAGTGATCGCACACTGTCGTAATAATTGCGTAGATCGTAATATCCGCAATGACTTTCTTATACCCCTTCACGTGGACACTTTCGATTGTGATCGAGCCCTCGACCGGGATCAGACTTTCAATAGCGATGGAAAATGATCGCTGATATAGCGGTCCAAAGATCGGGAGTAAGAACATCCCTAGCGCAGCGGATGCCTCTAAGTAGGTGCGAAACACCCAACGATGTTTGCCAAGTTGGCAGAAAAAATTCCTTGTATATTACTTTTTCCAGAAAAAAATATTTCAATTTCGTCTCATGGCTAAAAACCATACCTATCAATGCCGATCACCTGAAATTCTCTGAAACACATCATGTCGGCTGTATTGCCACAGATATGAGAAATTATGCCTGAATAAAACGCATTAGCATTTGTTCTACTGCAGTCTAAAACAACATTTCTTCTTTACATTTTAGGCGTCTTTCTTTTGCTGTTCGTTTCCGGGCACTTTATGACACACACAAAAAACACATAGAAGGTTTCGAACGCAATCGGCCAGCTTGATTCCGATGCTCCGATGGCAGTCAACTACTCCTGATAGCGGCTCAAACGCAATGGGGCAGCTTGATTTCGGTGCTCCGATGGCAGTCAATTATTCCCAAACGCGGCTAAAACGCGATCGGGGTATATAGAAGCCCGATTAAGATCTCACCGAGCACGATCAAACTGCCCGCTTCTCGTGTGGCAAACGTATTTTCACGTGGTCGATTTCAAATGTGCATTACACTGTTCGACCCACGCCATATAAAAGGTTTGTGTTATGATACGGGTGAGCCATCGATAAATTCTGTGTTTTAAGCCGAACGTGTCGCGAGTGACTTTTGGAAAATTACGCTTTCGATGTAATGCACATGCTCTTCCGGAAAAGGCAGTACAAGCAGAAACCGATGCCTCACGGCTCATATTATGTTCTACACGTACAAAATGCGTTCCCGCAGCATAACAAACGACTTGCTACAATGTTCTTAGCTCAAGAAGCATCCTAATTAATCCTGAAGGCAAAAGAAAACAACTTACCGAAAAAACGAGGCGACGCGCTGAAAAGCGCGGTGAGTTGGCCGCAACCGGCGGCACATGACCGGCGCACCACCAACTTCCATGTGGAGGTGGAACGCTTGGATGCAACCCGGTGTACGTGTGATAAGCTGTCGACCTTTGAAGTAGAGTGGAAGCAAAGATTTGCCGCCCGGCGGGTGGTCAGACCCTTTTTTCTCTCGGCCGCGAAACGGCCAGTGTCCGCTCTTTACGAAGTATGTTTCTCTATGGCAGGGCATTAAGCGTGATGAAGAAGAAAAAATGTCGCGAGAAAATTCTGCGGCCCCTTTGCTTTGTGGCGCTGCATCTGAACATGTCAATTCTTTCTTCAAATTCATTCATTCATTACACGCCGCCCTTTCAAGAAAAGTCCCGAGTCACCGGGCAGAGGCGAAACCAGAATTATTGTGACAAAGGAAAATCATTCGTTGAAAAAAAAACTGCTCTGTCGGATTATAAAAGCGTAATTCGACTACCATATGATTTGCGACAACTAGTATAGGTAAGCAGTCACGTGTACTGAGAAGCATGCAAGGAGAAAAAAAAAATTGGTGGGCACTAAAGTTGCGCCTTAAGGGTATGACGCGATAGCGTAATGGGTTAATTCCCATATATGTAGACTGTTATTCTCTACTTTACATTCACAAATCCCCGGGAGTCCTCGCAACCTCCTGGCGCAGTGGTACAGCGATTAATCGATGCTCCAGTATAACCTGTGATGGCAGGTGCTCCCAGCAGTGGGCCTCGTGCGACTCAGGATGGTCTTCCCGAGCGACCAATCATTAATTAAACTGCCACCTGCCACGGTTGGCAGTTTGCTCGCTATCCGGTGGGCAGGTTGTGATGACGCCGCAATGTTACGTGACCTAGCTAAGCACCCCCCCCCCCCCCCCTCCGACCTTCTTGGTGGCTGTCTGGGGACCATCTGCCAGATATATGCTCGTGATTATTCGCTCACAGCGCCGCCGCCGACACCGGATTTTCTGAGGAACGGGGCCTTTAACACTCTCACGTTGAAATGTAAGCATGATGACCTAGCCCTAGCGCCTTTGAAGAAAAAAAGCTGAAGATCTGCAGCATGGGAGTGGAATATCAAGCCCACCATTACGCGTCGTATCTCATAGATCACCTGTTGATTCGGGGTGCTAAATCCTTTTCACGAACCTCGTAAAAACCGGTTTTCTGGGCTGTGGGGAGAACGTGGGAAAGCTTAATGCTCAACTCTTTCCTGTGCTACGAGCACAGTCCAGTGCCCAATACGGCGGCACCCATCGACCTCTTTTAGAAAAGGTCTGTACCATACCATACCATACCATACCAAATCCATAGCTTGAAGCCTGGTCTAGTGATTCGAGCAGAGGATGAGGGGGAATAAATAGGGAGAGAGAGAAAGCGGCTGACGGCCTGTTGTACACATCGTTTTATACAACGAAGTGTCTAAAGATACGTCTGATGTTCCCAGTCGATTTTGAATAAAGGCACGGGTGACGTCGCTGTAGGCTCGTCTAAAGTCACGTCCAGCGTACGATGGTCATGCTGCTTGCTATATGTGCGCAGAGCTGGGCATTCCCGACTTTCGAAGCGCTGCAGAGAGAAGTTGGCTCATTCTTACATCTGCAAATTCCCCAAAACGACATAGGTCGGCGTCTTCATCCCTGGTTGCGCGGAGCCAGCACCGCGGTCTCTCGCACCAGGTTGCACGTAAGCGAGGGCGGCTGCCCGTTTGCCCCATCAGTGGGAGCCATTGACGCAGCTGGATTGCCTCAGCGGCAACCTGTGCTACCTATGCACTGAAAGGTACAAGAAGGGAACAAAGTTTTTTTGTCAACTGAGAATTGAACAGTCTGCTACAGTGTGACCACTCTGCAAACTTCTCGTAGGAGTCGCGGAGTCACTTATCTTTTAAAAGCGGGAAGTACTTCGACAAGCGCAACTTATATACACCGTACTCGCCGAGGATTGATTGTACTTCATTTCGAAGACTGGCGGTGGCCACGCATTGCATGCAGTAAGGACTTCCACTTCATGAATTTTTTCACGCAAATACCCGCATGTTGCATTTGTCATCGTGAACACGATCGTCGTTTACGGGTAGGACAGGTTTTCTCTTCCTAATTCATGCTTTCTTTCGAAAAACCATTAAGCGCAGCGCCAGGACTTTGTGAGAGAAGGCACTTTGATCACTGCTCATAAGTCATTGCCCATAAGATCATCAGCCTCTGACTATAGGATGTCACAGTGATGGGAAACAAGTTTCAGGTCTTGAGAAGTGTCTTGTTAACATGTGTTCTGGCCACAGTGAGTGGGTAGCGTGAGTTCGTTGGCGACGGTGAGTTTGGCTTTGACAATGTACTGCCATAGGTGTCTTCCCCTAGCATCTAAGCGATGATATCCCCAGCTGCTATGCATGGCGTTAAATTCTCCGTCAACAGTAACGCGATCCTGGGGATATATCCTTGAGAAGTGTTCCAAAAAGATAGATCCACTCGATATGTCGAAGTTCCGAACGGTCTGGCAGAAAACCGAAAAAACCAATTAAGGCTTCCTTGTCACCATCTATGGTAAGGCGCGCTCTCTCCACCTCCTGCGTCTGCGTGCACCACGCGGAAGTATTAAGCTTGGTGTTGGCAGCGCGCGAGGGAACAAGAACGCATGCCTGTCCATTGGCTACTGGATCCGTAGATCGCGATCCTGGCCCGGGACGTCAGTGCTCTATGGAATTGGTGCAGTAAGATTTGTACCCTATTAGATAGGGCCTATTAGTGTCAATCTCTTGAAGTAGGATAGCTAGAGGAGGCGTCGGCGTAATGGACAGTCTCCTCTGAAGTTCTTGTTTGCGACGGATTTCGCGGCAGTCCCACTGAGAGAACCATATAGGAGAGTCCGAAGCAAAAATATCATCAAATTTCGTGCTAATACCCGCCATTATTAAATTTGAAGGAGCGCGAAAGTGAAGATGATATGTGCCCGATTCCGGGCTCTTGAATCAGAGGAGCCTGTGGCATTCCTTGGAGTGGAAGCATACGCTTGATCACCTCGGCAGTGACCAGTTCGATAATGTGCTTGAGCTGGTCTTCATCTAGGTGCACTGTGCGCTTGAGCTCATTCGCAAGATGCGTTTCTGCGTCGTGTTATGTAGAACGGAGAGAAGGAGCATAAGCCCGATGTATGCATTCTTGCTTTGGTGCCGTCGCGGGATGCTCGAAAGTTGTTAGGGATGAAAGAACGGCATTCCTGAGACTAATGCCCTCAGATTGTGTGGAGCGCTTTTGTGCGCCTTGTCTTTTAGTTTTATGTTCTCTGCCTCGTGTTTTTGGTAACGGCTGACTTTGTATTTGGGGGAAGTCCTCACTGACAAGCACAAATGGCTCTGAGGCTGGTTGCCGTGTGCTGGCAGGGCTCTTAATTGTGCCCAGTCAACAACAACGTTTGGTTGCCACGTAGAAGCTCGGCTTGTTGCTTGCGCTCCTTTCGTCGTGACACTCGGATACAGCGGGAAGTGCTGTTCCTCAGGGTTTTGGTAGCCTGTCGCCGAGCAGGGCACTTCGGATCTGTGGCTATGTGGTGACCTTTGCAACTTCGGCATAGTGTTCCTGTCGGACAGACCTCGAGGTTGCCACTTGCGCGGCGACCGCGGAACGAGCATCGACGTTGGTCGACTAGTGGACGCGGATTTGTCCTGTGCCCGATTTTGTGACCGGTCTCACAAATTACAGATTTCGGGTGATAAGGCGCTACCGGTAGGAGTATATATGCTCTATAGATTAATTTTGCGGGGAAGTCTAGAGCTCTGAAACGCGATGACAGCTGCTCTGTTCTTGCCCATGGGCCTGGAGTTACTCATATTGCATTAGCAGCACGTGAGGTTGGCCCTAAGCTTTTGGCTTGTTAACCCGGTGGCACGGTATATGGCACCGCGGATCTGGCCGAGGCGAATGGTTTCATAAACCTGCATAGAAGGCGCCTTTCCAGAAATTAAGAGACACTGTAGACCAAGAAGCTATGATCCCTGTCATGCGTATGCGATATGTCGACTGCAAACTGATTGCTTCTTTGAAGAGGCCGTACTTGAAGGTCTGAGGGAAAATGAATCTTTTGAAGCTCATCGGCAATGGCTCCGTGCAGCCAGTGTGCGCAGTTGTCCAGGAGAAGTTAGCTTAAATATCACAGCGCATTTAACACTGACTGGATCGGCAGCCGTAGCTTTGTTCTTTCGTTTAACAGGCTGCCAATCATCCTCCTCAGAAAGGTCGTTATCAGCACAGTGATTGATTCTGCCTAATGTGGTGACCGTGGGCGCCGAGGCAGAGCCCCGCGATCGAAAATGAGCACCCGCGTAGCGAGCATTTATAGCTGTCTACGAGCGGCAAAGTTTTAAGCCGTGTCGTTTGTTCTTCAAAGCCAGCGTTTTCTTGAGCGATCTGGGAAGTGCCTAACCCCATCATAGGTTGGTTGGCAAATTTCGAAAACCTAGAAGTGCAAGATCCTACCTGACAAGGGTTAGTTCCAGGCATGTTTTCCGTGCAAAGAACAGAGAAGGGATTGGACACAGGTATCGCCGCAGTCACTTGGCTGGAATCTTCATCCGTCATGCTTGCGTCGCCGTCAAGCAGAGCGATAGATTGCACCGCGTTATCTGTGCCGCTGCAGAGCGATGTTGGCGCGGCGAAGTTGCCGGGGCTGTCCGGGGGCCATTGTTGGCGGCCTCGGCGGTAGGCGTATCTGAGATGGTTTACTGGGGTAGTCTTCGAAACGGAAGCATTCAACTGTTGACCACGGGTGGCGAAGAACATGGTGGTGGCCCATTCATTTTTGGGTGTGTAGTTAAAATAAGCCTACACCGTGTTTGTGGAAGACAGCTGGGTCCGGCTGATAAATTCGTCTTGACGGATTTCACGTCACAGCGCTAACAGACAGGCCGGACTGTGCATGTGTTTGCCTTCACCTCTCTCGTCCAGTCTGTTAGCGCTGTGACGTCGTACCCGTCAATACCATCATTCCATGCTGTCTTCGAATGATGTCAGTTAGCACCACGATAGTTGTCGGCTGGCAGTAGTACGGGACACTGAGGAGCCAAAGCTCCTCCTGCTTGCCTTTGCACGCACATCGAAAATAGCGCTTCTGCTGCTATCTTGTCTGCGCCGCCTTTGGCTCAGCCGAGCGGCCGCAGATTTCCAGACTACCATGCCGGAACCAATTGTGCCGCCGCCCCAAGTGAGTGAAGTTTTTTCCCTAGCCACCAACAGCGTGTCGAATATTTTTGTCGTTTGATATGATAGGATTTTCGCTTTTTTGGGTGCCTTCACTATGTGTTCTTACACTAGTTCTTCGAAACAGTAGCAGGTGTAATGTATACTTAGCGCCACCGAAAGCTTTGGAGCGTGAATTAATCTGCAGCGTCGCTCAGTGCAAAACAGCAGGTGGTCGAAACTAATACATCTTTACTACGGCGCCGCAGCTGCAGGCACCGTGTAAAAGGCACAGGTGTAGCTCTGGCGCAGAAAAAGGCAATAATTTTCCCATGCCGCTCCAATCATTATGCGACTGGAGCCAGCGCTTGAGCGTCAAAATCTCGTCTTGCGAGCTACTATGCAGTGCAGCATTTTATGCTCTCAGGGTGCACATCGATATTGCTTCATGGGCCAAGTGTTCCTTTTCTGCATTTTTCTTTGAGTGAAGCGCGCAGAAGGTATTCACACAACACAAAGGACGGCACATACACACTAGTGCCAGTGTACAACGTTGCTTCCTTTGCTGTGTGCGCTTACTCCAAGGAAGATGAAGTTCCCAGTATCCGAAATGTGCGCTCTTGCCACGAAGGAACACATGAGAAACAGGTTAGTGGCTGCGTTGCGCGATATTTTCTTCGTGGTTATCCAGTTCTATAGCAGTTCTAGCTTCACTCGTGTCGTTGAAGCGGATTATACTGCGCACACGCTTTGAATACGCTGACAGCGGATTGGCAGCTTTAGGCCAATGGGCTACTCTATCCTCCCGCCGTCCTCCGTTGCTTGAGCGGTTATGCTTGCTATAGAGATAACCTGCTGAAAATAGCGCTGGATGACACTGGGCCCACATACCGTGACGCAACAGCGCGGCGGAGCAGTGGCACAGCGGCAGAAGTATTAAGTGCTCACACTCGCAAGGGTTTCCTCTGCGTTGGGCGGCCGAGATCCCTGAAGGGCGATACTTCGGAAAGCGGTTATTTATTTATTTATTTCTGCGATATCAATGTAGTTACCGTTCTACAGAAAATCCAGCATCGGATTTAGAGCGCAAAAGCAGATGGCCCACCTTCTACCTAGGTCACGTGACCTTGTGACGCCACCACCTGCCCACCGTGACAGGTAGTTAATACCGGTCGGGCGGTCGGGAGTGGTTGCTGGCAAAGAACAACATGGGTATCAACAGAACCACCGGTGATGCTTTCAGTCGCAGTCGTGACCTAGTGGTCTGTGCCTCCGCTTCGGCTGCGGAAGGTGGTTGGTTCGAAACCCACCGCCGGCCACCTACCGGTAAAAATGGGTACAAGCCACCACCGGCGCGGCGACCGGTTTCTTCAGGGGTGTGTGCTTGGAGGAGGCTCTACAAACCCCGCTGCGCCCTTTTGGGTGGTGGTGGTAGTGGTTTTCTTCATTAAAATAATAGTAAAAAGGAAGGAGAAGATTTTTTCTAGCCCGGCATCTGCCATCGATTGAAGCACCTGAGCTGGGGCAGCGGAAATAAAGAATAGCAGTCATAATACAGAAATGAAATGAAAGAGGTGAGGGGACAGGAAGAGAGGATGGGGGAGAAGTAGTATACACAAACTATTTACACAATAAGAAATGTGTACAGGTAGTGCGCGTCATTAGTTCATGTTGGAGGAATTAAATCACACACGGACACAGCACTGTGTTGGCTACAACTGGAGTGGGGCGTCCAGTTATTAATAGTTCAACGTAGAACTCGCGGAGCGTTCGGTCACTGAGTGTAACTACCTGACGGAGAACAGACGGGACGTCGGGTGCAAACCCAGTTTCGAACACTCAGCCTGCAAAGGTGGTTCGTGTTTCACTGCAAAGTGAAGAGTTTGACTCAAAGCTTATACGCTCTAACCAGCGTCAAGTTCAACACTGCTGTAAGCGATGCTTTGTCAGAAGCGTCAACTTGAGTATCACTGCGGTCTTGGGCATGTCCGGTTTTTCCGGCTGTGTGTCCGGAGTCGTCCATGACTCAGCAGATCCTATCTATCGCGATGAATTCGCAACGCAATTCGATGCTTTCATGACGTTAAGTCATCTCAGTTCGGGACATATATATACTTCACCGCAGTGGGCGACCCTACTTATAGGTTGTCGCTTCGGAGCTCTAGTGCAGAATGGAGGAAAGCCCAGTATCTCCACTAGTTGTAAAGTGGATTTTATTCCGAGGGTTGGTTGGTAGAACGGCGATACCGGTACCAACCAGACGTCACTCGGGCTACGAGCTCGTCTTCGTCTGCCTCGTTTCTGGGCCCCATGCACTGACGCCGGTCTATTCCATTACACACGAATAAGTTATTTTGAGCTTTCTAGATTTAAGTAGTTGGACTCTTATTAAGAATGTCCCGTTATAGTGTCGCAATTTGGAGTGAGAGAGACCAGTTCAAGTGTGTACTGATGTAGATGCCGAGGTATTATTGACAACCTATCTTAAAGGAATGGTACTGTTGTATTACGGTGGCGGAGTTTTGCGGACACATCCATGAATTTTTCTTTTTTAGCGCTCTGCTGCAAGTTTCAACCACACAAGGTGATTGGGCATAGCGTTGTCGAAGCCTTGACTGAAACTTTAGCTTGATGTGTGCTTGGACAAATATTAACTACCACATTTTTAGTCTCATAATTGTTAGTGCGTCATGTTGCACTACTGAACCTAATGATAAATGAAAGTAGTAACGCAACCTACGCAATCCAGACATTTCGTACTGACATCCTTGAATCCAAGCTAGGCTAAGCAAATCAGGGTACTTTTTTTCTGAAAACGCGGGACCTAATTACACATCTGCAGCGTCTTTGCACGTTACTCAGTGTGTGCTTATCATCCTTTATCACGATCTTAACGCCAACTTCTCATAGTGAACGTGCAGCGCCTCTGAATGTAGCTTCCCCTTCGCATGACGTTCTCATCACTAAGTGTTCACCACGTACACTTACCAACAGCCACAAATTTCAGTTTTACGATACCTTCGTAAACGTGAGGAACAATAGAGAAAACAAGCTGTGATTCTTATGTTGTGTCTTCAGGTTCAATGCCGAACTATCAACGCTGCTGCCATCGAGTTCAGCCGACTGCTTCATGAAACGGACGCCAGCGTGTTCGACTCCCCGGAGAGCGCACTGAAGATCTTCCAACGCGGCGACGAGCTGTTCCGCGGCACCAACGATGACGTCCCTCCGCTTACGGCCCCTTGTAACGGCGACGGCGAACGCACTCGGTGCTGGGCACTCAACTACCAGCGAATGTTGAACCGGATGTTGAACGAACGTGGTGTCGAATTGTTCGAGATGCACGAGAGCGCGCTTCTGTGCCAAACTATAAGCTGCACCGACGTTCCCCAAGGTACTGACGATGCTATGATCCCCACTGTTCTCTTGTGGTTACTTCGCCAGCATCAGTGCATTCGAAGCGTCATCGTGAATGCGTCTATTATGGCGCCTCACCCCCTCAAGAAGTTTTGGAGCCTCCTGCTACTAAGCGAATTAGTTAAGAGTGTCGAGCTTCGGGATGTCGAGGAAAACAGTTTCTCCATTCACCGCGTGTTCCATGAACACGCGGAACGACTAACCGTACTAGTCCTGATGGGTTTCAACCTGTCTGTGGCGGACGCAACTCACCTTGCAGCTCTCGTGGCCCGCAACAAAGGTCTGAAGAAGTTAGCTCTCGTGGACCTTTACATAGACGCAGCCTCGATGGAGGAGATTGTCGCTAGCATCGAAGGTCACGATGGACTCGACGAGTTAGAATTGACGGCTCTTCGAAGGACGGCTGACGGCAAAAGTATTGCCCGCTTGCTCGAAGCTCACATCACGAAACTTCGCTTAGGTGTGGAATGTGACTGGGAACCGTTCTTGGATGCTCTTGTAACAAACATCGATCTGGTTGAACTTGCGATTGTTTCCCGCTCCACACTGGCTTTCTCCCTGCATCGCCTTGTGCGTGCTGTGAGCATTAGCGAGACTCTGGAGAGCCTCGAGCTTGATTTAGACACTTCCTGGGCGATAGACGACGACCGGATCTGGGAAGAACTTGCAGCCATTGTGGGGCAAGCACGCGCTCTACGGATGCTTCGAATCACGGTGTCCAATATGACGAATGTCGCTCTGGAACTCTTGAAGAATGTGATTGCGAGAAACCAGTGTCTTCGGGACCTTCACTTTCATAGGTGCCAGATCTCTTGCCACGGTGCTATGGAACTGTTGGGGGGCCTAAGGTGTAACTCGACGCTACAGTTATTGGACCTCGCGGAACTAAGCGGAAGGGAAGGCGAGTATCGAGAGCTGCTACAGTTTATGGTCGACAACAGATTGTGTGACAGGGTCTCAGTCTGCTATATGGGCTGTCAGGCTTGGTTGCTAGGAAAAGCCATCACAAACAATGGCGTTCGATTCCGAAATTTTAAATTCTGTTGCGCCTACGGCCCGGAAGCGGACATCGTCTTCGGGGTTCTTCCTTGCCTCAAGGACACCTTGACCGAACTGTCTATCGACTGTAACGAAGTTATGTGTGATACAGGCACCCAGGCTCTAGCCAAACTGTTCAGAGACAGCTTGATTTTAGAGAACGTCAAGCTCGACTGTCCTTCAACTCCGGACACATCACTGGTTTTGCTCCAGGGTCTTGCAGAGTCTCGCTCAGTCTCGTCTCTGACCCTGAGTGGTTGGATGATCGGCGGGATGGACGATGTCGTGCCCATTGCTTTTGAAGACTTACTCCGCGTCAACTCAAGTATCGTGCAACTGACTGTCGTGCAAGGAGACTTGGGCGAGCTGAAAGTGTTCCTGAAACGCCTGGCAGCGGGCCTGGCCGAGAATCATAGCATCTCTGAATTGAACATTTTGCACGGCCCAGATTGTCTCGAAGTGTGTGACGCGACCATAAAGCAATAGCTCCGCGTGAACAGTACGATGGCCTGCTTGGCGGCTGACTTGCTTCTGGGCGCGAAGCTCAGCAGAGCAGCTGCCTATTCGCTTGGGTGTGTAATTTCGTGCAATTCAATGAAGACGATTCTGCGTTCCCATACCAGCCTAAGTGACGATGTCATCAATGAGAAACTTGTGGGAACCCTTTCTGCTATTCGGAGCGAAATTTTGCAGGTGGAGCGCCTGTACAAGTCCGAGGCCCGCCGCTATAAGCCACCTCATTATAGCGAGGGCCAGCACTGCGACTTCGAGGTTGAGCTCCTCAGTGATATAGAGAAATATTTGAACTTATGGAATGTTTCTCTTAGCGAGTGACAGTCTGAACTCTGCTGCATGCTCGAAGGATACGTTCGTGAACGCTTCACTGCGTACGCTACTCTCCTTGTACCTCTTTGCCTGATTTTTATACCTGTGTATTCTTCTGTGCTATGGCCATTTCCCTTTTAAACACGGACAAGTGGCCTATATCTTTTCGCCCGCCATTGTCCTGCGACTTTGACAGCAAGTAAAATTACGAAGATTTTCCTTTTGGTGCGATTTTCACTTTGGCGAACCACAAAACTTACCAGACGTTTCAAGGAAGCCCACCACTAATTTTAAAAATAGGGTTTTGAGGTAAAGAGATGCTTTTTGCGGCGTAGTAATACCACTGTTGGCGGACCTCAGAAACCAATAAAATTATGTTACCTTTTAAAGTGATTAACTAAATTCTTAATTACCAATAACTATTATCGAAAAGCGCCTGATTTCAACGAGATTTGTAGGCGACCGTTGGTAATAGCCATATTACATTTTACAATTTCGCAAACGCGATTATCCTTGCCGCTGTGGCTCAACTAATTTGTGCCATTTCTCGCGCCATTCCAAAACAGCGCGCCAGCGGAGAGTGCAGAGTGACATCCGGCAAATCAGGTTACTCCGCGCCCAACCCGCTACGTGACAAGAGAGCGTTAGCGTACCGGAGACTTATGCCGATTTACGTACGGCAGCTGCGCATGCGCAGTGGCAACAGTGCAGCCAGGTAGGACCTCTGTGCGTGCGCAACAGGCGTACGTAAAACCGGTGTACCTCTCCGCTTGGACGTCTCCGGTATGCTAAACATCTCTAAAATTGGCCTTGCCCGCAGTGAGGCAGCGAAGGGGCAAGGACCGGGGAGCGCTGCAACGCGGAACGGGCAGAGATAATAATAATAATATTAATAATAATAATTGGTTTTGGGGGAAAGGAAATGGCGCTGTATCTGTCTCATATATCGTTGGACACCTGAACCGCGCCGTAAGGGAAGGGATGAAGGAGGGAGTGAAAGAAGAAAGGAAGAGAGAGGTGCCGTAGTGGAGGGCTCCGGAATAATTTCGACCACCTGGGGATCTTTAACGTGCGCTGACATCGCACAGCACACGGGCGCCTTAGCGTTTTTCCTCCATAAAAACGCAGCCGCCGCGGTCGGGTTCGAACCCGGGAACTCCGGATCAGTAGTAGAGCGCCCTAACCACTGAGCCACCGCGGCGGGGCGGCAGAGATAGTTCAAAAACCAATTCCAGACGTCGTTCAAAACATTCAACTCAAACAACCCACAACCATCACACAGCACAACAGTGATGACGTCTCTACACAATTCCTTATAGGGCTAAAGGGTCGTCACGTCATTCTGCCGCCATTATGTAGTGGCTCTGAAGAAACGAAATTGCGCTCAAAAGAAAAATGGTCGAGCAGGGATTCGAACCGCTGCCCCATGAAAGCAGGAAGGGACAGCGTGTGCCAAGGCGCTAGCTCTCTTCTTCTAGGAAACTACCGTTCGACTTGATTAAAGGTAGGCCTTGGAACCCTTACAAAAATTTGTGACAAGTTTCTGACAAAATGTCAATGATTTCAGCCGTCACACTCATTGGGTATTTCTGACGACTTCTGAGTTGAGTTTCTAATGCATTGGTGATTAATATTGGCCACCGAGCTTCGGATAAAGACGTGATGTATTTTTTTCCTGTTGAGATTCACATTAATTTCTTTTCCATACATGCTGAATTCATGATGCATTTCTGAGTGGTTTATGATGCATTGAGATTAGTGTTGGCAAAAAAAACTGGGAATTTATTTTTTTAACGGCTCATTAACATTAAACCGCAACCGCTTGGGTGGAGCTCCCCGCCTCGGTGGCTCAGTGGTTAGGGCGCTCGACTACTGATTTGGCGTTCCCGGGTTCGAACCCGACCGCGGCGGCTGCGTTTTTATGGAGGAAAAACACTAAGGCGCCCGTGTGCTGTGCAATGTCAGTGCACGTCCAGAAGCTATCTTTACTTGCCGAATGCGGATTAGCTTTGGGGCTGATTTCTGGTTGTAGTTTCAATTTTATTTTGTGTGGTATTTCTTTTATTAATTACTGAAAAAGATACCGTGCGCTCTAAAAATCTCGGCCATAAGACGAGCATTGAGTGCCAGTGGTGTTCTATAGTACTTCTCCAACAGCCGTAATTCCCTGGTACTTCTGTATAGTGCGTCACACCATCAGGGGAGCTTTCTGATTGGCAGAAATGTTCCGTATAAGTCTGGCAGGGAAGAATGCGCACAACCTGCTTCAAACTTGCCGCGCACGGGTCCGGAGGGGCGCGTAGTCATGACAACTGTGTTGACATCCGGCTGTCACTGCTGCCTCCCCGAGCGCGCCATGGCCCCGCCCGTGTACCGCTGTCCCATCTGCCAGGCTGCCAACAAGAGCTTCCGTTCGCTGTTGCACCACCTGCAGTGGTGGCACGGCTTCTGTCACGACTCGCCGCCCACCCCGGAGCATCGCGGCGAAAGCGACGTAAGCGGAAGATTCGCTTCGCTTCCCGCTTGCACGAGCCAATAGCCCTGGGGGTGCCTTGCATTTACGCGCCGGCCAGAAGGCACGTGCCTCGTGAGCTGTAACTCGTAGTTGAAAGGGAATAATAGCCTCCGTCATTTTGCACTGGTATCGCGTAGTAATGAACACCGCACTGAGCAAGCATGAAGAGATTGGCAGTGCGTACTTCATTCATGTGTTTATGATCGCGCCTTTCGTCACGTCGAATTCTACGGGTTAGCCGAAGACAAGCAGGCATGCCGAGCTGTGCACGGCACGCCTCGTTGCAGTGGTAGAGAAAGCACGTGTCGCGACTCTGCTTTATTAACAACGGGCAGCTTTTAAAGTCCCACCAACAGCTTGGATGAGCCACTTCTTGTAGTGTGGTCGATATCTGCAAGTACCACAGGTTGAATTTAAAGACCATTTCAACCCGCGCCCACCCCCTCCCTCCTCCTACCCTCTTTTTTGTTTTTCCTAATTGTAGCTCCTTTGCAGCTTTTGGTTCTCTGGGCTATGCGCTAGAATGTCGGAGGTTTCTGTAGTTATTTCGCAGTTGGTCTGGTGCCATAGAGCGGTGAAGCATCTGATATTTTTCCAGCTTGCGCCGATTACAACAAAATACCATGCAGACTTTTTTTCAACCGCTCAGAGATCTAACAGATGTAATGCACCAAATTTATTCTTCTGTTCTCTCCGCGGAGGTATAGAGCTGTACAGACGGAACCAATATTTTCAATTTTTACGAACTTCTGACATTTTCGACGAAACACTGAAAACAGAAATCAAAATTCTACTTCCAACGGCCATTAGACTATAGCTTCCTGCATATAATCAAAGCGCATCATTCGAATAGGTTTTGTGGGTGCCTTATGAAAGCTTATCATTGCACTTCGCGCATGTGAGTGGGGGATCAAATTACGGCTCGCCTGCATTTCTTGACAAGCCGAGGTCAAGTTTGCCAGTATGCAGGCTGGACCTTGGAGATCATTGTGCACGGAAATTCGGTGAGGGAAAGCAAAATCTGTGCTGAAGCAAGGACAAGACTTACCGGTATAATTTGTAGCGGCTTCAGGCAATCCTTTATTTGCTTCTGGGCAGCTACGCAACCTGCTCATCGAAGTTTTGTGATGCACATCTGACAGCTGCCACCATGCACTACGCCTCATGACTTAGATCTTCCACGAATACGCGAAACTCAGCCGCCGTGTAAAGCAGACACCTGTGCTCATCTTGACCCAACATTTCGCTTTCCAGTTCTTCTGTCGCTGAGCACCATGTTAACAACGCGTTTGCTAACAGGTTAGGTTGAAGGATTTCAGTGAGAATACAGGGAACGTTTCAGTTTAAAATTGTTGGGTGATAATGGAGTTGTTACAGTACAGCAGTTATAATCCGGTGCAGCCTTTAACCACGAGGCCTGTCGTGGGTCGTACGTTGTAAAAAAAAAGGCCGCCACATGACGACTGGTAAAAGCGCACGCCGCTGAAGCATTAAGCACCTCTTCACTCTCTTGCTGCCTAAAGGGCTTTTGTTTTCAATGTTCTATTTCTATTTTTTATGCTTTACATTTCAGGGCGTTCCAAATTACTATCTTGTGAGGAAACGAGACGCTTACTTGCGTGAACAGGGCAAGCTACGTGCCAAGATTGACTTCTTTCATCGCACTGAAGCTAGAATGAAGTTGGACCGTGAAGCGCTGTCATATCAGATTTACGCCGCCGACACTTCGCCGCCGCACATCTACCCGCGAGAAAGACCACCTGCAGCCACCGTCTACCAAGAGTTCTGTCCGCTCACGGTTCCCAAAGAGGGGCAGCACCCTGTTCATACTGTTACTGACTCTAGCAATGTTGGATCTCGGGACAAAGTAGAAGCTGCTGTTCAAGCCGCTGAAATCCGCAGACACCAAAGCAATGAGCTGTTTAAGTTCCCCAAGGACGCGTATTGTCCAGCCAAGGACATGACAGGCTCTTATGACTCGAGCCACGGCGACGAAGTCATCGAACGAGCCACACAGACAAAACCACGCCCGAGGCGCCTTGCGGGAAAGCCTCGAGTGAAGTTCGCGCTCAACGCCCGGGACACAGCGCCCTCGAAGTCAGCGGACCTCGCCGGTGAGAACCTTGTGCACTTTTCAGCACCCGTCGCATTCGTGCTTCCCCTTTTGTTATGAGGCCCGCATATAATGCACTGAGGTACCAGCGAATACTGGGGAGGAATCGGAACACATGACTGAGGAATTAAACATGCAAAGCAGAACGGTGGGACTATACTTCGTCTCAGGAGTAGCTTGCAGCAGCAGTGTAGGTACTACGGCCACCTGAACCAATCAGGATGTCGCGCGCTCTATAATTGTGCTCCTCCGCGGCCGTATTCACCGACAGGTGCCTCTATCTCTGTGGAAAAAAAAGGACAGACGATTACGATAGTCGGTAATGCGAGGTTTGAGTTTAACTCTTCACACGGTGGCGTGTTACGCTCCTAGGCGCCCTCCGGCACCTTTCCGGGGCAGCCACCTTCCAGGGGCCTTTAGCTCTGCTGCTTACGCCTACGAGTACGACGCGCAACGCAGGAAAGGGCGCCTAAGAGCTGCCCTCTAAAAAGAGTACCAGTAGTCAGCTGCTTTATCTTCACAGCAAGTGGCGCTTGGTGTCTGTGTCAATTTTAACGGGGGCGTTAAGTATAGCCCGTGTCGTAGAAAAGTTGTCGTCGGCGTCCGTTGTCGACACCGCCGTCGACGTCATTGACCATGAGCGAAGAATCCCCACAGAAGCAGCCTAGGTGAGCCACCTAGGTCACGTGATCTTCCGAATTCATTACAACCAGCACAGCGGATTGTGAGCATACTGCCCATCGTGGCAGGTGTCATTTAAATTAATGATTGTTCGCGAGAGGTCGCTCGGGACGAGTAACAGCGGTCGCACAAGTGCAACCGCTGGCAGCATCTGCCATCGCAGGGCAGTGGCGCATCGCTTGATAACTCTGCACCACTGCGCCGGAAGTGGTACGAGCACTCCCAGAGAATGTAAAGTAGAGGATGACCAATTGTGGGCGCTATAGACGTAGCCCCACGTTTGTTGCAGATGGCTTGAGACGCGATGGACGGCGGCCAGCGAACACGTCCTCTCTGTCCGAGTACCTTAAAGGTGTCCAACACCTCCTCTTCTTTTCCAGCGTCACTCCATGTGTTCGCTATCATAATCATCATCAGCATCAGCAGCAGCAGCCTGACTACGCCCCCTGCAGGGCCTCTCCCATGTCTCGCCATTTAACCCTGTCCTTTGCAGCTGCGGCCACCGTATCCCCACAAACTTCTTAATCTAATCCGCCAACCTTTCTGCCGTTCCATACTGCTCTTGCCTTGTCTTGGAATCCACTCCGTTACCCTTACCGTTACCCTCCGTTACAAGACCAGCGGTTATCTCGCATTAGCAGTACATGACCAGCCCAAGCCCATTTCTTCCTCTTGCTTTCGACTAGGATATTAAACCCTGTTTTATCTTTCACCCACTTTTCCCTCTTCCGGTCTCTTAATGTTACACCTATCATTTTTTTTCCATAGCTCGCTGCGTTGTCCATAACTTGAGCTGAATCCTATTCGTTAGCCCCTACATTTCTGTCCCATAGGTGAGCCTCGTAAGATAGAGCTGTTGTATAATTTTCTCTTGAGGGATATTGGTAAACTACTACTCATGATCTTAGAGAACCTGCCAAATGCTCTCCACCCCAATCTTATTCTTCTAGTTATTCCTTCTCTCACTCTCGATCAGCGGTCCCCACCTGCCCTATGTATTCCTTTATCACTTCCAGCACCTTGCTACCAATTGTGAACCGCTATTTCCTTGCGAGATTCTTGAACATTACTTTGGTTTCCTGCATGTTAATTTTTAGACCTACCGTTCTGCTCTGCCTGTCTAAGTCACTATCATGCTTTGAAGTTCATCTCCTGAGTGGTTTAGCAAAGCAATGTCATCACCGAATCGCAGATTACTTAGGTATTGTCCATTAACTCTTACCCCAAAATTTTCCCAATCCAGGCTTCGGAATATCTTCAGTAAACAGGCGGTGAATAGCATTGGCGAGATAGTGTCTCCCTGCCTGAGAACATTTCATTATTTGAATTTTATTGTTGACTTTACAAAGCGTTATGGTAGCTGTGCCATCGTTATAAATATCTTCGTATTTTCGTATAAGACTCTTCTGCACCCTGATTCCGTAATGCCTGCGTGACTGCTAAGGTTTCCACCGAGTCAACTGCTGTCTCGAAATCAATGAAGGTTATAAGTAGGGATTGGTTATATCCTGCGTATTTCTCGAACAGCTGATTGACTGTGTGAATATGGTCATTGTCAAGTACTGTTTACGAAAGCCTGCCTGATCATTTGGTTGACTTGATCATTTGGTCGATAGAGTCAGGTTGCCCTGACTGTATTGGCGATCACTTTAGTAAATACCCTTTACGCAACAGACACTAAGCTGTTCTGTCAGCAATTTTTCAAGTCCTTGACGTCTCCTTTCTTATTAATTCAGGTAATGTTAGTTAGCGTTCTTCAAAATTTTTGGCACGCTCGAGGTGATAAGTCGTTTCATATACAGTGTGGTTAGTTCTCGCACAATCTCCAAACCTTCCTTCAACACATCTGCTGTTAGCTGACCCTCCCCAGCTGCTTTCCCCCTTTGGTAGGCGCTACAACCCATTAATTCTATCGCGTCATATCGTTAATGCGGAGATTAGGTACCCCTTAATTCTTTTCCCGATGCAATGCAATTTGAAGATTTTCAAGGCTAACTGCTTCGCTTACTTCAGGACGCCAGGAAGCCATGCACTTTCGACAGACGGCGCGGACGGACGGACGACCGACTCGGCGAACGCCATGTTTGCGAATGGCTGAGCACCACTCCGCAGCAGGGTGTAGGACCTGAATCGAACCGAAACCCGAAACCGGAACCGAATCCGTATTTTTTCCCGAAACTGGAACCGAACTTAACCCATATTTTTTCTCCATCTTAGAACTGAACGATTCAAAGGAACCGTTCCGAACAGTTTCGATACTCGGTTCAGCGCCACCGTTCTCGCAACGCGAAATACTTTTTTTAAAGACGAAATGAGATGCGCTAACGCATAGGATTAGACACTCAAGGCTGTCGACGCTAGGCAGAGAGAAAATGGCCCCCAATGCGCCGCAACAAAATTGTGGGAAGTCAGGTGTCTAAGAAAGTAACCTAATTGGCGCTTCTGTAATGTCCTTTCGGCAATTCTAATACATTTTACGTCAAACTGATGTGAAATCTTTCGTGTATTGCATTCACATGTTTGCACATATATTCAATCAAATTTTTAGCACTGCTCTATCTCATAAAGCTCTGAGTGAGAATATAGCTTCTCTTTATTTGCATCATGCACCATAAATGTGTGAAATACAGGTGCAACGACTCAACCACGTCGTGCAACACTTAATTTCGGGGGCATTCGTTGCCTTATGCAGCAGATACAAAATAAGGCGCGCCACGATGGCTCAGTGGCTGGGGCTCTCGGGTGCTGACCAGAAGGTCGCGGCTTCGACCCCGGCCGCGGCGGTCCCATTTCGGTTGTGGCGAAGTTTAAAAACGGGCGAGGGCTGTGCGTGAGCAAAGTGAGCTGAAGAAACCCATGTGGTCTAAGTCCTCCAGTACAGCGTCCCTCATAACCCCCGTGTCACTTCGACACGCTGAACCCCAGATAGTACTACTGCTGTTATGAAGTAAAGACTGAGTACATTTCTGGATTTTTTTTTTCTGAATCCGGGCATTCTTTGTTGCAAGCGACGGAAATGTGCAACGAAAGACGGGCTTTCAGCAGCGATAGAGATACTAAAGAGAAACAAATTAAATGGCGATTACACAAAGGTATAATGCGGGGGATGCAAGCGCCAGCTGGCACATGCGATAATGATTAATTAGAGAAAGGTGCCTTTGCAATAAAATTTAGCTGCGAAGAAATTATTTCATGTTATGCCGACGTGCAGAAATGATTCTGCCTATAAAAAAAATAGTTTCCAAGCGCTTGTGGGCGGCTTCGGCACGCTATTGTCGAACTGCTGAATATGGAATTCTCTGTCGGCCGGCTTATATCTGCCTTTCGCTTTCGGACTTCGGGTTCTTGGTGTCTGATGGTTTATGGGGGTTTGACGTCCCAAAGCGACTCAGGCTATGAGAGATGCCGTAGTGAAGGGCTCCGGAAATTTCGACCACACGGGGTTCTTTAACTTGCACTGGCATCGTACAGCACACGGGCCTCTAGAATCTCGCCTCCATCGAAATACGACCGCCGCGGCCGGGATCGAACCCGCGTCTTTCGGGCCAGCAGCCGAGCGCCATAACGACTCAGCCACCGCGGCGGCTTCTTGGTGTCTGAGGCAAGCGGCTTATGCTTATTGGCACTCTTTTCTAGAACGCCTGGGCGACGGCACGCGTGGAGCATTCACAGCCCGCCTCGGCTGCATTGAATCAGGTGTTTTGAGCACCAGTTCTCGGCGAACAATGGAAAAATTGTCTGGAAACCGCGGTGAACTTGAAGCAGAACATGAGGAAAAAAAAGGTGCACATTGAGCGGAATTCAGTTCAGTTCAGTTAATTAACTTAAAGCTTCCCGTAGGGGCATTACATAAAAGGTGGGCTTTTTTTCATCTCGTGACAAGTAATCTTTGAATAACATGGTCATTTAAAAGCTGTAAAAACGAAGATGTGCACGTGGTAGCAGCGATGTCTGGGGAAGGCCATTCCAGTCTGGCGGTTCGGAAGAAAAATGAAGCAGTGAATGTAGTCGTTCGAGCTCGTGAGCTCGTGGGAATAATTACGTAGTTACTTTGAGTTGCTAGGTATGTGTGAATAGTACTTTTCCAAACCAAATCGAATATGAACAGCGTAGCCAAAAACTGAATCGAATACAAATAGATTAATGATAGGCCCGAATTCAGTACGAATCAAATATTAGTACTAATATTCGTTAATACCTGTGCTAATACTCGTACAGAACGAACAATTGTGCGAAACAGTGAAGCGCCAGTGGTGGCACTGCTGTCTGGTACTATAAGTTTAAAACTTATCAAGTTAAAATTATAGCTGCTAAAGACGCAACAATAATCTATATGATTCATCTAAGACCCTTTTCGCGAACGTTTCACTCCAGAAAAGCCGAGCACCAAGCCTGAGGAAACCTTGTGCCCATTAGAAAAGCGGCGGGTACCCGGCGCTACTAGAGCCGCACCTTAGAAAACGAGACTGGGTGCATCTACGTATGAACCATGGCCTCGGATATCGAGTATCAAGGCAGGATTTTGCTGAATTTGCCCAAATTTTTCCGCCTGATCCAGCTTTAGAGAATATATACAAGCATTGTGAAAGCCGCCACGTAAATGGACCGCGTCGTAGCGCTGAAACCTTCATTCCGGATGAAGGTTGACTGATAGTGTGGCTCTTCATCTCGTTCATACTTTTCGCGGAAGGATGGTGCGTGGCGTCGGCTTGAGCCGTTTCTGGAACAGTCGTCAAAGAAAAATACCGCGGGCCTTATTCGAACTTCCTGCCGATTATTCGAAAACTTTTCTATAAGTTCGAACTTATACTCGATTCATATCGAATAATTCTCAAAATAAATTATTCGATTCGTTTTAGTAATCGAATAGAAAGATATTCGATTCACTGTTCGAAATTTTCGAATATTCTCACACCTCTACTAAAGATAAATTTTGGAGATGTGCCGATGGGGCGATTGGCAATTCGGTTGTGGGGCGGTGAAAAGGTGTCTGTCTGTAGCTGACGATACAGGACAGGTTCCTCTCTCAATAGGCACCCTGCACATGCCAGGCGCCTCCACCGTCGACTTGCGGTCAGAGCCACTGCCCAACCAGTTCTACGTAAGTGATGCTGTGAAAAGGCAACTGATTGCTCATTAGAGTGACGCTGCTCTCCAATAAAAGGCAAAACGTATCGGGGGCGGTAGAGAAGACCAAGTCTGCGGAGACAGGGTGGTCGCAGCTGGCGCAGTTGTAAATCTTTGGAGGAGGCCTTCGTCATGCAGGGGACGTAGTTCAGGGGTATGTATGATTATGGTGGTGGTGGTGGTGATGATATTAAATCACAGCCACGTCCAAACAGCAATTTGCAAGGGTCAGGATGACCACAATAGCTGCATTGCACTTTTACAGCGGTATTCGAAGAATTGTATTGGGAATAAAACAGGTACAAGAGTAAACGTGGAACACCTCAGCAGCATCCAATTCGGTTAAGAAATTCACTGCTAATTAATGAAGGGAAGAACCACTGAGCATGATTGAAGACCTAAGGAGGCAAAGTATACCAGTAGGATGGAAGTTAATGGTTAAACGTTAGGGAAAAGTCCGAAAGCTTACTTAGGCAGTACTAGAAGTAGACTTCTTAGGGTGCAGCCGCGCTCCTGGACTCCAAGTCGTAGTCGGCGTCGGCGTAGTCGTCGGCGTAACGCATTTCCCAAATAACGAAACGAAACCTGGAAGGTGTCTGCAACAGGAAGATCCCAAAGGGTGGTTACCAGCGTAACGCACCACCCTACAGGTCGTGGGTCACCCTTTCACCTGCCAGGTAGTAGCAGAGCGAAACGTCACCTGTCACGGCGAAAGCTGAGGAATGGACAGCTGGAGGGGGGCTGCACGGGAAGGTGGGTGGCAAGACTAAAATACGTGAAGACCAGAGCTAAAACATCGTAATATTGGCTATCGTAATCATCTATCATAAATTTTTTTCCTGCAGTGGACTGAGCTAAGCAAACGCTTATGGTGATGAATGAATCTGTCTGGATATAAAGTGATCCATTCTGGCGCAATCTATCTGCACTTGCACGAGCCTTCCGCGATTAAAATTTGAAAAATATTATAAAAAGGGCACCTTGCATAAAAGACAACCTTTTCTAATTGACCGAGTAAGGCACACTTCGTGGCCAAACGTATGCACACGTTTTGGACTGACTTCACAGACGGGGTTGTCGACTACAGACTTCCGAGCAGTGTCGGGAATGCTTGCAATAGCTTAAAACGAAGTGACTTTATTACAACCAAGTTATCGGGTTCAGCCCTTCGCTATCCTTTGCGACTGAAATTCAGTCATTTACTCTTAATCGTCTTCAATTTAAGTGCAAATATGAAGTTCTGTAGCATTGGTTCCCTCCTGCAGAAAATGTCCTCGAAACAATCGTCCAGTTCCTGTCAACCGAGGACCTTCTGATTTGTCGCCGAGTGTGCTGGGCATGGAAGCGCATCGTCGAGAGGCCTCAGCATTGGCTTCGTATCGACCTCAACCATACCAGTGTTTCTGCGGAGGTAAGCACTGCCTCTTCCGGCCATTGCATTAATCCTTCATAGCATATCCTCCCCTATACCAAAGCAAGAACTCTGCTCCAGCTTTTTGTTCGCTCAGTATAACGAAATCATTTCATTAAAATCACTTCTGTCTTAAAATTAGGCTGCTGTTCACCGAACTGCACGCCACTTATGGGAAATTATTTGAAATGTACATAAGGCGGAGATCGCTTATTATGTGAGGTTACTTGCCGAAACTGACGAAAGACCGGAAGCTCGTGCGGAAAAGAGCAGATGGCCAATTGCTTCCCGTCATTTCTCAATCATGTGAGACTAAACAACGTGGCAAAGATCACGCCGCGGTGCTATGCCAGCTTCTCCAGTCCATACTGCTTTGCCACAGGTTAAACACTGGGATAGAGAGAGGCCGGATAGCATTCCGATGGCGGGAGGGTGAGCATGATTTTCCCCCAGTAGAACTCGAGAAGTAATGCATGCTGAACAACTGAAGCAAGAACACATTAATGAGACAAGAAATGAAGGCAAAGAGGGCTGTGGTGAAAAAAAAATGCTCGGGGATAAAAATGCGCAAGGGACAACTTCCCAGTTTGTGTATGGACCGCACCCACAGCCAGGCGTGGTGCCAGTAATCAGCGGGCAGAGGCCCTGCACTACCCTGCACAATTAGCAGACACTATCGTCATCTTTCCCTTTGCATCGAAACGAAAAAGCCTTCTCATTTCTTATCACGATTTATTCTAGTGAATGTCTTTGTTAAAATACGTATTGCTGGAGCGCATCAGCCCCATCGCTACAGTAAAGCAGCAAGTTGCGCTTGTTGGGGATGGCTCAAGACTGGACGAACGTCACTGCGCTATAGGATAACCACGTACGTATGTCCTGCTCTTTTCGGGGTTATCTTCGTCTTATAGCGCAGTAACGTTATTGCAGCCATGAGCCATCAGCAAAATTTTTCTAAGGGCTCTCATCGAAAACCGCTAACAAATAAGCTTACCACCCGACTCAACAACTGCAATCGTTATAAGGAGGGTTTCTTGTCCTTGTGTTCAAAGGAGTGGATTCTTCAGATGAAGTCTAGTACTTTCACCTATATACAGGGTGTTTCACCTAAGACTTTGCACTGTATTTAAAAATAGTTTTTTTTAGTAAGAGCACTAGCTTCGGTATGACATTGTCAGCGGTGCAGTACATTAGAATAGAGCTAAGGCGTGCTAACTAAGAGGTTGGCTAATTAATGTTGAATAGTTAACCTTTTAACTATTACCGTTAAGCTCCTTAATTACTGAGAGGCGTGTATACCACCATAAGCCATATCCGTATTACTTTTTGGAATTTCGAAAACGCGGTTACCCTCGGCGCTCTGAGCCAACAATTTCGGGCTACATCGAGCCGAAATAGAATGGAAAATTCCTCCAAGGTGGCTTCTCTTGTCCTATGACGTCACCACGCTTGTACTTGCGAGATTGGCCTGTGGTGGCTATACTTGTATTTTGATTCTTGCTATTTTCTACCTTACAAGAGCTTTGTTTTCAGTAAGAGCGGCGTTTTTGTGATCAAGAGCTGCTATTCTATCGATACAAGCCAACTTCAATTTCTCCTCAGTGTCCCTTTAAAGCCTATTTTAAAGATTTGCCTAACGTCTCAGGTAAAACACCCTCTATAATCCCCTCAAAGGGAGGCGCGCGAACACCATAACAGGAAGAGTGGGAGATAAAGTTGTCGTTCAAGTTTAATTTGGTTTTGTGGAATTTAACTTCCCAAAGGGACGCAGGCTATGAGGGACGCCGTAGTGGAGAGCTTCGGATAATTTGGACCACCTGGGCTCCTTTAACGTTCATTGAGATCGCGCAGTGCACGCGCCTGTAGCATTTCGCCTCCATCGAAATGCAGTCGTGGTGGCTGGGATCGAATGCGCGTCTTTCGGGTCAGCAGCCAAGCACCATATTTACTGAGCCACCGCAGCGGCCTTTCAAGTTTATTTTTAACAGCTGCCACTAGAGTTTCTCAAGCAAGCCTATCAAGTGTTACAATCTTCATATCAGGAAAGTCATTAATTGCTTGACCAGACAAATATGAAGAAGCGAGGTCAAATTCCACTTGAACTGTTGAGAAGCAGATCTTTATAACTCTGAATGTATACACCTCTGCTCTCCCCCCCTCCCCTTCTACCTGTCTTTTTTCTGCCTTATCGAAATACAGCGTAACCTGCAAGTTCATGGACTTTCAGGGGATTCTTTACTGATTAAAAATGCAGCGCAAAAGACATTAGGACCGCTGGCGCTTTCTCTCCATTGCAGCTTTTCAGCAAAATGGCAGCCTGGTGCTCGGCCACTGAAAGCCTGTCCCTGCAAGGTAAGGCTGATTTCGCTGGCGGAAGGGACAGGCGGAATGAATCCAATTCACAACCATTCCGTAGCCGCAGCCGAGGCCAGTGGGATTGGAACACACACTCGCTCACCTCTAGTCGCTTTCTTTTTCAGCTCTCGAAGCGACGGCTGACGCCAACAAGCGTGTGCCTGGGTATGTCACGTGCGTATCGGACATTTAAGACTTGCGTCCTGCAAGAAATTATGTTGTGACAGCCGAAATGAATTCGATTACAATTATTAAATTACTAATACTATTCACTACTATATTAAATGAATATAATTTAATAATAAGTTGTGTTCTGACATCTGTTTTAAATCGTTCAACATGCACATTTCATGCGTAAGGTCCGCATGTTGCTAAAATTCCCTGGTCAGAGCGCGCATGTCTGGAAGGAGCATGGGACCGTGCGACGACAAAATAATAGCTGCAACTCGACGGCTTCCCACTGATGGCAAGGAGAGGTCCTGCGAATTTATGCAGCCGTTTCATGAAGACATGCATGCATTCCTGCTCTTGACAGAGGTAGCTTGGTCTGGGAACTTGCAACAAAGGGTTGCACACACACACGCACACTTATCCATACCACGCAGAACATTCGAATTCGCTCAAAACAGCACGATTTTCAGTCTTGGTCCCCTGAGCGAATGGCATGTGGTTCACTGCTTTCTCTGCAGGGCTCATCTGGAACACGGTTTAGAGAAACTGCTGATGGCTTGCTCGAAAACGTTGAAAGTGCTTACAGTGGTCGGCTCTGACAATCTGCTGACGCACAGGTAAGTTCTTGGTGCAGAAAACTGGTATGCCTTCATACTGCAGTGAGTGACGCGACATCCCGCAATCGCGTCAAAGAATCTGCTGTAGGAATTGTGTGAGGTTAATGCCGTACTGCTTGTTCTACTTGGCAAGGGGGATTTGTATCAAGTTGATTTGGTTAACAACACTTGTGATGTCTTGCACATGCAGAAGTTAGAGAAGTGCACGTCAGGAGTGACATGCAGTTTCTGCGACTTAAAAAAATGCAACTAACGGGTAGATGCATCAATGAGTGGTTGACAAAATGCAGTAAACCTGCTGACAGCTGCAACGAAAAAGAAACACTTGTGACAAACAATTGTAGCGGAGAGGAAATATGCTTTCGAACGACCACCTGCAGCAAGTTTGTCCTTGAGCCAAAACACTGTACATTCGCCGCTTCCGCTATAGTGTAGGGTTTAGACCTTTCCCAAGAACATTCCGCTCGAATATTCCGCGCATCGACACTACGCGCTAAAAGCATCGTTATTTTTCCTATCTTCGCAGACTGGAAACGCCATAGTAAGGTTTTTAACTACTAAAGTTTTGCGCAAAAGCAGATCACGCCATAGAGCAGACGGGAAACCGCCATACCGTCTTTCACAGTTTTACATCGATAGCTGTTAATGAGATGCACCCCCGTACTCACGATGTTGCAGTAGACGTCCGCACCGCAGGTGAAGTGTGTACGAAGGGCGCCTACTTTGGGCCATTGCTATCCCCGCTCATTATTTCTCACGGCGTCAGCTCGATGCCGCGAGAGAAAACTCTGACCTTCCCCCGCCAGTTAGAGGGACCGTTACTCACGTGTTCCTGAGCCATGTACAGACTCGGTCACACTTGTCTAGAGCGCTCGGGCGGTGCCGTCCGGCGGAAATAAAGCGAAATTCTAAAGTAGGTGTTCACTTTCACTGATAATACTTGCGCTGGAGAGCAGCCTAATAGGCATTTTTTATTTTATTTTTTATTTATGACATACAGCACTCCGTGAGGCCCAAGCAGGAGTGGATTACAGAATGAAATCACAAATTGTGCAGAAATACCAAAATGCAAACAGAATACAAGGCAGCGGGAAAAGACATGAAAAGGCAAAAGCAAGCTAACACAACAAGCAGAAAAAACCTAACAATATTCACTTATCAGGTCAAGAGACCGTACACACGAAGCTGGTAAGCTGTTCCAATCACTGATGGTTTGCGGAAAGAAAGAGTGCTGAAATAAGTTAGTCTTTGCAAAGTACGGGGTCAGAGGAAGAGGGTGGAAGTGTCGAGTTCGTCTGGTGAACCACACAGGCACCAGCACCTTACCGGCAGCTGCAATAAGATTTTACTTAATTTCCTCCGAAGCACACCGCTCGAGCGCTCTAGACAAGTGTGATCGACTCTGTAAGTCACGTGGGCCAAGTGACCCCACGTAGCCGTGTCGGTTCTTGAGTGGGTGAAATGAAGGCGGTAGAAGGTGGGCTGCGGTAACTGCTGCCACTTCTTGCCTGGAGGAAAGGGGGACAGTATGGGGAGTCTCAGCGTTAAAGAAACATGGACCAAATAGCCAACGCACACGTCGAATACGCGCCGCTTGTGTTTCCTCTGCAGAGCGCGGCCCTTAGGCGCCCGTTCCTGGCTTGCGCGTCGTGGTAGTTGGTGCAACCGACAGAGCTATGGAAAAGCAGAGAGCACGGCGAAGGATGAAAGGCGGGCGATAACGAAGGGAGGGGCGAGAATGCGGGTTCACGTGTGGAAAAGAAAACCGTTCATGGCTCAATTTCTTGCTGGCTGTTTTATCCCACGGTCCTCAATTTAAAAATCTCTTTCCGGACAAATATTAAGAGCTGGTGCCAGCAATTATACAAAAACGAGAGAACGAGATACAGACCCACGCATGAGCCATACGTGGCAGAAAAAGGCAAACAAGCATTCGCTTTAGTCACGAATCGCAGCGAGGAATGCATGTCTTTCTTTTATTTATTTGCCTTGAAATATTAGCCCTGATTATAACTCGGGCCCAAAGCAAAAAGTTTCTGAAACTGACATGACTCTAATGCGTGTATTTGTTTTGAGAAAATGAAATATTTATTCGTGAGAATACACAAAAATCTTTTCACTTTCGTATTTCTCTATGCGATTAAATTGGAACAGAATTCCACTTTTGCGAACTGCAAGAAAAATTTGGCTCTGCTGGATCGGCAGCTTGCGCAAAGGTATAAGAACGAAGGAACGATAGCAGTCCTCCTTGCAGACGACGAGGACGGAGCAGCATTAACGGCAGAAGTTGTATTGAGGAATACAAAAGTAATTAGGTAAAATAGTGCCTCAACCCGTTCCACTTGCGAGCAGCAGCCCACTGCAATAACAAAGGAATATGTCCCTGAGGGCAAACGGTATTTCGCACACCCAGCGGTGGAAATGAGGAAAGCTGTGTATACTCGGGGTGTGCGAATATTCTAAATTTTGGAGTGGCGAATACAATATCCATCTATTTGATTCGCTGGACGAATAAAATAGGGCATGTTCAAAATTTTTGAATCGAATGTGTCCTCAAGTTTTCGAATAGATTTCGAATAATTGACACAAAGTTCGAATAGGCCTCGCCGTAGTATTTCTGTAATTTGTGGGGTTTAATGTCCCGAAGCGACACACGGTCTATGAAGGATCCCGTATAGTGTAAGGCTCCGGATTAATTTATACCAGCTGGGGCGATTTAGCCTGCGCTGACATCGCAGAGCAAACGGGCGCCTTTTGCGTTCTGCCTCCATTGGAAAATGGCCGCCTCGGCCAGGATTGAACCCAGGTCCTCAGGCTCAATGGTCGAGCGCCATAACCACTGAGCCACACAGCGGTGTGTCCGTATATGTTTTTTTTTACCATTGTTTAAAAAACAGGGCTAACTCCGGCGCCGCATAGCATGCTGGCGCGATTAGTCTGTGCAGGAGGGAGGGTTCTGCGCCTAGACGCGGTTCATTCGTGAATCATCGTTCATAATGCCTTCAAGATTAGGCGTCAGGAACGGGCTCAGGCAGTTTTAGCATGGCCTCCCTTCGTAACCGATGTCGAAGGCTATGGCTCAAACACTTCTCCCTCTCATCAACTGAGACCTGGCGCTATTTTGGTCGCCGTAGTCATCAGTGGGAAAAGTTGTTGCTTCTTTAAGCAGCTGTAGCTTTAAATCTAGGACTTAGAGAGCCGCCGTTATAGCGCTTTACTGTTTCGCATGGATATCCGTTCGTACCATCAGCGTCCAATGAAACGCGAACAAAACAACTGAAACGCGAGCACAAACAATCAAAATTATTAGCGGCTGGAAAGGAGATATACGCGTGGTCTATTAACACTTCGAAAGAGTGATCTTTACGCTTTCGATGCGAAAATCAGCAGCTCTAGTATTCAACCTCGCTAGTACAGATTTGCAGTTTGTGTTTCAATTATTTTGTTCGCGTCTCATTTGACGCTGATAATATATTTATTCGGTCATTAAGCAGCGAATAACCATACAAACATTCCATTAAAATTGAATATTCTTGCACTATTCAGTTTGTATTTGATTCGGTCTCGATAAAGTACTATTCGCACAGCGCTAATGTTTACTATAGCGACCCACAGCAGAGAGAGCGGGCCTGGGGATGATCCCCAGATCTACCCTGCAATGTAGCGGGTATGGAATGGGATTTGAGGAATGAAACGTTGGTCGCCAGGCTTGGGTTATGGTAGTTTTCGTTGGATTGGGGACAACTTGGGATTTGGAAATTGATCCGAATAGAGTCGAGCTCCTTTCAGACCCCCGCAGAAGGCGAGCACTCGTTCTTCGCCTAATAGCGGCCCTCGGCCTTCAAGAGTGCCTCCACACCACGGAATGCTCGCCGGAGCCTTCGACGCTCCGAGAAAGGGTACCCTACAAAGGCAGGTTTATGGGGTACCCAAGCCCAAGCCAGGTTCGTGCACCCAGACCTTCCTCCACTGCTAGAGACCCGTACTCACACGGGGGACCCCTTTAGCGGTTCTCAAACCCAGCATGAACAGTGGTACTGCCCAAAATGCCCAGGATGGCACCGCTCTCTGCTAGGAGTCACTTTTAGGTCCTCATTTCTCTCCCACACCTAATAATAAGGACGCCCTTTTGGAATCGGTTCACTAAAAGGATGACGTTTTGCTACCTAGGATATATATGGTCCACGTGAGATTTTCTCCGGGTTTCCTAGCCGTTACTCGGTGTTTACATCTTTGACGTTCCCAAGTTTCGGGGCTTACTGACCCTCGGGGCTCACTACTAGACCTGTCCTTTTCGACAGTTCCAGCCAAAGCTTAGTTTCTCAGAACCTAGACTTGGCTCGCCCAGCCGCAAGGCACCGCGAGCTCTTCGAAATCGGAAATTATCATACCGCGGCTTGGTTGTACGCCCTTCGTACTGAGAGGGTGATCCTTCGGCGTGAAAAAATTTGAGTTTTTTCAATTTTTGCTGTATTTTGATATGCTAGATTCGCACGAGCCCTGTGTGGACCCATCCAGACTAGCCAACAACCCCTGGCTGCATCCCGCTCACAAGGCCAAAGAGAGAGCGCCGCCAAATCTCCTGTGGATTCGTAACCCCAACAGGATGAGCCGCGGCTGAGACTGGCCCAACCACTGACGTTAATTGCTGACGGAAGGGAAGCCGAAACCGCCTGAACTCAGTCTCCATGAAGCGTCGAATCTGTTAAAAAGCATTATTGATCATTTTTTTCCAATCGGTTATGCAGAACGTTCAGTGGCAGCGAAAGTAAAGGCCGCAAGTTTTATATTGCCACGGATCTTTGCACTGTTGTTCGCGCTCAAAGCCGCCGGCACTCGGATTTATCATTTGCTTCTGACGCAAGATGCGACCTGACTTATCTCGAATGTTTGTAGTCATTCATATTTTTGTGGGTGCAGGCCAGCCCAATAAAGAGTTTCTTTTGGAAGCCGTTTTAGCCGATTTCTTGACTGCCAGACGGCCGTCTCCACTACGTGACAATGTCGGTCCTCTTTTAACTTATCCACGAATAGGTTATTAGAAAAATTGCTGCTTGTGTCACTGATGTGTGCTTAAGATGGTAATTACGTACACAATAGTTTGTGAATCTTAAATGCTGGAGACACTTGGGGGCGTTTGGGAGGCATCCGCATGATTTGACGCCTTTCCGCAAACACTCTCCAGCGTCCTAGAAAAGGAGAACTACATGTTCGTTGGCATGAAGTAGCGTAGTCGTTAGCACGCTCGGCTGCCGAACGGAAGGATGGTGGTTCGGATCTCATCGTGCATAAAGATTTTTATTCTTATCAATTTGAAGAGCGTAACGGACGGACGGACGGACGCGAGTATGAGCCATTAAAGGCTATCGCCTTAACTGAGCGGTTGGGCAGTGAGTGCACTTCTGGGGGCCTTTTACTGAATCTTAACGGGTACCACGTTGCCGTCTTGCATGCACGGTCCTGTGGCTGGCGAGCGCGTGCCCATTCCTCGAGGCGGTGGCCTACGTAACTGCGTCCCACGTGACTCTCCCGGAGGCACTGTGGTCCCTGGGAGCAGGATGCAGACGCATCAAGGCGCTCATCGTATCGCCCTTAGACCCGCAGTGAGTGCGACACGGTGCCGACACGGAGACCAGAACACGCGCTGGTGTTTTGGTTTCCCGACGACGTTGAAGGATACGCTATACGACAACGTCACTACTACTTGCACAGCTAGTTCGACTTCTTCAATCGACGAATAACATTAAACGGAAGATAACCGCGCTTCAACACAACCGCCAACTTTGTGTCTGTGCGTTGATACAGCACTAACATTTGTAGAACGTCGATGTGTCATTGTGAGGTGTTGTGATGCCCACTGTGAGGTGAACTGTACTGTTAGCACTCCTACTTTGATTTCTACCTTTACTTGGTATTTGCATTTTATTCGTCATGCTTTCTGTCAACAACAGAAGGCGCAGAACAATCTCCATAGATTTTTGAAAAAAAAAATAGCTGTGTGGTATCGCGAAGCGTTATCAATGCCGCGTGACACGTCGCCTCAGTCACGCAAATCTCCGTTTTCCCTTGCCCACTGTGATAATGTGGCTTATTAGAGCGCGTTGCGCCAACCACAGGCGCGCATTTTCTTCGTTTCCGTTATCACGGAATACAGCCGTCCCGTCTGAAGTATGCTGCCTCCGTTGTCTACCTTCAAACTCGACAATGTGCCATTCACACGACTCTGGTCACCACATCTGGCGGGCCAAATGCAATGCCCAAGCGCGTGGTGGTGGTGGTAGTGTTTTTTTATTAAAATAATAGTAAAAAGGAAGAACAATACACAATAAGACACAATAAGAAATGTGTCCAATTTGTGCGCGTGATTAGCTCATTTTAGAGGAATTAAAACCCACGCGCACAACACTGTGTAGGCTACAATTGGAGTGCGGCGTCCAGTTATTAATCGTTCAAGGTAGAACTCGCAGAGCGTTCCGTCACTGCGTGTAACTACCTGAAATCAAAACTGAAATAAAAAATGAAATAAAAATGAAATAAAAATTGCTTTTGGAGGAAAGTAAATGACGCAGTATCTGTCTCACAAGCGCGCGGCCTGGACTGACATTATCGCCCGCAGGGCGTTGGCCGCTGTGTGCGAGGCCATTCTAGGGTGGCTGCATGGCACCCGCTATCGTCGGCCGCTGTAAACACATCGGGCTGCATGGTCTTGGACCCAGCGGCCAACGTTCGCGGCGATAATGTCAGTCCAGGCCACGAGCTCGGACACGAAGAGGAACTACAGGGCCTATCTACTTCAGTTTGTCGGATAATTAGGTAATTACCGCATTAACTAACTGCTTAATATTTACGTCTCACCCATATGTTGATACTATAAGATTTAAGGGTATCGTCGGCCAACTCCAGGCTGTTGTTTTATTTTTATTTTACCGGCTCCATAGCCTCTGTGTGATTTGAGGCGGTTGTCTTCATCTTCCGCAAGCTCGCTTGCCCGCACGTTTCTCGCGCTTGAAGCCGTCACAAACTCGAGTCACGCTGCCAGAGCAGAAGAGAGGTGTCAGCACGTGTTCACAGTGCTGACTGTATCCTCAGAAATTCAAAAATGGATGACGCGCTCACCTTTTCTGGATAGGAAAATGAATAAAGTTGCGCCCTATTACGTCCACTTCACATGCAGTAGTTCCATTAGAAAGTTAGGGACTAATTATTCATTAGTGCCCATCTGGGCGCAGCCATACGGCGACAAAGTAAAGCTGCGCATCTTTCTCAGAATATTTGCAGTTGAAGAAAAATTAGTCCTGATATCCCAGGACCAAAGCCTGTCCGCGGCAGCCGCTTTACCGACCATTTGTCTGCTAGCAGCCCTGATTGGTGTAGCTGCTAGCTTTCCGAGAAAGCAGTATAGCTTTTCTTTATTTTCTTTAGCATCGCTCCGGTGGAAGATATATGAGTAATTACTCCCAAAGGGAAGACTACTCCACCCAAGCGAATTCCCCTGAACACACTGTACATCGTAGTTGAACGAGTTCTTCAAAATAGCTTAATCGGGCAGATAAATTTCTTAATTGATTCTTTCGCTTATACGATCTAATCTCCGCCAAAACTCTACTTCGATAAATGTCCTTCAACTTTGCGACAGGAATATATAATGCTGCGAGGCTTTGTCATGTTTGTTGTTTTCAATTTTCTCGGCCTGCTTGCCGTCGCCAGTACGTGAAAATATTAGTGTACAGTCGAACCCCGATATATGAAACTCGAAGGGGATCGCAAAATGGATCGATATATCAATATATAGAAAAAACGACCAAATGCAAGCTCATCTGTAACAGAAGGGTATATGCTTGGGCTTGTTGGTTCATAACTTCAAGGTGAAAAACGTAGCGCAAAGAAACGAGGACACAGAAAGACGGACAGCGCCGTGTGTTGTCCGTCTTTCTGTGTCCTCGTTTCTTTGCGCTACGTTTTTCACCTTGAAGTCATCTGTAACCTACAGGCAAGAATACTTTGCACCCACGCTAGTGACGGGCTCTTTGTAGCGACTTGCCGCCTGCCGGCGGCATGCTGGCAGCGCCCCGCTCGCTAGGCGTTGGTGAGCCTAATTGGCTTCGCATCCAAGCTGCAGATGGCATTTATTAGGAACTAGGCGCTGCCTATCGAATTTTGTTACCAGTACACAATAAATAGAGTAACCACTCATCAAAATTAATGTGCAGTTGGCTTCCGCACGTCTTCGGCAGCGAAGTACGCCAGGTGAGGGCCACCGTTAGGCTTCATTAAGGTCGGCTTCCCCCCATCACAGCGATGCGGCGTGGAAAATGAGTGCAGGAGATGGAAGGCCACCCTCAACCCAATCCACATTCACCTGGTCACACGGTTTTACAGCGCTAGCGCTGCCAGCAAGTGCACGAGGCCGTGCAGCTAACCAGTCTCTGCGCGCAAGAAGTGTTCAAAGTGTGCCTTTAGGACAAGCGCGACACTTGCAGGGGCGTGGCGCGTAGTTAGATATACGAAATGGCCGGCGAAATTGTAGTTCGATATACTGCGTGACTTCCCTATCATTATATGCGGGATTTTTAAGAAAATAATGTGTGCGCTCTATTGGTGCAAATCTTTGCAATAGTTATTTCTTCAATCGTCAAAGCTGCCGGCACGCGTCTTTATCGCTTTGTGATGCAAGACGTGGCCAGACTTGTCTCGAATGATCGCAGACGGGCGGAACAGATCCTACATTGTTTAGGACTGTCGTGGTTACTGTGCACGTTTGCCTCGAAAGTTCGTTATGAGCCCTAAATTTAGCCCGGCCGAGCGAGGCGGGCACGCTTGTTGCTATCGCCACCGCCGAGTCCTTCATTTCTTTGTGGGCGCGAGTCAGCCCAATAAACTTTGTTTTGGAAGCCATTTTCGCTGCCTTCCTGAAGGATGGACTGCCGTCACCACCGAGTGACCCTGTATAGACGATAATTAGAAATATCCGGATTCGACTTTAACACCTTGAAGAGCCATGTGTATTGACGTTCTTATAAACTTGATCCGCCTCTATCGTATCTTGTTTTCTGTTTTCGCGCCTTATGCGCGTAGGTAACCACTGCTTGCGGCGATGTTCTACATGCAGAAAAAGGCAAGGCTACGCTGGCCATCGGGTCTGCCAGATGTTGTGAAAGTGCTGGCCTCAGCTGCAGGTCGCGTGCGTCGGCGGAAGGAGCCTTACGTTGGCCAGCGTCTGCTGCGTTCGTAAGCCCATTAATTTCGATTGTTTCTGACAAGGAAAACAAAGTAACATTTAGAAAAGAAATCAAGCTACCCTTGCGCAAACAATTCCATGTCAACGAGCAAACGCACAAACCGGCAGTCATACCTCTTTTAATTCGAAAACTTTCCATATGGCATAAACTAGGGCTGGCGGTATATTAGAGATAGTCGTGTAGTCTGTTCTCCTGCACGAACATGGGAAAGCTGCGCCTGTTATTTTGTCAGCAAGCCTCTCTTATGGCTGTAAGTCGAATTTCATGCAATATTCGTATACTTGAAGCATTTGTTTCTGCACACGTGCACAGCAGGTGAACCTCTGTCAGTTGGCAGCTGATATATCTATGTTGGCTCTCAAGCGGCCTTTTTGGTTAAAAGTCCCCTACGGCCAAATTTTAAAATTATTCTTGCTGCTCTCCCTGAACGCATACTCCACAGCACAACCTCTTGCTCTGCGCTTGCGCAGAAGGCCGTCTCCAGCGGCTGCTGCGACGACGAGTTCACAATGGCAGAGCGAACAGTCTCTGCCGCACAGTAGGGTTCCTTACTATTACCTAGAGGGAAAGCTGGTGCCCCGCCTATGGTAGTTTGCATGGAGCTTCATCAAGCAGCCCACCTCAGCCACCATGGGCGCTCTAAGTATCATGGGACGGAGAGCTACCGACTGCAGAACCACAACTTTTGGCCAAATAATAATGAAAAAAAAACATTGTTCGATAATCAACAATGCCCTAACATTCAATACCCCCTGTATAAATTGCAACTCGTTCATGATTAAACTGCACGAAAGAAACAGGGACAAAGGCAGGAAAACACGTACACACGCAGAGCGCACTAAACACGTACACACACAGATCTCACTGTGCTCTGCGTGTGTACGTGTTTTCCTGCCTTTGTCCCTGTTTCTTTCGCGCTGTTTAATCATGAACGAGAAGCACCAACTAGCCCGCCAGAAAACCCTTCTTAAATTGCAACCAACGAGCGGAAAAGTATCTAAGTGTAAAGTTTGCCTAAAATAAGAGATGGCTTGCTCTCCTATTGGCCAAGTGTGCACCACGCAAACCAATATTTAGAGCTTAACAGGCGCACTTTTAAAAAGATATGTTTAAAAAAATGTTATGGCTTAAGCAATTTAAGAGGTTTTAAATGACATTTCGAGCTTAACAGGCGCACTTTTAAAAAGAAATGTTTAAAAAAATGTTATGGCTTAAGCAATTTAAGAGGTTTTAAATGACATTTCGGAAAACAGAATCCTTTTATTGGCGTCGCTGCTGTTGCGTTTTCGCTGCTATGACTTTTTCGCATTACGTTCGCACCGAAGTCGTCTGCGTGCGGGGCGCGTCGTGGACGGAATGGGGCATTTTAGTAACGCCACTCTGTGTTCCCGAAAAAATCCGACTGTTCCGCACCAAGTAGCTCACCGGCCCATTTTGCTTTGAGCGTCCATGGTGGCTGAGGTGCAGCACCGCTAGTTTTTCCTCTATAGTTGATAGTAAGAAACTCTGTGCTGCACTTCAGCTGCACTGCAGACAATGGGTTGTTGCCAGACCAGCCACTTGCTTTTTGTTTTCCAATTTGGACTAAAATATTTCTATTAATAGGCGCGTATTCCTGACACCAGACGCGTACAAGTGGCTGAGCCAAGGATCGGCTAGGAACGGCAGGAAAATTAGATGGCTCCCTTCAGCGCTTCCTTGAGTTAAGGGAGAAAGGAGGTCTCTTCATATGAGGTGCAAAGGAGTGCTCTGAAATTTATGTGAAGTGAACTAACTTGCTCCTGTAAAACTGTTAGCCTCGAGCTATGAAGCTCTACGGAAGAGCTCAAGGAAAGCGTCTCTGGGTTTTTTCAGAGAACGGACACGAAACGCTACACATTGGAAGAGATTCTTCGTCCTTTCTGAAGCGACGACGATCATTCGCCCCCGGAAACAATGTTTGGCCAGCGAAAATATTAACTGCGGGACGAGGCAGCCCTGTGCGAAGCAACGTGCGTCAATACGTGTACGGCTTGATCACATTTTTTGCACGAAGAACGCTGTTATAAGCGCGTCGTCGATGTTTTAATTCTTATCAAAGCCTGCTGCAGAAGCGGGTAAAAATAAAACTGCCAGACATTGCACAAATAGTAGCAATACGTGCTATAAATGATGACTGGGCTACACTTACCCATCGCATGCTACATGCTACATATAACCGACCTGTTTAGAAAGCTTACTCGGTTGTAGCGGTTGTCTAAGAAGAAACGAGCTACTAATTATCTCAGCTCCCATTCCATATGTGAGAGCATTCTTGCAAGTTGACTTTGTGAACCTCCTTCCCAACTTAGTGGTGCCTTCTAATTCCACCTAACGCCCATCTTTCTTTACTTGGGCGTTTGTTGACAGTTCACTTTTATAATGAGCATAAATATACGCTTTTTGAAAGGACACTGAAGAAAGAATTTGCTTTGAATTATCACAGCGTGCGATAGCTGATGGCTGCTCAACGTACGAGCCATACGAGACGATTTTTCCGCTTGTACTTCACAGCCTTTGGAAAACGCGTTTGTTGGACCGGAATGCTGAGCTCGTCGTTTTCCCCAGAGCGAATTCTGGCCAGACGGTGCTCCACTGAAGGACACTTACGATGAAAGTGAATTTCCGCCGGATTGGTTTCTCTTATTGATGTGTTGTCTTTACCTGCCACCCTTCTAGCTGTGTTAGTCGTGTTTTCTGTCAAGTCGCTGCAGCGCGGCCACTAGCTGGCTACTAGCTGACTACTTTGTAAACAACCTGTGTATATAAGGTTGTTTCACTTAAGAGTTTCCACAATATCTAAAAGTAGGCTTTATGAGTTATGAGAGCGCTTTTTTCAGCATAGCGTTGTCTGCGGTACAGTACATCAGAATACATATAGCTAAGATGTGCTAACTAGCAGGCTGGTTAACTGATATTCAACAGTTAACTTTTTAGCTATTACTGTTAGGCTCCTTAATTACTGAAAGGCGTGTAGCATATCGTAAGTAATATCCATATCATTCTTTTAGGATTTCGAAAACGCGGTTTGCTCGGAGCTGTGGTCCAACAAATTTTGCCTCTTTAAATTAGTTATACGTGACCTGGAGAAGTTGCTTTGCCTGCAAGCTTCTCAAAATGACATGTATTTTGGCGCGATGCAGCCAAAATTTGTTGGACCACAGCGCCGTGGGTAAGCGCGTTTTCGAAATTATAAAAACTGATGTGGATTTACTTACGGTTGGCTACACACGGCTCTCGATAATTTAAGGAGCCTAAAGGTAATAGTTAAAAAGTTAACTATTCAGCATTAGTTGACCAGCCTGCTAGTTAGACATTCTAGCTGTATTCTGATGTACTACTCCGCTGACAACAATACCTGCCGAAAAAAGTGCTCTGCTATCTCAAAAAGCTGATTTTTAAAAATTGTGTAAAGTCTTCGGAATAAATTCTAGATTGGGCAGAAAGAACAGTTGTAGCAGTGGTCTGTAGAGGGTAATTTGCCCGGCTCCCATCCGAAGCGGCAGTGGTTCAGTTCCCAACTAGGGCACGATTTTTATTTTTATCTGGTGTTGCTCGCCTCTGACGTCATTAGTCTTGAGAAGGACTAATGGCTGTGACAACGCTGCCTCCAAAAGGACGAACTTTTCGTCCAGTAAGGCTAAAAAACGCTTAAAATGTAGACTGAAGCGCAACTCTCAATTCTTATGCTGAGCTAAAATTGGTCCCTTATTAAAATTTACCCCATCTTGCGGGATTCCCTTAAAGAATTGACCAACACTGTTCCAACTTCGAGTTATTGATGAGTTTGCTCTCGCCCTACCACTTGCTAGCCATCCCGGTACGCTCAGTTCGTAGAGCGACTGATCCGGTGAAGCGGTGGACCCGGGTTCGAACGCAGGACCAGGACGAATTTGTCTTCGACTACGAAGTTTCTGTGGAAGCTGTATAGATTTTTTTTTTTGGAGCCGTAGCTTGGCTTAAGTGGGTGCCAGTGAGTAAGTACTCCCTTATTACAAGGATATATTTTCCCGTTTACACTGCATTGTCTCGATGGAAACAGGACAGTTTTAGGCAGCTTTTTGTTTTATCTCTGTGCACCCGCCGCTGTGGCTCAGGGAACTTGGGTTTCGGCTGTTAGTCCTACGGGATCGAATTCCCGCCATGGCGGACGCATTTCGATGTAGGCGAAATGCATAAACAACCATGTGGTGTCAGTGCGTGTTAAAGAACCCTTGGTGGTTGAAATCAATCAGGAGTCCCTCTGGGCTGCTGCCCGCATGAGAGATGAATCCGGAGCAGGGACGGAGAAGTCGCGCACCGCCTCCCCACACCCATCCATCGGAATGCCGCTTAAGAAGAACAGTGAGCATCGTATAATTTACTTTGTTGTCTCCTAGCACTCAAGCCCACATTCACGGAAGAAGCCTTTTGTCTTTATGGTCCTCTGGTCAACAGGGGTTGGCCACCTGACACGGCGGACAGCTCACTTCGCAGGCTCACGTGACCAAGGTGGCAGGTTGACCACCTGATTTTCGCTCTCAATGCCTCCGACGGCGACAACGCGGCACCTTCTGCGGAACGGGAGTCGCGGCTGATGTCCAAGCATATAAAGATTGTAATAAACATTGTGTCACATATGTACTGTACTTCATTCCCGCCATGCAAAGACACACAATTCACTCGATGTAGCATTTTAATCACATAGTAATACCATGAATAACAAAGCGTAACCAAGGTAAACAATGCAAAGCAATGACCACACTGTGCTAGCGCACCGAATTCGCATTTGGCCTAACTGCTCAAATCAACCTTCATTTTTTTATCCTGCGTACAGAACATCATGTTTCGAAGCAAACTATTTCTAAGGAGACAAATTTCGGGATTTTCGTTTTGTTAACACATTAGTGTTTGTACCACTTCAAATTGACTTCATTTAAAACAGTTTGCACATTTCGTAAGATGTGCGTGTATTTACTCGCTCCTGGTAAATCCCGTGACGAGCTTACGGTTTACCCTTTCATGCGAGGAACTTTGTGTCAGTTTCGATACTTGGATTTTTTATTTGTTGCAGCTGCACCGTGATGATCGTGAACGTAATGCCCTCGTAGGCCCGTGAGCGTAAGCTGCCCTTCTGTCCTATTTTTTTGAGTTCCTTCTGTATCTGTCGCAGTCCGGTCCTGTGTGAACCTGGTGTCTTTCGAGATCGACAGAGGGCGTGAAATTGACGAGGCGTCCGCTGAAGCAATGGTGAAAGCTGGCCTGCAACGAGTCGAGCACCTGTACTTCACACACACCGTTATATCGCACAGAGCTGTCGTGATTCTGCAAGGTAATATGCCACGGCTGAAGTATACGGTTTTCAGTCATGAATTGCTCCTCAGCACTGTCTTGAAAGATATAACTTATGTTAGAGAAAGAAAAGCCTCATTTGCGGTTCAAATAACATGTTCTCCTACGTGTATATGCGCTGCAATAGTACTGTGACTCGATGCAAACAGCGATATGTCACCACAGCTCCTGTTAAAAATGTGTGGCTATTCGCTGGTCCTCTTTGTTGGAACAATGCCATGTGTGTACACAGAACTCAATTTATTTCTGCCCGGAGACTTTGTATTTTTCCACAGCGCTTATTCCGATAGAAAAAACCGGATTGACGCTTAACAAAAAAGGGCCTGCGGAGACGACAAAGCGGAAATGCGGTTTTTCCGCAGCGATGTGGAAATCAGTTGCCGATCCAGCCCTTCTCATTAAATGAGTAACACTGCGGTCTAAGTGTATATAAAGCTAGAAATAGGAGTGGAAATGGGCGGGGAGCGTCTCCTACGGAAAATGAACAGGGAATGTGCGTGAAAAAAAATTGTGCTGTGGCGTCAAGATGAGTGGAACTGTAAGGCTGTCGGGCAGAAGTTCTGGCAGAAAACTACACTACGAAGGCATACCTGACATACGCTATGGGTCCTTGTGTGACCTCTAATTTTGCTTCCTGCAGGTGCTTGCCCAAGAATGAAAGAAACCAGCATCATTCTGCACGGACGAGACTTTGGCTGTGCGTCGGCATTGAACGACTGTGTGGCTAGCCTAAAGGTGTGCACAAAACCGGCACATTTTGCTGTGCATGCTAAAGATTTCACCACTGCAAGAATTAGTGCAACGATATCGCTTGCCACGTTTCAGATGCTGCAGCGAACGAAGCCGTTCGACACTGTCCTCAAACTAGTGCTCAGCGATGAATAGGGCGGCCTCGTCGGATATAACGCCTGAAGCGAATGACTTGGATGTTCAAAACGTGTACGCATTTTGCATGCACGTGTAAAAACTTTTTCTTCTTTCACCCGCTGAAGACACGGATGCCCTCTGGTTGATGCAAATACGTGCATCGATGAGGGCTTCATTATGCCGGGCTAT